>NC_046321.1:2197500-2497500 GCF_009819535.1 Lacerta agilis | reverse complement strand
GAGCGTGCAGGGACACATGGACACCTACAAGAGCCTCTTTGGCTGAGATGGTGGCCTGGCAGGTGACTCTCTCAACGCCGCTCTTTGGGAGGGAGGGAGGGGGCTGTTTCCACTTACAACCTTGTGGCGGTGAGTTCCGGAGGCTATGTCAAGGGAGAAATTATATTGCTACGCACTGATACTGCGTGCTTGTTCATTTACTGGGTTACCTGGGGGAGAAGAGAGGTTTGCTTTGCTTCCTACAAAATATTTCGGGGTGTTTTTTAACAAACACAAACAGAATCATAGAGTTGGAAGAGACCCCAAGGGCCATCCAGTCCAACCCCCTGCCAAGCAGGAAACACCATCAAAGCATTCCTGACAGATGGCTGTCAAGCCTCTGCTTAAAGACCTCCAAAGAAGGAGACTCCACCACACTCCTGGGCAGCAAATCCCACTGTTGAACAGCTCTTACTGTCAGGAAGTTCTTCCTAATGTTTAGGTGGAATCTTCTTTCTTGTAGTTTGAATCCATTGCTCCGTGTCCGCTTCTCTGGAGCAGCAGGAAACAACCTTTCTCCCTCCTCTATAGGACATCCTTTTATATATTTGAACATGGCTCTCATATCACCCCTTAACCTTCTCTTCTCCAGGCTAAACATACCCAGCTCCCTAAGCCGTTCCTCCTAAGGCATCGTTTCCAGGCTTTTGACCATTTTGGTTGCCCTCCTCTGGACACATTCCAGCTTGTCAGTATCTTTCTTGAACTGTGGTGCCCAGAACTGGACACAGTATTCCAGGTGAGGTCTGACCAGAGCGGAATACAGTGGTACTATTACTTCCCTTGATCTAGATGCTATACTCCTATTGATGCAGCCCAGAATTGCATTGGCTTTTTTAGCTGCTGCTGCATCACACTGTTGACTCATGTCAAGTTTATGGTCTACCAAGACTCCTAGATCCTTGTACTGCTCTCAAGCCAGGTGTTTGTCTGCTGTGGTTTCCGAGAGCTGCAGCACAGGCTTTCCAGATTGCTTTCCAAAGAGCTACTGTTTGTGGCAGCATGCATTGTGGAAGCCTCTCCACAGAGGTTTGCTGGGTACATGCAAACATCATTTCATTTGTATGCTGTCTTTCCACAGTTCAAACCACGCTGAAGGCGGCTTACAACATGGAAACCCCCCCCCCCCAATAACTACAACAAAAGTAGTCATAAACAGTAAGCAAAATATATATATAATCAAACTGAACAGTTTCCACATAAGTCATAACAGGTACAAAAAAACCGACAGCAGCTCCCCAGGCCAAGAGTCTATTCAGCAGCTTCAGCTTTTGCAGCTGGAGTCAGTCCAGGCTCTGCCCTCCCAGGCGAGGTGGGGAAAGGCCTTCCAGGACTCTCAGCCAAGGTGGGTCCCTTACTGCCTGTCACCCTTGCGATTTAGTAGCTTTGGGGTCCTTACTGTATTTCCTTTTTTTAATTATTTCTGTAGGCTTCCCTGACAGTGTAACAATAGATTTCCCGGTACACCTGGTATCTTGCGGGAAGCTTGTGAAATTCTGTAGCCTCGAGTTTACGGCTGAAATGGTTGTAACTCCGGGACTGTTGCCCGCTCTTTCCATTTCCAAGAGCAGGACTTATGTGTCTGGCAAAGGTGGAGGCAATCCTGGAGCATGAACCCTCTATCTTGCTTTCCTAGATCAGGAGTGATCAAATGCTGCTGCTGCTGTTACTTCTGCGGCCAGAAGAAAGATACAGCAGACAACCTCCTCTGCGGACAAATACTTTGGCTGCACAGAAGCCTTTAATCTCATGTGCAGTAAAGCTTAACCACTGCAGAGCTGCCCTTCCTCAAACTGCGCTGCAAGGAATAAAACTCAACGAGTGCAGCTCTTGTTCCAGCCGTCCTCCAGGTTCCAAACAGCCTCTCTGCCGCCAGCAGAGGAAGGTTAGGCCTAAGGGCCGCAGGGACCACACAGAGCGGGACCCCTCGGCTTGCGCATCTTGACACACACACACACACACCCGGCCCCATGCTCCCAACGGAAACGGAATCCCGGAAGAGACAGATCCCGAGTTTTGTCCTTGCGGTCGGTGCCCGGCGCTCAGAAAGGAAATGCAGGAATGACTCCAGTGCCCAAGTTTATTGTGGCAAAGAGAGAAGGGTCAAAGCAAAAGCTGTACAAAGATACATATACATATATACACACACGCGCGCACGTGGGCAGGAGGAGAGGCATCACTGCTGGCCGAGCGAGGGAGCTGTGTAGGTGCGGAAACGCTCGTGTGCCTTCTCCTGGGTCAGCAGGCGCAGAGCCATAGTATCCATGCTCTCCTCCAGGCCAGGCTCCTGGGAGATTTCCACCGTGTAGTCGTTGGCCTAGAGGAAGACGTGGAATCACAGAATTGTAGAGCAGGAAGGGACCCCCGAGGGTCTCAGTACGTTTCCGAGCACAATTCAAAGTGTTGGTGCTGACCTTGAAAGCCCTAAACGGCCTCGGTCCTGTATACCTGAAGGAGCGTCTCCACCCCCATCGCTCAGCCCGGACACTGAGGTCCAGCTCCGAGGGCCTTCTGGCGGTTCCCTCCCTGCGAGAAGCGAGGTTACACAGAACCAGGCAGAGGGCCTTCTGGGTGGTGGCACCCGCCCTGGGGAATGCCCTCCCATCAGATGTCAAGGAAACAAACAACTACTGTATCTGACTCTTAGAAGACATCTGAAGGCAGCCCTGTTTAGGGAGATTTTTAATGTCTGAAGTTTTATTCTGTTTTTAATGTTATGTTGGGAGCCGCCCAGAGTGACTGGGGAGACCCGGTCAGATGGGTGGGATATAAGTAATAAATAATAATAATTATTAGAATTATTATTACTAGTATTACCATCATCCAAGTCCAACCCCCTGCCATGCAGGAATCCATTTGCCCAACGTGGGGCTCAAACCCGCGGCGCTGAGATTTAAGAGTCCCATGCTCTACCAGCTGAGCTAACCCACAGGCTACATGTGGAACACGGGAAGCTGCCTTAACACCAAGCGAGTCCCTGGGGTCAGTCTGACTCAGTATTGGCCACACTGGCTGGCAGCAACACTCGGGGATCCAGATGTCTCTCTCCCTGCCCTACCTGGAGATGTCACCGGGGAATGAATCACAGAATCTTAGAGCTGGAAGGGACCCCTAAGGGTCATCCATCCCAGCCCCCACCATTGCAGGAATCCCAGCGAAGGCATCCCTGGCAGATGGTCATGCAACCTCTGCTTAAGTACCTCCCATGAGCCTGGGACCCTTGGCCTGCAAGGCAGATGCTCTAGCCACCGAGCTGCAGCCCTTTCCCCCAAGGCTGGAAGAGAATCCGGCTACGATAGGAGAAGGGGAAAGGGGCAGGGAACCTGTAACCCCCACCCACAAAGGGCCCCCCCCCACCCTCCAGCCTTTGGCATGCCGTACTTACCAGCTGCAAGGAGGCCAGCAAACAGCGGCACACTTCGAAAGGCGGCTGCCCCGCCACCAGGCTGGCGAAGGAGTGCCACTCGCCCACGGTGCCCAGTTTGGAGACCAGCATGTCCCCATAGCTGTGGATGTCCAAGGCTTCGTGCGATTCCTACATAGAGAGCAAGGTTAGGGGGGCTGCATCTCCAGGGCACCCCACCCTATCTCAGGGTGGGTGGGGGCCTATTTCCGCTCAAGGGCCACGCTTCTGTCACATGCAAGGTGGATAAAAATCAGTTGCTTTTAAAAAAATAATAATAATCTGATTTTAAAAAAAAAATTTAAATCAGATTTTAAAAATAAAATGCTTTCGGAGGAAAAAAATCTTTCCAAAGAGAGTTTCCTATTTAAGTTACATTATAGTCCAAAGGCTATTCATCAGGAAATAAGATTTGTTTCAAGTTCTTCATGTGTGCTAAAACTCAGTCGTAAGTTTTTTAAAAATAAAGAAATTAAAAACTTTTTAAAAAAAGTTAACAAACATGGATACATATGCTATGTTATTAGTTTAGTTAAATAAATTGTTTAAATAGTTATTGAGGAAATGGTTAGTTTTCTCCTTCCGATAAAGTTGTCCAAATATAAACGGTTAACTTACTAAACCTCACAGTGATTCCATAATTACCAGTCCATGTATTTCTAATAGTAGATCCAAATCAGTAATTTTTGATATAACTGTAAAAGCTACTCTGAAAATTTATTATTCCAGAAACGAAACTTTCATCTGGTTGTAAATATTAAGGTGATACCAGCAAGAATGAGTCTTTTGGTAAAAAAGAGAGAGATTTAAATCAAGTCTTACTGGCTAGTGATTTAAATCAATTTAAATCAAATCCACCCTGATCACATGCAACCATCTCAGGGGAAAAGGAGGCAACAAGGAAGTTGTCCTTTTTGAAGTTGGCTACAGTTATTTATTTAGATTTTAAAATATCTGTATGCCGCTGTGTCATTAAAGAAATGCATCTGAGTTTTTCACAGAATCGCAGAGCTGGAAGGGACCCCAAGGGTCATCCAGCCCAACCCCCTGCAATGCAGGAATCTCGGATAAAACATCCCTGACAGATGGCCATTCAAGCTTTGCTTGAAAACCTGCGAGGAAGGAGAGGCCATCACCTCCCGAGGGAATCCATTCAACAGCAACGCATCTATAAAAAAAACACCCGTATTTTGAAAAAATAAAATAAAATTAGAAACCGGCTGTTGTGGGAAAATGTCCCCTTAATTGCCTGCGCAGGCATGGCGAGACGGAAAAGTTTTCTCATCAGCCGTCTGAAAGTTGGCACGTCTGGTCAATCTCCAGTGGCAGAGAGTTCCACAGAGCCCATGACACTAAAGGCTTCCTGTCGTTTACCAACGAGCCTCGCCAAGTTGGGGTGCAGCCCAACGAGACCCCTGCAGATGATTCCAGCCGTACAGCAGCTAAAGGTTTCTACAGAAACTCCCCATTCCCCCCCCAAAAAAAATATCCAGGCAAGGTAAACTTGTCCTGAACACCTTAAAGGTAAAGGGACCCCTGACCATTAGGTCCAGTCGTGGACAACTCTGGGGTTGCGGCGCTCATCTCGCGTTACTGGCCAAGGGAGCCGGCCTACAGCTTCCGGGTCATGTGGCCAGCAGGACTAAGCCGCTTCTGGCGAACCAGAGCAACGCACGGAAACGCCGTTTACTTTCCTGCCAGAGTGGTACCTATTTATCTACTTGCACCTTGACATGCTTTCGAACTGCTAGGTGGGCAGGAGCAGGGACCGAACAACGGGAGCTCACCCCGTCACTGCGGGGATTCAAACCGCCAACCTTCTGATCGGCAAGCCCTAGGCTCTGTGGTTTAACCCACAGCGCCACCTTACAGCTACACAAAAGCACTTAGAATCATAGAATCCTAGAGTTGGAAGAGACCCCAAGGGCCATCCAGTCCAACCCCCTGCCAAGCAGGAAACACCATCAAAGCATTCCTGACAGATGGCTGTCAAGCCTCCGCTTAAAGACCTCCAAAGAAGGAGACTCCACCACACTCCTTGGCAGCAAATCCCATTGTCAAACAGCTCTTACTTGAGGGTGTTGTTGCTGGGAGATGGCAAGAGGTGTGGGGCCTGGGAAACAGGCGGAGTCCGGCAGGCCTGGAGGGACACAGTTGCTCCCCCCCCCCCGCTGAGCCTTACCTGCTCCTCCAGCTTCGGAACCACCATCTCCTCCCAGTCCCGAATGCGCCGGGACAGGACGGTCTCTCGGGCGTATTTCTGGGAGTGCAACATGAACACTTCCTGGGGAGAGAAAAAGAGGCGTGTGTGTGTGTGTAACGTCTTGCGCGCAAGGTGGGGCTCCGATCTTGCTCCGGAGGAGCGCTTTGGTCGCAAAGGCCAACTGCTCAGAGCTGGGAGGGCTAGTGCAAGGCAGGCAATTTTTTATCCAACCGCTCTGGTTGTGTTTTTTTTAAAAATCCTAAACTGCTACTGCATAATAAGCCAGCAGAACACAACATGCTTAGTAAGCCCTCTCTTCTTCCTGGAGAGGCAAAGTAAATGGGAGGCAGAAAGCAGGGCAGTATCACCCTCTCCCCCTGCCCCCCCAAAAAAGAGGCTGTTTCCAGATACTTTGTCCTGTCCTCAGGGGTAGACTGCGCCTGAACATGGAGGGCTCATTAAACTATCGTGGCCAATTGCCACGGCTAGGCCCTCTCACCCAAGACTCTATCTTGGGCAATATTATATCGTTCAACCTTACGCTGCTTTTCAACCTTCCGTAACGTTCCAAGTAAGTATTTATTCAAATTCTTTATCTTTGCTTTATTGTATTAGTAAGTAAGTTTTGAATTTAAAAAACAACAACCAGGGGAAGCAACAAGACACGCTAGTGTGGCACAGCTGGAGTCTAGGACCAGGGCTCGAGTCAGCTGTGAAGTTCACTGGGTGACTTGGGCCAGCCATCATCTCTCCCAGCCTGGCCTCCCTCACAGGATTGTTGTACGGATAAAATGGAGACCACGAAGAAGCTCCTTTGAGCTCCTTGGAGGAAAAGGCGGGATATAAATTCGGTAGCAAGTGGTAGGAGACACAGCAAGGCCGAGCGGCCCCAGGGCATGGCTCTGAAAGCAGGCAAGACTACCGCCTCACTAAGTAAGAGAAGCAGGTGTGAGTCTGGCCAGTGTTTCGTTGGGCGGCTGCCTGGGACCCACCTAAATGCCACGCAAGAAACACACACATTATACGCACCACATTTCTTTGCACGTATTCCTCGTAGTTGAGGGCGGAGGGGACGTCACCGAGATCTGTAAGCAAATGTAGAAATTAAAGCGGTTCTCCTACAAGTCTCAGATTAGCCGTGGGCAACTGCCCTGCCTGCATCCCACACCAAAAGCACCTGGGAAACGGCTGCAGGGGCCAGAGGCGGGAATCCCTTGCAGACGACCACTGTGCCTGCAGACAGGCATCATCATCATAATTGTTATTATTACAGTGGTACCTCTGGTTGCGAACAGGATCCGTTCCGGAGCCCCGTTCGCAACATGAGCAGAACGCAACATGAAGCGCCGCATCTGCACATGTGCGCTGCGCGATTCGGGGCTTCTGCACACGCGCAAAGTGCGATTCGGCACATCTGCGCATGCGCGAACTGCCAAACCCGGAAGTAACCCCTTCAGGGTTTGGCGTGTTCGTATCCCGTGATGAACGCAACCCACAGCTATCGTAACTAGAGTTATGACTGTATTCATACCCTGCCCATCTGACACAGACATGGATTATGGATTCTCTGTATACAGAATGTAAATAAACGTAGTTTAGATCTACGGGTGTTTCCTTCTTCTTGCTGCATGATGCTAGAAGACTTGTGTGCTCTTCTCATAAGAGAAGGGTTGCAGAAGGGACAGGCCAGCCAGAGAGGGCCTCCTGGGAGGCGCTCAGGGGTCTTGGAGTTTGCAGTCTCCGAGCGAGCGCCACTCCCAACACTAACCATGCTGCCTGCCAACTGTTACCTATCAGGCCAACTGGTGCTTCCTCCGGGGCTTCTACCTGGGGGGCGTCTTCGTGGTCCAGAAAGTCATCTGTGTAAAGAGAAAGATGGCGGTCGAGGCAAGTGTGACGCGGGGAGCATTTGGGAAAAGGCTTGAGCACAACGGCTGTGGGCAAACGGGCACCGAGATTGCCAAGGCGGCATGTTGGATGAATTGGCATCCAGAAATGTGGCTCCTTTGCCCCGCTGGTTCCTTTAAACTGGGGGACGGGAAACCAGTGTGGAAGGAGCATTGTGTGGCCCCTGCTGCAACAGCCCATCCTGGGCTGAAAAGGGAGGCCCTGGTTTTTTTTTGGGGGGGAGGCCCGAGAGATTCCCAGCGCTCAGCCCAGAAACTGTGGACAGACCTGCCCCTCCGACATCCATATCGCCCAAGGCGTCATTGTCGTCGTCCTCCTCTTCCTCCTCCAGGGCTTCGGGCTCCTCTAACCGATTGGCCAGCCGCGGATCTTGCTTCAGGGGGAAAGGGATAAACAAAAACCAGGTCCATTTTTGCCATCCCGTTCTCACTCAGGGTCAGTCACTTTTCATTAGGTTTTGAGCAAAGCCTGCCTTCCCAGGTGGGAGCAGCCTTATTCTAGTCATTCATTTGTTTGCGGTTATTTGGCACACACGGTTGCCCCCCCCCCCCATTTAATCCCCAACATCAACCTTGTGAGCTAAGTTAGGTTGATAGAGGCAGTGATTGGTCCCAAATCACCCAGTGGGTTTCATGGCTGAGTTGAGGATTTGAACACGGGTCTCCTGGGTCCTAGTCCGACACACTAACCGTTTCCACCACCACTGGAAATGAACTCATTGCTCCCAAATATTAGACAAGGGACAGTAGCTCTTCTTCCCAGCCTGGGTCTTAAGAGGGCTCTGGCAAGCCTCACAAGCACCCCCAGAACCCGGGGCGAGGGGGGGGGCACTGGGCACAGATTCCTCTTGCCAGGGCACAGCACCAGGACTCCTCTTGCAAGAAGAGCACCAAGTTTCTTGCATCAAATTTATGCACTACAGCAGCGCTGGTGTAGTGGTTAGTGTCAGGCTGGGACCTGGGTTCAACCCCCCCCCCCGGCTGTGAAGCTCACTGAGTGTGACCCCGGGGGCCTGTCCCTGCCTTCTCTCAGCCTAACCTACCTCACAGGGTTGTTGTGGGGATTGAATATTGTATTATTTATGATTTTAGTTGCTCTGAGCCCGGTTCCGGCCGGGGTACAAATAAGTTATTATTAAATGAGGAGGGCAAGAACAATGCATGTCCCACCTTGAGGGAAAACACACTAAATAAACTTGATTGTGCAGAGATGCTAACAAACTGGACCACTTCTACCAGACAACGCTCCCAGATGCCATCCTTTTCTCCCTGCAAGTCGTGTGGCTATAAGATTGCGTTTCATTAGATTGCAAACTGCCTTGTCTGCACTGGCAGGAAATCAGGGGCGGCGAAGTTAAGCAAAAGCGAATGAACAAACAAACAAACAAACAAACAAACAAGCTGCCCGCCCAGTCTCTCTCCTCACCATCCTCATCCTCTGCAGCTTCTTCTGGGCAGCCAAGCGCTCCTTTGCATGCTTCAAGTAGAGGACTTCGAGATCTGTCCAGAAATGACAGGATCAGGAACAGGGTCTTCTACAAAGCCCAGCTCCAGCTTCTCCCCCCCCCCTCCCCTCGGTCCTGCTCCCAGGCTCTGGGAAGCAGCTTTGCTAAGGAGCAGCAAAAAGCCACTCTCCAGCCCTCCTTCTGTGGGTCTCCCCCTGCCCCGGATTCTTACGTACAAATGCTTAAGCCAAGAAAGAACTTAGCATATGAAGTGTAAGTATTGATCCTTGCACTTATCTTTTCAGAAACTGTTTAGAAATCTTAATTATCTACATAATGAATGTCTAAATATTAATTAGATTTGGTTTACGTCACCAGTGAATGTATATAAATATACCTAAACCTAGAGGGAGAATACTCCAAAGAAGAAAATTAAATGTTGTAGCTTAAGCCAAGAAGAGTTGTAACATATGAATTGTTAAGTATCACCTTTTGTATGTCTGTCCAGATATTACTTAGAAATCTTGATACCTTACGTAATGGATGTTCAAATACTAATAAGGTTTGGCTTATACCACCAGTGAATGGATGTAAATACATTAATACTTTGAGAGGGAATTTACTGAAGAAGCCCGAAAACTCTTCATGGGCAAAACAGGTGACAGACGCCGGCACCCTGTCTAACATTTGGGCGTAACATCTTCGACACTTCATCTGATTGGACTTACCTTCGTTGATACCCACAGCCGCCTAGCAAAAGCAACTTTAAACACCGAAATTTCCCTTTTGTACACATGTGAATGAGTTTTCTGTTTGTGGCTTCTGTATTAGACTTTGCACATTGTTCTCTCAATTCTTGGATTACTTTGTTGTTGTTGTTCAGTCGTTCAGTCGTTTCCGACTCTTCGTGACCCCATGGACCAGAGCACGCCAGGCACGCCTATCCTTCACTGCCTCCCGCAGTTTGGCCAAACTCATGCCAGTCACTTCGAGAACACTGTCCAACCATCTCATCCTGTCGTCCCCTTCTCCTTGCGTCCTCCATCTTTCCCAACATCAGGGTCTTTTCCAGGGAGTCTTCTCTTCTCATGAGGTGGCCAAAGTACTGGAGCCTCAGCTTCAGGATCTGTCCTTCCAGTGAGCACTCAGGGCTGATTTCCTTAAGAATTGATAAGTTTGATCTTCTTGCAGTCCATGGGACTCTTAAGAGTCTCCTCCAGCACCAGAATTCAAAAGCATCAATTCTTCGGCGATCAGCCTTCTTTATGGTCCGGCTCTCACTTCCGTACATTACTACTGGGGAAACCATAGCTTTAACTATACAGAACTTTGTCGGCAAGGTGATGTCTCTGCTTTTTAAGATGCTGTCTAGGTTTGTCATTGCTTTCCTCCCAAGAAGCAGGCGTCTTTTAATTTCGTGACTGCTGTCACCATCTGCAGTGATCATGGAGCCCAAGAAAGTAAAATCTCTCCCTGCCTCCATTTCTTCCCCTTCTATTTGCCAGGAGGTGATGGGACCAGTGGCCATGATCTTAGTTTTTTTTGATGTTGAGCTTCAGACCATATTTTGCGCTCTCCTCTTTCACCCTCATTAAAAGGTTCTTTAATTCCTCCTCACTTGGATTACTAATGTAAGATTTAGAACGTGGAATGTTTTGGTAGATTCTTACTGCATACCGGATTCTTATGTGGCTGGACACCCAAATCCCTTCTCAAATCCTCCCCAACCCATCTTGGCCTCAGCTTAGCTCTCTTCTCAACTGTCTATACCTGCCGACACCCAACCATCTCCCACTGCCCTCGACAGAGAAGCGGGGATTCCTGCCCCAGATGTTGTGGGGCTCAAACTCCCAGCAGGCTGCATGGCCAACAGTCAAGGAGGATGGAAGTTTGTAGTCGCATCTATTTTCAAGCTCTCTGGAGAGGGGCTCCATTGCCGCTTCTACATTTTGTGCACATTTTGGTGCCGAAAAGATGCTCAGCGGCTGTGGCAGGGTCCCGAGACGCCTGTACACCCATGTGGGAACATGTGCAGGGTTTAATTAGCATGAATGGGCAGTTGGTGCCCCACAGGCTGCAAGGCAGCAGCTGGGATCTGACTAACCCTCAGCTACCGTGTGCGCGCGCATGTGAGCGCAAGGAAATGATGCACCCACCCCAAGGAGAGTTTAATACTCAGGTCTCAAGAGAGCTGCAGAGGGGAGGACCCAAACCAATGGAGTCACATGACAAGAAACCAATGGAGTCACATGACGAGAAACTTCAGGAAGAATTTTCTGACGGTGAGAGCCATTTGACAGAGGAATGGAAAAGCTCTGAGGGTGATGGACTCTCCTTCGTTGGAGGCTTTTAAGCAGAGGTCAGGGGGCCACCTGTCAGGGATCCTTTAGCTGCGATTCCTGCGTTGCGGGGGGTTGGACTAGATGACCCCTGGGGGTCCTTCCTAACCCTAGGATTGCATGAGCAATGCCCAAAGACTGTAAAGAGGACTGCCTGAAGTAGAGGAGTCTGGAAGATGCCCAGAGCGAGGCCAAAAGAAATGCAGAGACTTTGTTTGTTTCTTATTAAACGCAAAGTCAGGCATAAGCAAACTAACGAAGAGGGGAAGGCAAACCGACAAAGGACCCAGGATAGTGACCTTCCCACCCACCCACCCACAAGTTGCACCCACTCACCAGGGAACACTGGGCCTTTCTTCCTGCTTCTCTGGTTGCCAGCTCTGTTGTGCTCTGGGAAGAGAAGAAGCACATGCTCAGGGGGAGACGGCAGAGGTTCTCTGGCTCAGCGGCCCTCCTTGCTCCCTCCCTCCCTCTTCAAAATGGCACAGAGGCACTTCCAAGGCCAGGCAATGCGTCAGGTCAAAGGGCAAGACGGTGCTATGCAAGAACATGCCTTATTTAACAGAATCTGTATGTCGCTCAGTTGTGATTAAGCTTCCAAGTAGTTACACCAAGCCCAACCCTTGGTCCACCTCTCTTGGTGTTGCTGACACAGGCGACGGCTCTTTAGGGCTCCAGGAAAGGAGCTCCTCCTAGTCCTACCTTGGGATTGAACCTGAGATGTTCTGCTTGCAAAGCGACTGCCTTTCCCTATGAGCTTCAACAGCGGTGAATACTAAGACAGGCGAACTAATGCCAATGTAGTGGAAGAAGCAAAGATCACCAGTGTTGAAGCAATGATTCTTCAACATCAACTTCGTTGGACTGCTCATGTTGTGTGGATGCCTGATGATCGTCTTCCAAAGCAACTACTCTATTCCGAACTTAAAAATGGAAAGCGTAATGCTGGTGGTCAACAAAAGAGGTTTAAAGACTCTCAAGGCAAATCTTTAAAAAAAACGTAGTATAAACACCGACAACTGGGAAACACTGGCCTGCGAGCGCTCCAGGTGGAGAACAGCCTTGACCAAAGGTGTCATGGGCTTTGAAGACACTCGAACTCAGGACGCAAGGGAGAAAAGTGCTAAGAGAAAGGCAAGCTTGGCAAACCCTCAACTCCCGCCCGGAAACCTATGTCCCCACTGTGGAAGGACGTGTGGATCCAGAATTGGCCTCCACAGTCACTTACGGACTCACTGTAAAGATCGTGCTCATGGAAGACAATCTTACTCGGCTACAAGGGATCGCCAAAGACGACTAAGAAGAGCTAGAACAGGATGCAACTAACCCTGGCAGAGACTCTGTTCCGCCTCCACATTCGGAGGCAGCAAAGCTTCTGAGTACCTGTTGCTGGAAGTCACACGAAAGAGCTCTTGTGCTCAGGTTCTGTTTGCAGATTTCCCACAGGCGCCTGGCTGGCCACTGTGAGAACAGGAACTGGACTGATCAAGCAAGCTCCTCTTTGGTTCTTAGGCCTCACCAGAAGCATCCTCCTCTAACCTACATGGTGGGGGCCACAGGGGGCGGAACAAGCGCATCCACAACAGAGGACAAGCTGCGTTCATGAAACAGAGGCTTCTTGGATACAGCAAGCTAAGGGCTCCCTCAGCCTTGAGGTGGCAAGGCCAAGTCCCACAGCAGCCCCACACTCGCGCCCCATTGTACTCACCTGTGGCTGAAAACCAGGCCGTGAACTCCTGCAGCTTGCTGGACAGCTTCCTCTTCCGCTTGGTGCCAGGCAAGTTCTCCAGGCCATGTGGCACCGTGAACGGCTTGCCTAAAGAGAAACGGAAGGGGAATGGAAGGGGCTGCCCTCCTACATCGGGTCACAGTGGCAGAAACGGAGGTCCCCCCCCCCAGTCCCCAAAAGAAACCCCAGCAGTCAACAGCCAAGACTCCTCGCTTACCATTACGTTCCACGCTTTATAGGCTTCTAACACCTTCTCTGTTTCCCCTCCCTTTCTGGTATCTGTTGCGTCCCACAAAGGGACCAAGATAACAGCCAAGGGCTATCATGTGCCACCAGCGTTCAAAATTTGCCAGGCACATTTTGCACTCAGCTGTTGGCCTTTGTGACCAAGTGAAGATGCCCGGGTGCCAGGACGGTGCCCGACGTCTCCACCATCTGGAGGGGCATGCCTGGAGATCCTTGGATCTGGACTGTTTTCACACACTAATACCGCATCCTCTCAAATTCTATCCGTTTTACTTTATCTGCAAAATCAGAATTTCAGAAATCAAAAAGTTTTGTTGAAAAATCGACTTTCGAGCTGTCCGGCTAAATGGCAACGAGGCATTCTGTTTTGGTGATGGGAACCTTGGTTTAAGGAGCCATTTGGAGCATACAGTCGTACCTTGGTTTGCAAACGACTTGGGAGTCAAATGTTTTGGCTCCCGAACGATCGAAAACCGTGAGCGATTGTTCTGGTTTTCAAACTTTCTTTGGCACCCGAACGTCCGACGGAACTTCCGCAGCTTCTGATTGGCTGCGGGAAGCTCCTGCAGCCAATCGGAAAGCCGTGCCTTGGCAGCCCTGTTTAGGGAAGTTTTAAAACTGTGATATTTTAAATGTATTTTAATGTTTGGTGGAAGCCGCCCAGAGTGGCTGGAGAGACGCAGCCAGATGGGCGGGGTACAAATAATAAATTATTATTATTATTATTATTATTATTATTATTATTATTATTATTCTCAAACGTTTTGGAAGTCGAATAGACTTCTGGAACGGATTCCGTTTGACTTCCAAGGTGCCACTGTATATCTGAATTTCTAGCACTTCCTGCCACAAACGGTGGACTCTCCTTCATTGAAGGTTTATAAGCAGCAGTTAGATGGCCCTCTGTCAGGGATTCTTGAGTTGAGACTCCTGCATTGCAGGGGGTTGGGCTAGATGACCCCCGGGGTTCCTCCCAACTCAATGATTCTATGAAATAAGTTTTCCTGAGGAAAGCTCATGGGGCAAATCTCTCCTCACAGCCCATATAGGGTCTAACTCAGGGGTTCCCAAACTAAGGCCCGGGGGCCGGATGCGGCCCAATCACCTTCTAAATGTGGTCCGCAGACGGTCTGGGAATCAGCGTGTTTTTAGATGAGTAGAATGTGTCCTTTTATTTAAAATGCATCTCTGGGTTATTTGTGGGGCATAGGAATTCGTTCATTTTTTTCCTTCAAAATATAGTCTGACCCCCCAGAAGGTCTAAGGGACAGTGGACTGGCCCCCTGCTGAAAAAGTTTGCTGACCCCTGGTCTAACTGATTGTTTTTCGGGATGTGGGTTACCAGGGAGGGTTCTGCAGCAGCCAGCCAGCCAGGGTGGATAAAAATCAATGATTTAAAATTATTATAATAACAATAATAAATCATATTTTTAAATTAAAATTGGATTTTTAAAATAATATGCTTTTGGAGGAAAAATCTTTCTAAAGATAGTTTTCTATTTAATTTACATTATAGTCGAAAGGCTATAATCAGGAAATAAGAATTTGTTTTAAGTTTTTCATGTGTGCTAAAACTCAGTCTAAGTTATTTTTATTAAAAATATTGTTTAACCACATCAGCTAACAAACATGGATGCATATGCTATAATGTTATTGTTTTAGTTCAATAAATTGTTAAAATTGTTAAGGAAATGATTATTTTTCTCCTTCCGATCAAGTACAGCAGAAAAGTTGTCCAAATATAAACAATAATTTCATAATTATCTGTCTATGTTTTTCTGTTACCATAACCAAATCAGTAATTTGTGAAAATCTATTATTCCAAAAATGAAACCTTCCTCTGGTTGTCAATATTAAGATGATACCAGCAAGAATGAGTCTTTCTGTAAAAAAATGATTTAAATCAAGTTTTACTGACTAGTGATTTAAATCGTGATTTAAATCAAACCCACCCTGCGGCCAGCCAACCCACCCAGCCTCCCTCCCTCCCTCTCTCCAGATACCTTTCCTCATGGGTTTATCATCGGAGGAGCAGAAGGGGTCAAGGTTGCGCCAGGGGTCCAGCATCTCCTGGAAGAGAAACAAAGGCACCTGGTAGGTGTTGTGTACCAAGAGATGGGTCTTGGGCCAGGGCTCAATGGCTGGGTTTGTTTTAGGAGGCCACAGCTTGGCCTTGTAACGTAGGACAAGAAGTTGGAACGAGATTCAGGCTGTCCCACTGCACACACACACACACAAAGGAGAGAAGACAAGGATAGCCAACTCTGGAGCAGACCAAAGGCCCATCTTATCTTGCACCCACATATGCCGTGCCTCGCTGCTTGTCCCCAGCATCAGGTATTCAGGGGTATACTTCCACTGCGCCTGGAGGCTCCACTTAGCTGCCATAGCTCATAGCTACTGATAGACTCCTCCTCCATTAATCTGTTTAGTGTTTTGTTCGCCCCATTGAAGCCACCAGGCCGTCAAAACATCTAGCAGTTAAAGCTCTAACATACCAATTTGAAGCATCAGGGATCCCCCTCCAATATGTGTGTGTGTATATATATTCCTGGGAACTGTAGTTTGTTCAGGGTGCTGAGAGCTGTTAGGAGACTCCTTATTCCCCTCCCACAGCTACAGTTCCCTGTGAAGAAGGATGGATCGATCGATTGATGAACCACTCTGGGAACTGTAGCAGGGAGAGGGGGAAAAGGGAGGGATCTCCGAATGACTTTCAGCACCCTTAACACACTACAGTTCCCAGTATTATTTGAGTGGGGGAGAGTCATGGCTGCTGCATCACAGCACTCGTAATGTTTGTGCGATGCCGGCAGGCGCAAAACAATTGTGCCTAAGCCCACGTTCCGATTTCCTCTGGCACACGCAGGACGTTGGACGAATTCTCAATTTAACGTACGAGGGAACCCAGCTATAAACACGGAGGGTTTTTTCCCCGCAAAGACAGCCCTCTGCCCAAGTTGGTTTGCTTATATTATTGCATTTCTATCCCACCACGTCTCCAAGGAGCTCAAGGCAGCAGGCAGGGTTCTCCCCCATTTTATCCTCAAAACAATCTGGCCTGAGAGTCAGCGACTGGCCCAGGGTCACCCACATCACGGGGACTAGAGCTGTGGTCTCCCAGGCCGCAGGAGAACCCTGTAGCCACAACCCCACAGTGGCTCTCATGATGCAAGGCTGGAGCTTTTCGTTCCCCTGACCTTGACGCAGGCATCCGGGGCAGGGCCTCTCTCCCGCAGCATGTAGCCTCTCCTCTGAGGGATGCTCTAGAAGGCAGAGGAAGAAGACTGTCAAGGGCTTGTCAGGGGCTAGGCAGCCTCTCGCTCTTCTCCTCCTCCTCCTCCTCCTCCCCTCATCCTGCCAAATACCATCTGATGCTCAACATGCTCCTCCTCCACCCGAACTGGGGAGCCACCCAGGACCTCTTCGGGAAGCGCTGGCAGGGAGTTGTCGCAGTCGTCGTTATCGTCACACATGGGCGCTGCTGCGCCTGCTTCAGGGAGGAGAAAAGAAGAAGGGGGAGGTGATCTTCCGGCCCTGCGGAACAGCAGCAGCAGCCATGAAGCTCTCTATGCCAGCTACTTGGAAAAGGAAGTTAAACGGTGGAACTCCCTCCCCCATGATGGCCAACAACCTGGATGGATTCAGAAGAGGATTGGAGAAATTAATGGAGGAGGGAAGGGGTGGCTACTAGCTATTATGGCTATGCCCTGCAGGTTTCCCTTGGGGGCACCCGGTTCGCCACTGTGAGAACAGGATGCTGGCCTGATCCAGCAGGTGTTGGGGGGAAATAATCTATATATATATAAATGTTCCCATTGTGTGTGCGGCGGACACCAATGTTCTCCGTAACCGCTGGACCAAAGCGCATCAAATTAGTACAAAGCATAACATGACCATCAAGGAAGGATCTGGCATCATAAAAATTAAAAAAAACCACACCTGTCATGCCTAAAATATAGAATAAAGGCAAAAAAATAGGCGCACACATTAGACATCACCAGAAAAACAGTGCCCTCTAGCGACGGCTATACTGGTACTGCAGGTACAAAAGCTAGACCTTGCCTCCACAATTTGATGCCATACCTGCTACTGCAGCTAATACAGCTTCCCCCTGGCAGAGCTCCGTCGGCCATTTGCAATATCACAAACTGGTAATTGAAAACGGGGGGGGGGGGGGAGGGGCTGAAAATAGGGTAATTGAAAATGGGGAGGTGCCGCAAACTAAATCAATACAATCATTAAAAAAAAAAGATTAAAAAAACCCACAGCAACGCATGGCCGTGTCAGCTAGTAATTTCATAAAACTGCATTTTGATTTTTCCGTTTTGAGTCTATGGCCTCGCTAAACTGCAAAGGCCTGCACCTCTCTTTTACACTACAGAACTAGCTGCTTTTAGGGACTGTACGTGGTACCTATGAAAGAGTAAACTGTTGGAATCCGTCGTGGCCATTGCATATGCATGAAAAGAGAATCAGCTAGGCATGGCAATTGCAATTAATCTTCAATTGTTTTGTAGACAGATGAAAGGGGACATTGCGAGACTTAATGCACAGGAAAATCTGTCGAAGTCTTAATAAGGAAAGACGGCAGAAAATGGTTATATGCAATCACATGATATTATGATGAGGGCTGATCTGAAGAGCCAAACGATTTAGATTGGTTCAGGATGATGGCTTTGGGTTGCAACTAATAAGATTGCTGTGCTTCTTTGATTGGTGAGAGGAAATGACACCTGTAATCTGGAAGTGTATAAAAAAACATGGCTTTGGATGCGGTACCCTGCAGCCGCCTCCTTATTTTTGAGGCTGTCCCTTTGAGCATTTGTATTTCAATCAAGGCCTCTCGCTTGGAGCCTACGTCCTTTTCTTTGGGGCTTCTGGGAGGGATAGCTCCAGCCCAGGAACCTCTTTTTAAGTGTCTCCAATACGGGTTCTTATTTTTCAGATGCCCTCAACCGCCTGCAGAAAGCCAGGCACAACTCACCGCTTTCTCCGGAAAAGTTTAGCGCAGCCACAGGCGTCCGGAGCCCGCAGACCTCCATGGGCGTGGAGCCTGCTGGAGGAAGGCCCTGCGCACCTATAGGGGAAGGAGAGGGGACTGAGAGGGCCACCCAAGAGCACGGCACCAACTTCCCCCTCACGGCACCAGCGCATGTGGCCCCTTCTCCCCTACAAGGGAGCAAGAGGGGAGAGAGAGAAGAAGCGCTGTGCGCCGGCCCCTACCTATGGAGCCGATCCCCCGGTCCCAGTTCCTGCCCTGTATCGGCGAGAGCCCCGCCAGCTCCAGCATGAAGATGCCGGTGGTTTGAGGAGTGCAGATGTTCATGTGAAAATCCTTCCGGCTCGCCAACTTCTCCCCCTTCCGGCTGCAAGGAAACACATTGACCCCTTCAGTCTGTGGGCCAGCCCTAGAGAGCTGGGCGGCATGAGAAGGCACGCCTCCCCCAGAGGGCATCGATAATCCCCTCCGAATAGGAAAATTAAAAGGCTGGGGGGCGGGGAATCCTTACCTGAAGAGGGGATTGCTCTTCTTTTCCACGTCCTCTGGTGGAACCAGGGCCATCGGAGTCAAGGGGACAATGCTGACCGCCTGGAAAGATAAGGAAGTGAGTTCCAACGTGTTTAGGGAGAGCGGCGGTGGGGGTCGTCCTCTGGGGCAGGACTCGCATAGCTGTCAACTTTCGGATTTGAAAATAAGGGATCAGCAGCCTCACCTATGACAGTCACATGGCAATGGTGGGCGGAGCCAGAAGCAAAAGGGGGCGGAGCAGCTATTAATATTGTATGCCATAACAAGCAATTGCACAGAGCCAAAGGTGAAAAGGCAGGCAAAACCTGAGCGCTAGCAAATCCTTAAATTTATGGAGCCTATTTCTTGGAAGGGGGGGGGGGAGGCAAGCAAAGGGCTGTCTGGGAATCTTGCTTATATCCAATTCCTCATCTTTTGAGTGCTCTTACATACACCACCTGCAAACAAACGGGTGTGCGGTTTCACCTGCCCACGAGTCCCTCGGGCGCGGGCAACCCATATAAAAGCAACCCTGGTGTGTGTGGCGGGGGGGGGGGGGGAAAACCTACGAAGATGTCCAAGCCCCCCGGCTGAGTTACCTGTGGGCAGGAGACCAGGCCCCGAGGCGCCTGCAGAGGCAGCAGCATCAGCTGGAGGAGGCGGAGTAGCAGGGGCTTGGCTGACGGGGATGAAGGGAACAGTGAAATTGAACTCGGTGGCCGACGAGAAGAGGAAGTTCGTGCCGCCGCCAGCCGAGGAGGAGCCGCCAGCCGCCACGGAGGCTTTCGGGGTAGCCATGGCTGTGGCGCTTCCATGTCTCAGGGCTGCCTCTCGGGTTCCTCTGGCGGCCGCGCCGGCCCCTTCCGCCCGCCTCTAAGATGCCGGCGCCACCCCCTCGTCTCCCGCCAACCCGAGCCCGCGCTGAGGGGAAGGGGGAAGTGAGGCGGAGAGGAGGAGAGTCAGCTCGGCCTCAGGCACGCTGCTATCGACGACGACAACACCTCTTGGCCATCTTTGCACATCACGTTTCTCGGGTCGGGGCGACCCACACAACCCGGGAATATACGGGTTTTTGAGTCATCCGGGACAGCAGCGGGAAACGCCTTTAAAAACGGGGGAATCCCAGCGGATATGGGATACTTGACACCACTGGGCAGGAGGGGTGCTGAGCACCTACGGCAGGGGTAGGCAACCTAAGGCCCGGGGGCCGGATGCGGCCCAATCGCCTTCTCAATCCGGCCCACGGACGGTCCGGGAATCAGCATGTTTTTACATGAGTATGTGGGTTTTTTAAAATTTTAAATGCCTCTCTGGGTTATTTGTGGGGCCTGCCTGGTGTTTTTACATGAGTAGAATGTGTCCTTTTATTTAAAATGCATCTCTGGCTTATTTGTGGGGCCTGCCTGGTGTTTTTACATGAGTAGAATGTGTCATTTTATTTCAAATGCATCTCTGGGTTATTTGTGGGGCCTGCCTGGTGTTTTTACATGAGTAGAATGTGTCCTTTTATTTAAAATGCATCTCTGGCTTATTTGTGGGGCCTGCCTGGTGTTTTTACATGAGTAGAATGTGTGTTTTTATTTAAAATGCATCTCTGGGTTATTTGTGGGGCCTGCCTGGGGTTTTTACATGAGTAGAATGTGTCCTTTTATTTAAAATGCATCTCTGGCTTATTTGTGGGGCCTGCCTGGTGTTTTTACATGAGTAGAATGTGTCATTTTATTTCAAATGCATCTCTGGGTTATTTGTGGGGCCTGCCTGGGGTTTTTACATGAGTAGAATGTGTCCTTTTATTTAAAATGCATCTCTGGCTTATTTGTGGGGCCTGCCTGGTGTTTTTACATGAGTAGAATGTGTCCCTTTATTTAAAATGCCTCTCTGGGTTATTTGTGGGGCATAGGAATTCATTCATCCCCCCTCCACCAAATATAGTCTGGCCCGCCACATGGGTCTGAGGGACGGTGGACCGGCCCATGGCTGAAAAAGGTTGCTGATGCCTGACCTATGGCCTCCTGGAGACTCCGCCATCTCAGGCTAGAGAGCTGTTGAGCTTCCCTTCAGCTGAGTGCTCCTCTTCAGCTGCTGACGGTGCCTTATTTTTCTAGCTGGGAGCTGGGAGCAACTCAGCCTTGTGCTGAGCTAGATCACTGGGGCCCCTCTAGCGCAGTTTTGCTCACACAGGCAGGAAGCAGCAATCCAGTGGTACCTTGCTTCTCAAACGGCAAAAACCTGGAAGTAAGTGTTCCGGTTTTCGGAATCTGAATGTCCGATCCGGCAGTCAGCTATAGTTTCCAGGGCACCTGCACCAATCAGAAGCTGCGCCTTGGCTTTTGAACATTTCGGAAGACAAATGGAGTCCCAGAACAGATTAAGTGTGGCGCTTCTGTTTTTGGTATTTATTTTGCATTTTTGTTTTTGAGGCTTTTTCGTTTAATTTATTTTTGTGACTGTGTGGAGCCCAGTTCAGCTACTGATTTGATACAATTGTGTGACTGCGGAAATGGATAAAAGTCCCCCATCCAAACAACGATCATCATCAGTGCACGTAAGGAAAAAATAATAATTTTAATTTTTATCATCTAGAATACTGTCTTATTCATTCTATAGTACAGAACATTGATTACTGCTTTCATTTTATGGATCAATGGTCTCGTTAGTAAAATTCATCTTAAATTGCTGTTTTAGGGGTTGTCTTTAAAAATCTGGAACGGATTAATCCGTTTTGCATTACTTTCTATGGGAAAGTGTGTCTTTGTTTTGGAACGCTTTGGTTTTGGAATGGACTTTTGGAAAGGAATAAGTTTGAGAACCAAGGGACCACTGTACAGAGTTTCAGAGTCCTACCCCGCCCTACTAGCAAAATAGATGCTCTGCTGTTTTTTTAAATAATCCTTTCCATTAAAAGTTTTCAACATAGAGTACAATAAAAGCAAAATGGAGTGGGAAGATAGAAATGGAAGAGCATAAAAAAGAAAAGGAATAAAATGAAGAAAGGAAAGTATAAAACCTTCTGTCTCTAAGTTATATCTTTACCCTTAATCCACATAAAAAGAGATGTTCTGCTATTGAGCCACAGCCCTTCCCATGCAGGGTGGATAAAAATCAATGATTTAAAAAAAAAAAAAAAAAAAAAAATCGGATTTTATTTAAATCCGATTTTTTTTATTTAAATCGGATTTTTTAAAATAAAATGCTTTTTAGTGAAAATATATTACCATCCAAAGGTTATTCAATCATGAAATAAAGATTAGTTTTTTTAATTATGTAGAATAAGGCTGTATATGTTTAATTTTTTGGGTAAATAAATTCCATTAATCCATTCACAATGTCATTTATGCTCTTCCAGAGGTTTTTGTATGATTATTGGGCAGTTTCTCTGCCTACAAGATATTATCACAGATGCTTGGTTTACTTTTGCAGTTCTCAAAACTGAATTTGACTCAGGAGAGATCACATGCCTCTTCTTCACAGCAAAAATGTTCTAACATGGAGAGTTGACAAAAAGACCTTAATCCTATTGTTCTACAAACCTATGAATACAGAATCAACCCCTTCAGTGTTAAGTTTCAAGATGTTCATTGAACATAATAGAAACAATATTTTTTCTGATTGTTTGGAATGGAATGGATCTAATAAATCTATTTAAATTGTTATTATTAAGGTAATGATTATTTTTCTCCTTCCTAAGTACAATCTATGTGGGACAAGAAGCTACAGTTAGAACTGGATATGGAACAACTGATTGGTTCAAAATTGGGAAAGGAGTACGACAAGGCTGCATATCGTCTCCCTGCTTATTTAACTTATATGCAGAATTCATCATGCGAAAGGCTGGGCTGGATGAATCCCAAACCGGAATTAAGATTGCCGGAAAAAATATCAACAACCTCAGATATGCTGATGATACAACCTTGATGGCAGAAAGTGAGGAGGAATTAAAGAACCTTTTAATGAGGGTGAAAGAGGAGAGTGCAAAATATGGTCTGAAGCTCAACATAAAAAAAACTAAGATCATGGCCACTGGTCCCATCACCTCCTGGCAAATAGAAGGGGAAGAAATGGAGGCAGTGAGAGATTTCACTTTCTTGGTCTCCATGATCACTGCAGATGGTGATCACTGCAGATGGTGCAGATGGAGCAGTCACAAAATTAGAAGATGCCTCCTTCTTGGGAGAAAAGCGATGGCAAACCTACACAGCATCTTAAAAAGCAGAGACATCACCTTGCCGACAAAGGTCCGTATAGTTAAAGCTATGGTTTTCCCAGTAGTGATGTATGGAAGTGAGAGCTCGACCATCAAGAAGGCCGATCGCGAAAAATTGATGCTTTTGAATTATGGTGCTGGAGGAGACTCTTGAGAGTCCCATGGACTGCAAGAAGATCAAACCTATCCATTCTCAAGGAAATCGGCCCTGAGTGCTCACTAGAAGGACAGATCCTGAAGTTGAGGCTCCAATACTTTGGCCACCTCATGAGAAGAGAAGACTCCCTGGAAAAGACCCTGATGTTGGAAAAGATGGAGGGCACAAGGAGAAGGGGATGACAGAGGATGAGATGGTTGGACAGTGTTCTCAAAGCTACTAACATGAGTTTGGCCAAATTGCGAGAGGCAGTGAAGGATAGGCGTGCCTGGCGTGCTCTGGTCCATGGGCTCACGAAGAGTCGGACACGACTGAACGACTGAACAACAACAAAGTACAACAGAAAAGTTGTCCAAATATGAATGATTAACCTATTAAACTGGGGATAAAAAAAACTAATATGAAAAGTTGTTATTCTAAAAATCTTAATCTACTTGCATATTAAAGTTATACCAGCAAGAATTAGTCTTTAGGTAGAAAACTGTGATTTAAATCAAGCCTTACTGACTAGTGATTTAAATCGTGGTTTAAATCAAATCCACCCTGTTCCCATGCATCTCGAACAAGCACAAGCAGTGCCGTTGGAGAGCTTCCAGGAAAGGGGAAATTGGATGGGTCCGCTTGCTGATTAAAGGAGGCATAAACACGCAGGGCTTTCTGGCTTGGGGGAACAGGAGGGTGACGACAGAGCTGGACTCGGAAGGTCAAAAGCACAAGAGCGTAGGAAGTCTGCTGTTTCCAACAGCGGCTGACCTGACGCCTCGTGCCAACCGCGGAAGCAACAGTTCTCAGTATGGAACTCACAGCAATGTGATATTTCAGTGGCCACAGACATCTATGAGCAAGGGACTTGGGGTGGGGCTAAAGGTTGTAGGCCATGCCTTGCATGCAACAGGTCCTAGGTTCAATCTACAGCATCTCCTAGCAGGGCCGGGAATGTTCCTGGTCTGAACCCTGGAGGATCACTGTCTGTCAGCGCAGACTGTTACGGAAATTATGGGGGGGGGGTCATCCAAGCAAAGTCTCCTCCCGAGCAAACTCATTGGGGTATGGAGTGATGCCCTTAAGGGAACCCATCTCTCCGCCATGATCCAGTAGGTGAGCAGTAGGTGAGAGACCACATGCACAGGGAAATGCCTCAGCAGGTAATCTCTGGGTGCTTCAGGAAGCCACTGGGCTAATATCCCTCAGCTGGAATCCCATTGTTCTCTCCCAGATAAGTGCTCAATATATCCTTGTCAATACTTAACACCAATTCACATTGGCCCAGGGCTATCTCCCTGATATTGCTCCGTTTTCCCCATATGTTAATCTTGTTTTTCCTATATGTTAATCATGTATAACCCTTCCCTTTCGTGATATAGTAATGATGTTTCCAAACTGTATTCTGGGATATGATAGGAGTTTTTAAAAGTTCTTGTAACGCTGCTCTGGGTGTGCAGTTTTGACTGTAACCTATTGCGCAATAAACCCTGTCTTGTCCTTGCTCCAGGGGCTGGACTTCTTTTATTTAACTCCGCAGAAACCAGTGGGCTTATCCCTAAGGGCCAGGTGCCTGGGCAGTTCTACACCTGGGATTTTCCGTTTACAAGACAAAATTCTCTTAAATGCACCCAAGGCCTGACTCAGTGTAAGCCAGCTTCCCATTGCTTCAGTACAATCACCTTGGCTGGGAGCCCTGGAAGATCTGCTCCCTGCCCTGCAGGCTTCCTTCCATCTGGCCTGGGGAAGGTGGGGCCCGGACTGACTCCAGCTACACAAAGTCAATGCTGCTAAAGATGCCAGAGACCAGCTTGGCTGCCTCTTGGCGCAGACCCAGGTCATCGAATCTGAGCTTCCACAGCTGCCCCCGGCCATGTACCACCATTGGCAGAACAGGCGGCGACAGCAGCAATTATGCTCTATGCTTATAATATTTTATTCTCTTGATAATTATGCCATTTGAAATGTGTACTTAGTATTTGACTTTTTAAGAAAGTAATGTTTTCCTTTGAAATATTCAGGCAGTTACTTCTTTAACTTGGCTGCGCTCAAGGTGCATTCTGCAGTTGACCTTCTTTGCAACGCTGTACTTTGAAACCTTTTAAGATAATATTTCAATTTCCTGTTAATTAATCTGACTTTCTTCGGTAATGTCTTGTTCTGGATTGTTTTATTTGATGTTTGAATGTGTGGTAAATAGCTTTGAGATTTCCCACCCACCCACCCAAAGCTGGCTTTAAGAAGGGATGTTGGGATAAGGTGGAGTTCCTTCCAGCCTCTCCCTCTCTTAATTAATCATTACATCTTCCAATACCCAAACCACCGTTGCCTATGTTAAACTTAGATGTGTTATGACCCACACTGAGCTACTCACAATTTCAGCAGCGGGGCAAAGGAGGGTCAAACTTGTATGAAGCTCAACATACCCCCCCTCCCAGAAAATGCTGCGCTACAAGAGCCTTGGGTATGTGGTGGGAGGGGGGCAATGAGCACCCCTGAATTCCTGACCCCCTCCCATTCCATTCCTCTTCAGACATCAAGAATGGGAACAGTAGAAGCTACTCACGTTGTGCCTCTGGTTTCCCCTCAAGTCTTTGCTTGCTCTGCTGGTATCTTGGATGTCGTCCAAGGAGAGGAACTACAGAGAAACAGAGAAAATCCATCAACGGCACACATTGCCTAGGCAAGCGAGGAGCAGGAGGGGAAAAGAAGAAGAAAAGGGAGCATGCCCAAAGCGACATACTAAATTGCTTTTAAGGCAAGGAGTCACGGCTGCCATTTATAAAGAAAGATACAAATCTAGCCTGCCCCATCCCTAGTCCTCAAGGCAGGCTACAAGTTTGAAATGACATTGAGTGTATCTAGGCAACAGAAGAAGAAGAAGAGGAGTTTGGTTTTGATATCCTGCTTTCTCACTACCCAAAGGAGTCTCAAAGCGGCTGACATTCTCCTTTCCCTTCCTCCCCCACAACAAACACTCTGAGAGACTTCAGAGAAGTGGGACTAGCCCAAGGTCACCCAGCAGCTGCATGTGGAGGAGGGGAGACGCAAACCCGGTTCACCAGATTACGAGTCTACCACTCTTAACCACTGCACCACACTGGCTCTCACTACAGCACACTGGCTCTCAAGACAGAACTTGTGGGCTGCTGCAATTGGCACATTTCTGAGAGGATGCCACTCACATATTCAGCTGATGCGAACCCGGTTCACCAGATTACGAGTCTACCACTCTTAACCACTACACCACACTGGTGCATCTGACAAAGTAGACTTTCATCCATATAACCTTATGCTATAAAGCATTCATTAGGTCAGCAGTGCTTGAGACTCTTAACCTCAGGGTCAAGAATCCTGCATTGCAGGGAGTTGGACTACATGATCCTTGTGGTCCCTTCCAACGCTAATAATAATAATAAATAATATTTTTTTATTTCTACCCCACCCATCTGGCTGGGTTTCCCTAGCCACTGGGCAGCTTCCAACAAAAGGTTAAAAATACATTAAAACAGCAGTCATTAAAAACTTCCCTAAACAGGGCTTCCTTCAGATGTCTTCTAAATGTCAGATAGATGTTTTCTTCCTTGACATCTGACGGGAGGGCGTTCCACAGGGCGGGCGCCACTACCGAGAAGGCCCTCTGCCTGGTTCCCTGTAACCTCACTTCTTGCAGGGAGGGAACCACCAGAAGGCCCTCGGAGCTGGACCTCAGTGTCCGGGTTGAATGATAGGGGTGGAGACGCTCCTTCAGGTATACAGGATTGAAACCAAATCTACAATTCTATAATTCTATGAGGTTTGAAGGAGCTGCAGGACTCCCATGTTGCTTCTGCTAGAGCAGGCAAGCCCAGCCGCCCCTCTGGAATTTATACAAAGAGATTGCTGGCAGCATTCTCCTGTACATTTCTGCAACCAGAAGAAGCCTGCAGTCATCATCAAGAGCAGAAATTAAAGCTTTTGCCAACCTGGTGCCCCCCAGTTAAACTAGGAGATCCCCTCAGCTGATGGGAGGCTATAGCCCAGCATCTGAAGGCTGCCATGTTAGATGAAGCACAACGGCCACAGACAAGAGCTGCTTTGACGCTGCTCAGACAGACTCCATCTGCAGCCAGTTTCTCTTACTGCCTTTGGCCCCATCAAGAGAACAGGCTTTGCCTGCAGAGGCAGAGAGAGAATATGAACCCATTCTCTTGCCCATGACAATGGACCTCACCTCTTCCTCTTCTTCTGCTGGTCCATTGCTGACATCTCTGTCGACTCCGTCCTCTCCTACTGATGCAACCTGCTTCTCGCGCCTAATTGGTGGGAGTGTAAAGAGTCATGAGAAAAGGAAAATCAAATCGCTGTTTTTTAAATTTTAATCCCTCTCTTTTCCAAGCAAATGGAAGTCCCCCTGAAGAGTGCAATTTCAGAATCCAGGTTACAGTCAAGGTTCACTGGCTATAGGGCAGTCAGGCTGTACGATGGTCAACGGGATGCCAGATACAGTGACACCATGACAAACACACCACCCCGGGAGACCTCAGGACCACGCCAGCCAAACATGACCCACAACAAAGCTCACCAGGGCAACAGGGACAGGATCCTGGGTGATCTGAAAATGACCTTCTGCTTTTTCACACGGAGAAGCAATTTCCTGAACCTGCTCTGTGTAATAAGGTTGTGAGCCGTGGAGAAAATGGTTGGAGTGGGGGGCGGGAGAGGCACCATTTAATGGGAAATTTTCCCACTTTAAAAATAGCTGTGACTCAGCCTTTCAACTTCATTTGTTGTTGTTGTTGTTGTTGTTGTTATTATTATTATTATTATTTATTCAACTTATACACCGCTCTATACCCAGAGGCCTCAGGGCAGTTCACAACAAGACCACAACATATAAAATCAAAGCAAAAGCAGTAACCCAATAACCCCCCCCCCAAGCCACATTCTAAAAGGGTGTTGAATGTCAGTAAGACAGGGGGTTGGATTGGATGGCCCTTGTGGTCTCTTCCAACTCTATGATTCTATGATTCTATAAGATCCACCAAAGGCCTGGTTTAAAAGGAAACTTTTTGCCTGGCACCTCAAGGTGTATAATGAAGGCGCCAGGCGAACTTCCCTGGGGAGAGCATCCCACAGATGGGGAGCCACTGCAGAGAAGGCCCCGTTCTTGTGTTGCCACCATCTGGACCTCTCAAGGAGGAGGCACACAAAGGAAGGCCTCAGAAGATGATCTCAGGGACCGGGAAGAGGCGGTTCTTGAGGTATTGCGGCCGTGAGTCTTTGGCACCTCAGAACTTTCTGCCTACTTACTGCTATAGTAATGACTGGTTGGATGCAGTCAGAAAAATAAGCCAGTGTAATATTCTTTGCACTGATCATTTCTATCTACAAATGGTCAGGGTGGGTGGGTTTGGAAGTACATAGACAAACGTGGTTTTATGTCAAAACAACAACACCCGTCCTTGCAAGCAAGGAAGCTACCACGTCAGGGGAGCCGTGTTTTTGGAATTGTTCTTATAAAGCACGCAGAGAGGAATGGTGGAAACACCTAGCTAGTCATAACACGAGACAGCAGGAAATGAGCAGGCGAAAGACACAGCAACTTAAGACAACTGAAGCAAACATTTGGAAGCAGCAGAACAAAATTGCTCCTTCACGATTTGAGGACATAAACCTAGAACACTCTCAATGCCAGAAAACTTCCAGAAAAGGAAGCTATTCATCTCCACTAACCAAATTTTTGCTGCCACTATTGGACAGAAGTACTCCTGACAACTTAAAAGATTTGTTTAAAGTAAAAAACAACAACAATGGAGAGAGACAAAGCCATCTTGGCAATATAATCAAACCACGGATCCCGAACGCCTCCGTTTTGGAACGTTTTGGCTCCCGAACATCAAAAACCTGGAAGTAAATGCCCCGGTTTTTGAACATTTTTCGGAAGCCGAACGTCCGACGCAGCTTCTGCATGAGTGCAGGAAGCTCCTGCAACCAATCGGAAGCCGCGCCTTAGTTGTCGAACATTTCGGAAGCCGAACAGGCTTCCGGAATGGATTACGTTTGACGACCGAGGTTTGACTGTAACTAAGTCAGAGAAGAAAAGGCAGCACAATGGGCAGAGGAAGGTGAGGGATTCCAGGACAGAAATATGAAGAGCTCTAGCCGACTCCGGAAGTGAAGATCTCTCCCCCCCCCCCCCCCGCTCAAAAAAAGTTCAACTAACTTCTTATTGGAAATGAAATCGAGTGCCTGGTAGACCAGTGAGTAGAGGGATTCCACCTGAAAAAAAAGAGAGAAAAGGCAACAGGTTTAGTGGCAAGAATGGACAATGGTCAAATTGGACTCTCAGGGTCCCTTCCAGTCCTACAATTCAATGGATGAGGTTTGCTAAGCCAAACTATTTCGCTGCGGTTCCATGGTCCATCTAGTTTGAGCATTCTTGACAGCCACCTCACCTTCTTGCTGTAGATGCAGGCAGAACCTTGGATCAGCATTGCTGCTTCTGTAAAGTTCATGGTGGTTCTGCCATTATCAAATGAAATGCAGATCTGCGCCAGCTGCAGGATTAAAAAGAGAAATAAATACATGAGGTCACAAAATAGATTGTTTCGACAAACTATAATCCTAACAGACAGCAAGAGCTTTCTTTGATTTTGTTCTTCAATCATATCACCATCGAAAAGCAACTAAGGGTACTGCTTACATCCCAATTTAACAGGGAACAGACGGAGACATGTTGCGTCTCCCATAGCAGGAAAGGTGTGGCTCAGACTTTGTGCAACTCCTTGTAATAATCATAATTTTAAACAATAATTTATTACTTATACCCTGCCCATCTGGCTGGGTTTCCCCAAACTCTTTGGGCGGATTCCAACACGAGATTAAAAATACATTAAAACATCAGTCGTTTTTAAAAAAACTTCCCTAAACAGGGCTGCCTTCAGGTGTCTTCTAAAAGTCAGGTAGTTGTTTATTCCTTTGACACCCGATGGGAGGGCATTCCACAGGGTGGGTGCCACTATCAAGAAGGCCCTTTGCCTGGTTCCCTGTAACTTCGCTTCTCACAGGGAAGGAACCACCAGAGGGCCCTCGGAGCTGGACCTCAGTGTCCAGGCTGAACGATGGGGGTGGAGACGCCCCTTCAGGTATACTGGGCTGAGGCCATTTAGGGCTTGAAAGGTCAGCACCAACACTTTGAATTGTGCCTGGAAACGTACTGGGAGCCAAAGTAGGTCTTTCAAGACCAGTGTTATGTGGTCTCGGCAGCCACTCCCAGAGCTGTCAATGTTCCTTTTTTTTGCATTGGGAAACGGCACTGGAATAATGGAATTTCCCGCAAAAAAGGGAAAGTTGACAGCTATGTACTCCCAGTCACCAGTCTGGCTGCCGCATTCTGGATTAGTTGTGGTTTCCGGGTCACCTTCAAAGGTAGCCCCATGTAGAGCGCATTGCAGTAGTCCAAGCGGGAGATAACCAGAGCATGCACCACTCTGGCGAGACAGTCCATGGGCAGGTAGGGTCTCATCCTGCATACCAGATGGAGCTGGCAGACAGCTGCCCTGGACACAGAAGACAGGCGCTACTCCTCCTTTGAAGCCCCGTCCGCAGCTAGAAGGAGACTTTCACTCTGCAGAGGCAGAACCATCGTGGGTAGAATGAGATTCCCGTGCCAAAGTAGCTCCCTGCACACATGCTCTCCTCCAAAGCAGGAGCATAGAATCCTAGAGTTGGAAGAGACGACAAGGGCCATCCAGTCCAACCCCCTGCCAAGCAGGAAACACCATCAAAGCATTCCTGACAGATGGCTGTCAAGCCTCCGCTTAAAGACCTCCAAAGAAGGAGACTCCACCACACTCCTTGGCAGCAAATCCCACTGTCCAACAGCTCTCACTGTCAGGAAGTTCTTCCTAAAGTTTAGGTGGAATCTTTTTTCTTGTAGTTTGACTCACTTACCTCCTCCAGGTACTCTCCCAGCTGAGCTGCCACATCCACCGCCCAGTTCGCAGTGAGGTCCCTTATCGGCTTGAGGAAGTGCACCAAACGAGACTCCACGTCCTCCATGGCAGCAAATCCCATCCAGTACAGACCCACACTCCAGGGGTTTAATGCATTTTAGGCATGAAGGTTCAGACTCTGTCCGCTGTTCAAAGTTTTAGCCTGCTGTTCAGATAACAAATAACCAAAATAAAGGAGTGAGCGACTTGCATAATCCCCCCCATTAAGAACTGGAGGCAGTGTGGTACAGTGGTTAGAGCAGGGCTTTCCAAACTTCTCATGTTGGCGACATGCTTTTTAGATACATGTCATTTCACAACAAAGCAATTCAGTTTTACTAGTAAACCAGAGTTTGGGCTAACCCCTTTCCCTCTCCAAGAGGAGTGGCAGGGAGTGTTTGAGCAACACACCAACACACAGTTTGGAAAGCTCTGGGTTAGAGTGTAGGGACTATGACCTGGAACACCAGGGTTCAAACACGCCCCCCCCCAGCTATGAAACTCACTGGGTACCCTTGGGCCAGTCACTGCCTCTCCGCCTAACCTACCTACCCCACAGGGTTGTTGTGAGGATTGAATGAGGGAGAGAAATTAGTTCTGCCACCTTGAGCTCCTTGTAGAAAAAGGCGGTGTACAAATGCAATAAATAGACCACCAATTCTCCAATATAGGAGGGTGTAACACAGCCTAAGTTCTCCCTCTCCACAGTGATGCTGCCAGGACAACGGGTTGGTGCAAAAGGTCTGGGTCCAAACTCAGCATAATGAACAGAAGATTCCCCCCCCCAAAAAATGCAGGAGATTTAGCAGATTTTAAGTGGGAGATCCCATAAGATTATTAAATCCAGCATCTCAATTGAGCTAAATGCATTAGTGGGTATGCCGGCAATCTGCCCCTGCAAGGCACCCACTAATTTTGCAGAGCTCAGAGGGCAAAGAGGTGAGGGGGAAGTCAGGGCTCCGCACCTTGGCAAAACCAAGCAGCCTGACTTCAGAGCCCTAGGTCTTGCTTTCTACCTCATGCTGAAGACCCCCTCTTTACCCATTTATCATCAATTTACAAATCAACTTTTACATGTGTCCCAAGGTGGTTTGCAAACATGCTACATAAACACTTGAAATAATGTTTTAAAAAAATCTTTCTGTCCTGCTGGACAAGCTTGCAGAATCTACTATCACATATCAATTAGTTAACCACCTGTTCCATGTGTCTCAACGCAATTTCCAAACATGCCCCTTTCTTCCAATCGTAAACCATGGAAAGGCATGTATTTTAAGGGCACGCCCCTTTCTTCCAATCGTAAACCATTCCTGCTCCCTCTCCCCCCAACCGACATCTTTATTAGACAGATAAAAAGTACATAATTATATGTGCACTAAACATGGTGAGGCGTAAACAAGAGAAATAGAAAAAAGAGAAACAGCACCCGTGTAGAAGGAAAAGTAAAGGGGGGGGAGGGGAGGAGAAAAAAACACACCAAACTTTTACAAAGTTGCTATCCTGTTCTTTGCATACGCTTCATGTGTGCCTGTTAGAAATTCTGATTATCAGGCAGTACCTGAAATAAAGCAACTGTTCTCACTCCAGTCTCCACCCGGTATTTTTACATTGATGCCAAAGGCATGCTATTGTTATTATGGTTATTCTTAATAATTTGCTCTTCTCCCAGACAGGTGGCCACAATTAAAACACCCTATATTAAAAGTAGAGCTTCAATTAGAGTCGCGGGAATAAGGTGGGCTGGGAGGGGAGCGGTAAGGGAACCCCAAGAGCTCCCCTGAAGAGCCTGTGCACCAGAGGCGCCAAATGAAGGGAATCAAACAAACAAACAAACAAACAACTAAAGGAAGAAATCTTCTGGAGTCGGGAGGGTCGTTTTCTCATAAGTTTCCTTTTGGTTTTAATGCTACATGTATGTGCCTGGGGGAGGGGAGGCGGATGCTGCTTTAGGTTGCCCTGGGCAAGTTAAAAGCGGGTCACAAATTCAACGAATGAATAATTCATAGATGGATTGGTGGACTGAACGACCGAATGCATGAAGGGAAGCAACAATCAAACGAATTAGTAAAGGGAATGAAAATGTGGAGTATTTTTATGGGGGGGGGGTTTCTAACACTGAGAACCACCCCATGATCCAAGATGAAGGGGCGGTGTCAGTGCCAGATTTATGGATAAGCTAAACAAGCTATAGCTTAGGGCCCCTCTCTCTTGGGGGCCCCCCAAAAAAATTAAAGGGGGGAAACAACACTGGGTGTACATTTCCAAAATGTAAGATAAAGGAACCTTTCCTGAAGGAACTTTTGTTATTGCCAAATGCCAATGTGTTTGCCTTATCAAGTTTCAGTTACAGGTGGGTAGCCGTGTTGGTCTGCCATAGTCGAAACAAAATAGGAAATTCTTTCCAGTAGCACCTTAGAGACCAACTGAGTTTGTTCTTGGTATGAGCTTTCGTGTGCATGCACACTTCTTCAGGTATCTGAAGAAGTGTGCATGCACACGAAAGCTCATACCAAGAACAAACTTATCAAGTTTGTTATGTATAAAAAAAATCATTTTAAGTTAGAGCTTAATTATTTCACTATTAATATACTTAATTGTATTTCAGTTCAAGAATTACTTTGATAAAATACATATTTCGTGATGTGCACATGGCTTGAGAAACCTATTAGGTCCATAAATTACCATATAGCATACATTCCACACACAAAACAGCAAACATTTGTTGTTGACAAAGGACAGCTGCACATATCAAGGGCCCCGTTACCTTCGGTGACTTACAGGCTCATCAAACCTAAACCCCGGGCGGTGTGGAAATTTAACACCTCCTACAACATCGAATGAAATAACAAATAAATAGATAAATAAATAAAAGCTAATAAACATACCGATGAATAAAGGAAGGGAACAAATGAGGCCCGTGAATAAATAAACGAAGGGGGTAAATGCAAAAGGAAAAGTGAACGGCGGCGTCTCCTGAGCATGTGCAGAGTGCTCTTTCCCTCCAATTGGCCTCAGCTTCCCTCCCGTCGTGGGAGGGGGTGTTCCTGCCTGTGCGGTTGCTATGGAGACCGGGAGACCCCCCCCCCACGACCTCTTCACTCACCCTCCGCTCCCTCTCGCGCGCGGCTTCCAACGCTCCGCGATTTCGTCTTTCCCGCCCGCCGCGGCGCAGTGACGCCATCGAAGCCGCGCCGCAGTGACGCGTTCCCTTCCGCGACGACGACGACGACGCTCCTCTCCCCCCCTCCCCTCCTTAAGCGCAGGCCCCGCCCCTGGCTCTCTTCTCGGCCACGCCCTCCTCCTCCTCCTCCCCCCCCGCGCCCCCCTCCCCGCGTGCCTGGGCGCTGCCGTTCTAGCCGCGCCCCCTCTCGGCGCCTGAACCAATCAGCTCCTCGGCCCTGGCGTTCTGAGCCCGCCCCCCGGCCCCTCCCTGGCGAAGTTGGCTACATTGTAGCGAGCGAGCGAGAGAGTGAGCGGAGGCTGCTGCTGCTGCTGCTTCTTTCCCCGTCCGCCATGGGAGCCGAGCCGCCCCGCCTGGCCCGCCAGCTGTTCCTGCGGGGCTTGGCCGCCGTCTACGTCGCCGCCTTCGCCTCGCTCTACGTCCAGATCCCCGGTGAGCGCGGCGCCGAAAAGGTTCCCTTAGCTCCGGGGGACTCGCTCGGGCCCTGCTGCTGCTGCTGCTGCTGCGCAAGGCTCGCCTCCGTCCCGGGGGCCGGTGAGGGCCCCGCGGGCCGGAGAGAGGGAGGCCGCCGCGGAAGGGGGGGGGGGAAGAAGGCCAGCGGCTGTTAAAGGGCCGCGAGGGAGAAGCGGGAGGGTCCGGCCGGCCGATTGCACTCTGCACGCGCTCAGGTGCCCTCTTGCTCTCCTGTATAGGAAGCGGCGTTTCGAGGCTCCTTGCGGGGTGGTGAGGAGGGGGGGGGCGGATGTTTCGCTGGGTCTGCACGAAATGTGGGAAGCGGCGTGTGGCCTCGGGTGTTCTCGGCAACCGGGTCTTGCTGAGATTCCTGCATTGCAGCGGGTCGGACTGGATGACCCTTGGGGGGGGGTCCCTTCCGACTCTTACGATTCAGTGATGCTGCGGCTTTGCAAGCCGGTGGCTCCGGGTGAGGCCGGAGGGGAAGCATGCACGGAACTCCGCGTGTGTGTGTGTGTGAGAGAGAGAGACAGAGAGACGTGGCTGTCGTCTTGGGCCTGGAAGGACCGGGACAGATCCTGGCAACTTCGGAGGATCTGGCCCGGGCAGCGGAGTCGTGTCTGTGCAGGGCGCCCGTCTGGCTTGGCCAGGTGGAGGCAGGACGAAACCGCCAGCTCCGCTTCCCTGTGATGGGAGCTGGAGGCGAACAACATCTGGAGTGCCACAGGTTCCCCATCCCTGGCCTAGAATTCTGGTCTTGATCCAAGGTGGGTTGCAGCAGGTGTACGACCCCCGTGCAAATATGTGGTGAAAGATTAAGGGGCCCCCAAATCCGTGTTTGGGTTAAAAGGGGGTCTTGAGTCTGCAAATCTGGGAGGCAGCTGATCTGGGGCAGGAATGAGTCCTCTTCAGCTTAAAGGGGTCCACGGCACAGCCCCCTTTCTCACAGGGCCCTGTTGCTGGAAACCACCCGAGAGTAGAGGGTCAAATCCTGCTTGCAGGTTTCCTGCTGGGGCACCCGGGCTCTGTGGGCCATTAGCCTGATCCAGCAGCCAGACTCTTCTGATGGAACCTCCAGGGTCAGAGGGAGTCTATCCAGCATTTGGCCACTGCGGGATGCTGGGGTAGACAGACCGTCGGCCTACTCCAGCAGGCCTCCTTTCACGGTCCCATCCGCCCTAAAAAGCCCAACCCTTACCTTCTCCCCCCGCCCAAATCCTGCCACTTCACAGGAAGTCCCGGACGTGGAACGGAGCCCGCTACCCTCAACCAACCCCTTTCTCCAGGGCTGGATATCCTATGGAACATTTCTCTCCCCCTGCTGCGCCCCTCCCTCCCCCTTCCACATAACACGTGGCACCCACATTGCAATAGTGCAAGCTCGGTGCAGGATTTTGGGGAGGGGGGGTGAGAGTCCCAGTGCATGCGGCTTGCAGGCAGCTCTTGCACACACCTTTCACGTTTGCCAGGCAATCCCTTCCGCTTCGCCCAGCCCATCCTTCCCGCAGCTACTGTCTGGAGCAGAAACACATCTCTCCCCCCCTCCTGTTTCTCTTCCCCTTTTCTGCAAGTTTCCTGCCAGCCTTTCCTTCCCCTCCGGCTTCCGGGACCTCTGCCAAGGGCCTCTCATGATTCCAAGTCCAGCTCTTAATCTCCTTATGGCTGGAGGCCCTGCCGAAAATCCAGCCCAGGGCCCTATTTCAGCTGGGGAAAGTTTCCCCCTCATGGCCCAAAGCGATGCTTTTGCTTTCCCCCGCCCCCCCCCCCCTTGCACACTCAGGAAAATCTCCCAGTTATCCTTCCCGGTCCCACTGGTGAGCTGGGGACTCCCTCTGCATGTGGCGGGGTTGAGAGACCAAGAGTGGGTCAAGAAGGAAGCTTCTGCAGAGGGAAGTGAGGGGCAGGTGGGTTCTCATCCACCTGGGACGGGAGCCCATCTAGGACAGGCGTGGCCAAACCTGCCCCCCCAGCTGTTTTGGGGACTACAACTCCCATCATCCCTAGCTAACAGGACCAGTGGTCAGGGATGATGGGAATTGTAGTCCCAAAACAGCTGGAGGGCCGAGTTTGTTTGTTTGTGTTTTTTTTGAAAAAAAACAACTTTATTGTTTGCTTGTCATATACAAAATGATTAATAAAAAAAGATGCACAGAAATTAAGAAAAATGTACAAACTATACACCCGACATTAGATAAACAAATAACTGTGTACTATATTACACAAACAAATAACTGTATATCATATTACAAAAAATAATAGAGACAGTAATAAAAAAGTGATAAGTTTACTGAACTCTAATACGATTACTTAATTTGTTGTTACTTCTATCTTATATTGATTTCTGTGTAATTATAATATCATACAGATAAATCCGTTTTAGCAAAAAAGAAAGAAAGAAAAAGAAAAAAAGAAAGAAAAATTTTTTAGAGACTACCCCCTCCCCCCCAAAGAAACCCCCATGCCTGACCTAGGAGAAGGAGAATTCAGATCCTGAGCCTCTTAGGGAGAAGGAAAGGCTCAGGGAGTAAACTCTACACAAATCCGGAGTCCCTAAGATAGTTCGGTGGTGCCTTGCATGCCTCCTTCAGGCAGTTCCTGCAGCCACTCTGGTGCCAGACCTATTGCTCTGCTTTCCTTTGGACCCCATCAGCCAGGTCCAGAGGGGAGGGTCTTGTCCTTTGGGCAGCCCCAGACCTCCAGACACACAGCCCTGGGGAGGTAGGCCACTTCTAACACAACAGTTTGGCTTCACCCTCGGAGGTGCACTCCATTGTCTTTTGAGACACCAGCAACTGTCCTTCCCGGGGAGGTGGGTTCCTCCACACATACTTTTTTGGGGGCATGGGACCATTGCGGCTGGGGACGGGTTGTAGCTCAGGGGTTGGGACACTTGCTTCAGACCCTGTATCCCTGAAGGAGCGTCTCCACCCCCCATCGTTCTGCCCCCCGGACCCTGACGTCCGCCTCCGAGGGCGTTCTGCCTGGTCCCCTCCCTGCGAGAAGCGAGGTTACGGGGAACCAGGCAGAGGGCCTTCTCGGTGGTGGCGCCCGCCCTGTGGAACGCCTTCCCGTCAGATGTCAAGGAAATAAACAACTCTCTGACTTTTAGAAGACGTCTGAAGGCAGCCCTTTTCAGGGAAGTTTTCAATATTTGATGTTTTGATTGCCCAGGGTGGCATGTGTATAATAAATTATTATTACTGTGCGTTCAGTCCCCAATGGCATCTCCAGCTGGGAGAGGGCCCCCCCCCCCCGCCGCTGATCCCGCAGAGTGTTGCTGCCAGTCCGTGCCAACAACTCTTGAGTTAAATGGACCAATCATTAGTTAATGTTTTGCAGGGATGGGCATCGTAAGTTCAAAGCATCAGGAGGGCGCCGAATTGGGGAAGGCTGGAGCGGGGGGGGGATCTGTTGGGGTCAGAGGTGCCGTGCCCCCCCCCCATAAAGGGGTGGGCGGGGCGAGGTCTTGCCCTGTGCCCGCTGCCGCCAACTCCTCCTCCTTCCAACTCCCCGCAGGCCTCTACGGGAAGGATGGCATCCTGCCCGCCCGGAAGGTGCTACGCTTCAGCGGCAAGGGCTTCTGGGAGCAGCTGCGCGATTCGCCCACCCTGCTGTGGCTGGGGCCCCGGCTGGGGCTGGACACGGAGCAGGGCCTGGAGCTTCTCTGTCTGCTGGGGACGCTGGTCTCCTTCGGGGCCCTGATCCTGGAGCCTCTGCGAGACAGCCTGGTCTTCCTGGCCCTTTGGGCTTTCTACCTCTCCGTTTATCAGGTACGGGGAGGCGGGCGGCAGGCAAGCGGCCTTGGGGTGGGTGTGGCGGCAGTAGGGGGTGGTCGGTGCCTGCTTGCTGGTGCTTTGCGGGGGGGGGGGGGTGGGGGGTGTTGTCCTTGGAAACCCAAGATAAGCAGCCGAAACCAGAACCGCAAAAAGAGCCAAAATGACTTGCATGCCTTTCGGAGGTAGGTAGTTTTTTTTCACTCGTCAGCTTTCAGCTTGAAAGCCCCGCCAGCCTTGTGGCAAGCTGCGTCCATGCCCCCCAGGAGCGGGGCCTTTCTCTCCCATGACTCCTCGTGTGCAAACCCTCGCCCCTGGGAGCTCAGAGGGGCCGCTGCGTACTTTGGGGGGAAGTTAAGCCCTCAAAAGAGCAAATCTCTTCCTTGTCTTCGTATAGATGCCTCTGTATTCTTAATTGTTGCTCAGCGCATGCATACAGTTTTCTGCCCAAGAACTCAAGGCGGTTGGCAGTGTGCAACACTGGGGGGGGGGGGAACGGTGAGGGCCAAGGCGGAACTCATTGCATGCTGTTGTGTGCTGTTGGCAAATGCAGTTTAGGTTGACTGGACAGAGCCCAATTGAGTGTAAAATCTTGATTCTCAGCAGCCTTTAGGGTCTCTTGGGTGGAAAGGCATTAAATGGCTTAAGTCGGCAGCTGTCAAAAATCCCCGTGTTGCATAAACTCAATGCCCCCTCTCCTCCCCTGTGAATAGCATTATTCAGGATAGCAGGTTGCACGGCCGACATGATTTACACAGTAAGATTGCATTCCTACCTGAAGAAGTGTGCATGCACACGAGAGCTCATACCGGGAACAAACTTAGTTGGTCTTCTCTAAGGTGCTCCTGGAAGGAATTTTATTTTTTATTTTGTTTTGTATCGGGAGAAGGCGAGGTATTAATGACTATATAACAATAAACAGTAAAATTCAAAACAATTGCACATTTATTCAAAATCCGCATCAAGTTCTGTAGCTTAAATCAGTGCAATGGGTGAACTTGATCCGGTGGCAGGGGGTTGGACTGGATGGCCCTTGTGGTCTCTTCCAACTCTATGATTCTGTGATTCTACATCAGCTTTTCAAAGTCCCGATAGCCATTTACACCTCCTGTGCCCCCTTCTTGCCCCATTGCTTTTGGCCCCCTACCTCCGGCCAGGTGATCTCATTGCCCCCCTGCCCCCCCCTGTGGGTGGTAGCACCCACTATGGGAACCGCTGCTTTAAGCCTACAGACTAACGCAGTTAAATGGGCCCCTGCAATATTTTGTGTGGGGTTCGAATTGTTCCATCTTGGCTGGGTCGTGAAATGTGCTCCCTTTGCCTTCTGCCGCTCCCCCCCCCCCAACTAGGTCAGCTGGCGATGCTTTTGCCAGCTGACGCAGAAGAAAAAAACGGAGCGAGGATTTCGTGGTGCGTTGTTCCAAGATCGGGATGCCTTGGAGCGAAGGAGGTGGGCCGGCATAGACCCTCGAACAGGAGGGAAGGGGCTTCAGGTGAGGAGCAAGCCCTGAGTCAATGTTCATCCAGAGTTTTGGGTACCACTTCAAACGTTCCTGAGTTCTTCCCTAAGGTTAGGGGAGTCGCAGCGCGGGAGAGGGATTTTCTTGCTTCTAAAGCATCTCGAAGTGACATTCCAGTCTCCTCCGCCAGGGCTGCATTCTCCCTCCTTCCTTTTAAGGCTGTGATTGAGCGCCGAGGATGCCAGCAGGCGGACAAAACTCTGACCTAGATCTGGGGAAGCGTGGCTCGTTTCAGGAATCCTCCTGTGGCCAGAATTGGTGCTTGCCGTCTCATCTCCCTCTGGGCACAGACTCTCCGTTCTGTGTTGCGCCCTATTGATCCAGCCCCCCCACCCCCACCCCAGATGTGTTCCTCCACGTCCCGGTTGATGGGATAATCTCTGCCAGTGGGGTGGGAGAGCTTTGGAGAGGTTGAGAATTTAGAAGGTTAGGAAAAGGGCCGCCAGAATCACCAAAGGGATGCAGTATTTTGGACTTTTTAGTTTAGAGAAAAGGCGATGGTGGAGAAAGCGGACAGACAAAGGCTTTTTCTCCTCCATAAGAGGAGAGCCAGTTTGGTGTAGTGGTTAAGAGCGGTAGACTCGTAATCTGGGGAACCAGGTTCGCCTCCCCGCTCCTCCACATACAGCTGCTGGGTGACCTTGGGCTAGTCCCACTTCTCTGAAGTCTCTCAGCCCCACTCACCTCACAGAGTGTTTGTTGTGGGGGAGGAAGGGAAAGGAGAATGTTAGCCGCTTTGAGACTCCTTTGGGTAGTGATAAAGCGGGATATCAAATCCAAACTCTTCTTCTTCTTCTACTGGAACTCACAAACATCCAAAGAAGTGGGGAGATCCAGGACAGAGAAAAGATAGTTCCTCTTAGTTAAACTGTGGAACTCCGTGCCACAGGAGGCATTGGATGGCTTTAAAAGAGATTGAGACATATTCATGGAGGAGGAGACGGCTGTCGGTGGCTGCTAGCCACGATGGCCCAGGCTATGCTCTCTCCGCAGTCGGAGGCAGCAGTGCTTCTGAATGCCATTTGTTGGGAAACACGGGAGAGGAGTGTGGTTTCATGCTTGAATCCTGCTCGTGGGTTTCCCCCTAGGCACCTGGTAAGCCACTGTGAGCAGTGCCGGATTTACATATAAGCTAAACAAGCTCTAGCTTAGGGCCCCTCTCTCTTGGGGCCCCGCCCCCCCAAAAAAATTAAAGGGGGAAAAAAACACCTGGATGTACATTTCCAAAATATAAGATGAAAAAAAACAAATAAAATAAAACGTACATACAGCAACAGTGTGTTGTGTAGGCTCCCATTTGTTACGTGCAAATGGATTTAGATACCTGTGAGGTCCATCAATGACCATATAGCATACAGGTGAAACTCGAAAAATTAGAGTATCGTGGAAAGGTTCATTTCTTTCAGTAATTCAACTTAAAAGGTGAAACTAATGTACGAGATAGACTCATGACATGCAAAGCGAGATATGTCAAGCCTTAATTTGTTATAATTGTGATGATTATGGCGTACAGCTGATGAGAACCCCAAATTAACTATCTCAACTTTGGGCTTTTCATCAGCTGTGCGCCATAATCATCACAATTATAACAAGCAAAGGCTTGACATATCTCGCTTTGCATGTCATCTCATATATTAAACTCCAGTAGCTAATGAAAACAATTGCTTACATAAATGGACTTTTCCACGACATTATAATTTTTCGAGTTTCACTTGTATATTCCACACAAAAAGCAGCGGCAATTTTTTTGTTGACAGCTGGACAAAGAAAGGGCCCCGTTACCTTCAGTAGCTTAGGGCCTCATCAAACCGAAATCCGGCCCTGAGTGTGAGAACAGGACGCTGGACTAGATGGACCATTGGCCTGATCCAGCAGGTTCTCCTTCTGCTCCCATTGCTAATCCCCAAATCGTGAATCCCTGGCGCAAAGGCGGCAGCCGCTGGGCTGATCCCGAGAGCTTGACGTCCTCTGAAGAAGGGGGCTGGACTGCGCCCTCCCTCCTTCCTCCAGGGTTCCTCTTCCCACGCCATTGTGCTGTCACGAGTTGACAGCCCCCGGGGACCTCCTGGCAGGTTCGGCAGGCTCTGGAGCCGACCCCGTTGCAAGGGAGCTGGGTTCAGCGCCAGGAATAACTGCAGCCTGCCCTCGTCTTTCTCCTCCGTCTTGGCTCCCTCTGCGCGTGGGGGCTGGCGAGGCGCAGATCCAGTTGGCGGGAAGGGCAGCCCTCTGCGGGAAGATCTTGGTTGAGATTTCACCGGGGGGGGGGGGGTAGTTGCATGCAGCATCGGGGGAAACCCAAGCCTGCACATTTCCGCAGGGAGGAGGCATGCACAATGAGCTTGCCATTTGCATCCCTATTATTATTACTGTATATTCTGGCGTATAAGACTGCTTTTTAATCCAGGGAAATCTTCTCAAAAGTCGGGGGTCGTCTTATACCCCGGGTGGAGAATCTGCGGTCGAGTATATCTCAAACTCTATATTTTAACTGGAAAGGTTGGGGGGGGTAGTCTTATACGCCCAGTCGTCTTATACGCCGGAAAATACGGTATTGTTAATTCTCAGTTAGATCTATTGCCCACCCTTCACATTAAGGTCCCTGGGAGGATCCAAACAACCTATTGCAGTGGTTTCCAAAGTGGGAATTAGTGCCCCCAAGGGATTGTGGGGGGGGGGGTGCTAGGGGGCAGCAGAGGAGCTCAGGAGTATTACTCATTTCTGAAATTTGTATACTGCCCTAAATTAAATTTGTATACTGCCCCACTGTAAGCTAAAATCGTGATATAAAAACACAAAATGCACAATAAAAACGACAGCCGAATAATACCCCTCCCCAGCATGTTTTTAAACATGCGGTGGGAGTAAAGGGCTGAAAAGCAGGTATCGCCAGACCGAATTCATCAGATTGACTGAATTAATTAAACCAAACCGTTTTTGGTTGGGTTTTGAGGAAAGGTGCAATTCGTTGTTCTGGCTTTGAATTTCACGGTGCTGTTTGTTGGAGCTGAATCTTCCTGGCAACAGACCACAGAACCACGAGACTGGTGTAAAATACGCAAAGAGAAGTTTCATTACCACTATACAAAACTGCAAACCCAAAGCAATGTGGGCGTTCTTTTTCGGCAGGCAAATTCGAATCACAACTACTTCTTCCTTTATACGTATTACCAGCTGTGCCTAATCAGCCTAGAAAACCACACCCAGAACTCACAGAAAAAAAGCCCATCATGTTATCTGCACCCTTTTACTGTTTCTAACGAATGATGTCGTTCAGTCGTGTCCGACTCTTCGTGACCCCATGGACCAAAGCACGCCAGGCACCCCTATCCTCCACTGCCTCCCACAGTTTGGCCAAACTAATGCTAGTCGCTTCAAGAACAATGTCCCACCATCTCGTCCTCTGTCGTCCCTTTCTCCTTGTGCTCTCCATCTTTCCCAACATCAGGGTCTTTTCCAGGGAGTCTTCTCTTCTCATGAGGTCACCACATTTTTGACTCATGTTCCTGCTGTCAAGCCAACTGCATCCCCCGTGTACAGGTGAAACTCGAAAAATTAGAATATCGTGGAAATGTCCATTTATGTAAGCAACTTTAGGATCTGTCCTTCTAGTGAGCACTCAGGGCGGATTTAAGGATGGATAAGTTTGATCTCCTTGCAGTCCATGGGACTCTCAAGAGTCTCCTCCAGCACCATAATTCAAAAGCATCCATTCTTCGGTGATCAGCCTTCTTGATGGTCCAGCTCTCACTTCCATCCATCACTACTGGGAAAACCATAGCTTTAACTATACGGACCTTTGTCGGCAAGGGGATGTCTTTGCTTTTTAAGATGCTGTCTAGGTTTGTCATTGCTTTCCTCCCAAGAAGCAGGTGTCTTTAAATTTTGTGACTGCTGTCACCATCTGCAGTGATCATGGAGCCCAAGAAAGTGAAATCTCTCTCTGCCTCTCACTATTATCATCCTTGGTGGGTCGTGCAAATCGCTGTTCTGAATGATCCCTTAAAAAAAATATACGAAAATAGGGAAGGGGATCTGGGGATGAGTTTAGGGAACCGAGGGGGCTGGCTAGCCCGTCCCGCCCAAGCCTGGCCAGTGCCCCCTCCATTTTGGCGCCCTAGGCAATTGCCTAGTTCGCCTGAATGGACGCGCCGGCCCTGGGGACGACACACCACCCAGCGGGTCCCCTTTGCTGATTTCCGCACTGGCAAGGGTCTGTAGGGAAGCAGGCGAACCTTCAGGTATTTGGAGCGTCCTGAGCTTTTTAGGGGTGGTGGGAGCGCCAGAGGCAAGCTGGCCACTGAAATCTGCAAGTGGCTGTATCTGGAAACCGTGAGATCTTCCAGGGTGGTTTTTGCCAGCTGTGCTACAGCCGGGAGGTAGGTGGGTGCAAAGAAAATAATTAGTCGAAATGGAGTGTACGGAGTGGGTCTGTCCTCCCATCCGTCTCCTGCTTCCTGTGAATCCTGTTTGATGTGTGCTTTCCTGGCTCTTTCCCTGCAGGTTGGACAGGTCTTCCTGTATTTCCAGTGGTAAGTGGCACAATACATAATAATAATAATAATTAATAATAATAATAATATTTATACCCTGCCCATCTGGCTGCGTTTCCACTCTGGGCAGCTCCCAACAGAATATTAAAAAAACACAATAAAACATTAAACATCCAGACCTTCGGGTGTGGCGCTTCCTCCTTTCTCTGACATGCTCGGGACATCCAGGCTGCAGTGTGTGTGTGTGTTTTTTGCATGTCCTCTGCTCTCAGCCTTCCGTTTAAAAAAGGGGGGGAGATTAAAGAGGACGGAGAATTCATGCAACGCCCCTTAACTCCAGCCACAATTATTGTTTGCCTAAACTGGCGGGGCGGAGTGAGCACATACCATCCTTGAGACAACGGAGGGCTAGAATCTGGGACAGGGCATGCCTGCTTAAGCCTTCCTACGTGTCGAGGAGCAGTGAGGGCGCACAGCTTTGCAAAGTGGGCCGTGGCGTCGCTGTGCGTCAGGACAAACAGGAACTGAGCAACAGGATGTAGCCCCCGGGCTCTGGGTCTCCCTGATTCATCCTGCAAGCTTGCCGTCATTTCCTTGGAGGCAGAATCTGACATTTTGGTGGTGAGGAGGGCGGAATTGATATATTTTAAATTTTATGCTGCTAAGATTTACTAAGTACGGCGGTACCTCGGAAGTAAAACAGAATCCCTTCTGGAAGACTGTTCAACTTCCAAAACGTTCGGGAACCAAGGCGCAGAAGCCGCGTCGGGTGTTTGGGTTCCCAAAAACATTCAGAAACCGGAACGATGACTTCCGGTTTTCGATCGTTCGGGAGCCGAAACGTTTGACTCCCAAGGCATTTGAAAACTAAGGTACGACTATCTGAACGAAGTGGAATCGTTTGATCTACATTCAATAATAAGAGAGGTAGACGCATGGGGATTTGACAGGAAGTCTGATTTGTGAAATTAAAGTTTTGTCAAGTTAAGTTTATTATGTATATGTAGGTAAGAGAGTCTTGGTATATATAGGTATGTATAAATAAGTGGATGTATGGACTATCTAATTATATGCCTGGCTGAATTCCCCCCCCCCTTTTCTAATTTTTCTTTTCTTTTAGTTTTCTCTTAAGATATAAACAATAAGACACAGATACGACTATGTGGGATGTTAAATTTTATTCAGCAATATTATATAATAGCAGTTGTAATACTTTGTTACTTTTTTTTCTTTTTTTGTTAAACAAAATGAATTAATAAAAATTAAATTAAAAAAGAAAAGAAAACTAAGGTACGACTGTAATAAAATAATGCAAGCTTCCTCAAACTTGGCCCTCCAGATGTTTTGGGACTACAGTTCCCAACATCCCTGGCCACTGGTCCTGCTAGCTAGGGATCATGGGAGTTGTAGGCCAAAAACACCTGGAGCGCCGAGGTTGAGGAAGCCTGAAATAATGAAACCCAGGCCTGACCCTGTGTGTTTGTGTGAAGGGTGGCATTCCAGAGCGGTAGCCTCCCTTGATTTCTCTTCCCCCCCCCCGCCTCCCCACATCTCTCTCTCCCTCCCAGGGACAGCCTCTTGCTGGAGACGGGCTTCCTGGCGGTGCTGGTGGCCCCGCTGCACCTGCTCAAGTGGCGCGCGACGGCCTGGCGGCCGCACGACACTGTAACCTTCTGGCTGTTGCGCTGGCTGCTCTTCCGCCTCATGTTCGCCTCGGGGGTGGTGAAGCTGACCAGCCGCTGCCCCACCTGGTGGGGGCTCACAGGTGAGCGGAGAACTCGCAGAGGAAGGGGTCGCGGCCGCGTAACGGAAGTGGCAAGGCCTGGATTTGAAAGCCGTAGGGCGGGTGTCGGGGAACCGTCAGTTCCCAGCGGGGAGGGGCAGGGGCTGTGGAAATACAGAGGAGGAGGCTTGGGGGGCCGAAGTTCTTTTGCTGGGGGCTCTCCCGAAAAGCGCCACTTCCAGAATCTGGGACTGACTAAGCAGGTCATGGATTTAGGAGCTCTGCGCTGTACATTTTTGCACTATTAAACTTGTAAATAGAAGGAACGGAGTCCTGCCTCATTACTCACGAGAAACCACCACCCAAACCTTACAGCAGGCATGTCCAACTTCCAAGAGACCGTGATCTGTTGTTGTTCAGTCGTGTCCGACTCTTCGTGACCCCATGGACCAGAGCACGCCAGGCACGCCTATCTTTCACTGCCTCTCACAGTTTGGCCAAACTCATGCCAGTTGCTTCGAGAACACTGTCCGCGATCTACTCCCACTAAACAACAACCTACTGGCAGTGATCTACCCGTTGCGTTGACCCAAGTTGTTGAGCTTTTTCTGGGGAGGAAGACCCACAGTTGTTGAGCGACCGACCAGGGACACCCCGCGGTCGACCGGGAGATTGCGATCGACCGGTTGGGCATCCCTGCCGTAGGTTTATAAGGTCAGGTAGGGGCAGTAAACGGCTCTTGTTTGTGGGAATGTTAAGGATAGTCGGAAAGGATATATTGAATAAGTATTATCTTTCCTTCACTCACGCTAGTGAGTGATGTAGCACAGCAGATTCCCCTCAATATAGCTGGAAGCTAGTTTGCAGATTCGTTTGAATCTCTTAGTTAAGAGGATTTCCTGGTGTCCCCTTTGATCCCCCTTAAAAGAATAAAGACACGAGAGTCTTTCTGAGTAAAGTAACAAAAAGCTTTGCTCACATTTCAGTTCACGGGTTTGATCCCCGAAAGGCAGGCTTTACTTGGTAGTTACACAAAGAAACTGTGAGTTCATCTCATGTGGAGACTGAACGCATGTGCTGCTGGCTGGGAGCCAGCAGACAGCAAAATCACATTTCCATAAGAAAACGGTGGCAGGGGAGAAGCAGAGAACTGCAAAGAGAGAGAGACAAAAACTAGAAATCAAGACTGAGAAAACGGCTGCGTGACTCGGCTCTTCCAGATCCACGCCCATCTCCCAGGTCACATGCAGGGGGAGGAAGCTCCAGACCAGTGGAAGAGACAGTGCACTGACTGGATGTCCCCCTGCTTGTGCCCATTCTAGGGAAAGAAGGAATGTTGCATTTGCCTGGTCCAATGGATTACATCCCACATTGTTGCCAGGATGTTGGGTCAGAATCTCCTTTCCTGCCATCTGAATCCCTCAGTCCGGATCCTTTTATGCAACCCAAAACCACTTATCTCCCCAGCTTTAACCTACCACTACGAGACCCAGTGCATCCCGACGCCGGCCTCGTGGTTCGTCCACCAGCTGCCCGTCTGGTTCCAGAAGTTCAGCGTGGTGGCCACTTACGTCATCGAGATAGCCATCCCGGCGCTCTTCTTTGCTCCTCTGCGACGCCTTCGCCTATTTGCCTTCTACACCCAGGTATCCCCAGGCAACCTTATTTACCGTATTTTTCGCTCCATAGGGCGCACCAGACCATAGGGCGCACCTCGTTTTTAGAGGAGGAAAAAAGAAAAAAAAATTCTGGTTTTCCTCCTCTAAAGCCCTGTTTTTTTGAGGATCGGCTAAAAGTTTTGCAGCTTTTTTGCAAAGGGAAAAGCCCTGGTTTTTTGAGGATCAGCTAAAAGTTTTGCAGCTTTTTAGCAAAAGGAAAAGCCCTGGTTTTTTGAGGATCAGCTAAAAGTTTTGCAGCTTTTTTTGCAAAGGGAAAAGCCCTGGGTTTATTTTTATTTTTTTTGAGGATCAGCTAAAAGTTTTGCAGCTTTTTTGCAAAGGAAAAAAAGCAAAGAGGAAAAGCCCCGTTTTTATGGAGTTCAACTCACATTTCTGCAGCTTCTGAAGGAAAGGGAGCCATTTCTACAGTTTCCAGATAGATAATCTAAGCCAGTCACGTGTCACTGGGGAAACAAACAACAAAAAGCACTATCTGCTTTTGGCCCCTGGGCAACTCGGTTCCAGGGACCACCATTCGCTCCATAAGACGCACAGATATTTCCCCTTAATTTTTAGGAGGAAAAAAGTGCGTCTTATGGAGCGAAAAATACGGTAGTTGGTTCTGAAGAAGTTTGCATGCGCACGAAAGCTCATACCAAGAACAAACTTAGTTGGTCTCTAAGGTGCTACTGGAAGGAATTTTTTTTATTTTTTATTTTGTTTTGACTATGGCAGACCAACACGGCTACCTACCTGTAACTCCTTTATATAGACCCATTCCCTGTCCCTTTCCATCTGATCCAGTCGTAGTGGGGGGTTGTCTTTTAAAACCTAGGTTTAAGATCATAACGACAGGTTTCCGAAACCCTCCCCAGGTCCTCCTGCAGCTGCTCATCATCGCCACGGGCAACTACAACTTCTTCAACCTGCTCACCATCGTGCTGAGCTTCTCCCTGCTGGACGACGAACACTTGGGGATGTGGCTGGGCCACGGCCGGAAGAAAACGGCTACCGGTGAGCGGCTTCGGTCTCCATGGCTCTGCAAAATGGGTCCAGGGTTAGCGACGGGGAGGGTCTGCAGCATCAAATCCCCAAGTGGGTGGTAGTGCCCCCTTGGGGGGGGGTTGCTAAGAGGCATGGGGGGCTCTAGGGGTGCAGAAAACTCTTATCGAGTTCAAGAATCTGGCATCAATAGAACAAGTCGTCGCCCCCCCTCCGGTGTTGAATTAAGCCAAATATATTTTCATTTGCATTTAATGGTTGCTCTTTCGAATGTTGTGTTCACCTAAACATTAGGAAGAACTTCCTGACAGTAAGAGCTGTTGGACAGTGGAATTTGCTGCCAAGGAGTGTGGTGGAGTCTCCTTCTTTGGAGGTCTTTAAGCGGAGGCTTGACAGCCATCTGTCAGGAATGCTTTGATGGTGTTTCCTGCTTGGCAGGGGGTTGGACTGGATGGCCCTTGGGGTCTCTTCCAACTCTAGGATTGTATGATTCTATCTTTCTTGGGGGGTTTGGGTTCCCTCCCTGCGAGAAGTGAGGTTACAGGGAACCGGGCAGAGGGCCTTCTCGGTAGTGGCACCCACCCTGTGGAACACCCCCCCCCCCAATCAGATGTCAAGGACATGAGTAACTGTACAACCTTTAAGAAGGGTTTGGATTTGATATCCCGCTTTATCACTACCTGAAGGAGTCTCAAGGCGGCTCACATTCTCCTTTCCCTTCCTCCCCCCCCCCAACAAACACTCTGTGAGGTGAGTGGGGCTGAGAGACTTCAGAGAAGTGTGACTACCCCAAGGTCAACCAGCAGCTGCATGTGGAGGAGCAGGGAAGCGAACCCGGTTCCCTGGATTACGAGTCTACCCCGCTCTTGACCACTACACCACACTGGCTCTCTTTAGAAGACGTTTGAAGACAGCCCTGTATCAGGGAGCTTTTTAATATAATAATAATAATTTTATTTATACCCCGCCCATCTGGCTGGGTTTCCCCAGCCACTCTGGGCAGCTCCCAACAGAATATTAAGAACACAATAAAACATCAAACATTAAAAAACTTCCCTAAACAGGGCTGCCTTCAGATGTCTTCTAAAAGTCAGATAGTTGTTTATTTCCTTGACATTTGGTGGCAGGGTGTTCCACAGGGCGGGTGCCACCACCGAGAAGGCCCTCTGCCTGGTTCCCTGTAACCTCGCTTCTTGCAGGGAGGGAACCGCCAGAAGGCCCTCGGCGCTGGACCTCAGTGTCCGGGCTGAACGATGGGGGTGGAGACGCTCCTTCAGGTATACTGGGCCGAGGCCGTTTGGGGCTTTCAAGGTCAGCACCAACACTTTGAATTGTGCTTGGAAATGTACTGGGAGCCAATGTAGGTCTTTCAGGACCGGTGTTATATGGTCTCAGCGGCCGCTCCCAGTCCGGCTGCCGCATTCTGGATTCTTATATGATGGAAGCTGCCCAGAAAACTGGGACAGCTCAGTCAGATCGGTGGGGAACATACAATAGAATCGTCATCATCATTGTTACAATATTCTGAGTAATGCTCTTTGTAGGGTAGGAGGTGCAGGGGATGAGTTTGTCAATTCAAGAGGGCCCAGCACCAAAAAAGATTTGGGGAACTTTTCAAAGTCTGATTCATGCCTCCATCACCCCCTGCCTCCCTCCCCTGGTACCTCTTAGCAACCCTTTAGGTGATGCGACTGGAGAGCAGCAATAAGCCCACCTTAGCGCAAACTCTGAGCAGTGAACTCCTTTCTATCTACTAGGAAGATATTTTGATTTCCCTCCGGTGGGGCGTGGGGGCCACTGCATCAGCCTTGAGCCTCTCTTCCCTCGAAAGCGGGTGTGGATTTTGAGTCGCTCTCCCCACCCTCTGTGCCCAGTGACCCACCTGGTGGCATGGGGCCATGCCTGTCCCCACCCCCTCCATCCTTGCATCGCTCCATGTCGTCTCTCCTCTGCAGCTTGGCCGCCCAGCTTGGCGTCCGTCATGACTGTGCTCTCCGAAATGGGCGCCTATGGCTTGCTGGTCTACTGGACGGTTCTTTACTTCGACCTGAAGATCAGCTGGGAGAAGAAGTTGATTGAGTCCAAGGCAGGTATGGAAACGCCAGAATACTCAGAGTTTGCAAGGATGACGGGGGGGATAAAAGTTACAGGTGGGTAGCCGTGTTGGTCTGCCATAGTCGAAACAAAATAGAAAATTCCTTCCAGTAGCACCTTAGAGACCAACTGAGTTTGTTCTTGGTATGAGCTTACATGTGCATGCACACTTCTTCAGATACACTGAAACAGAAGTCACCAGACCCTTATATATAGTGAGAGGGTGGGGAGGGGTATTACTCAGAGGGTGGTGGGAATGGGGGATCAGCTGATAGGTGTGGAAAACCTGTTGACGACTCTTAAACGGCTGCAATTAGTCTTGCAGGGAAAGGCAAGGGGTGAGATGGCTAAAGATAGCTTTGTTATGTATAATGAGATAAGAATCCAATGTCTTTGTTCAGACCAGGTTTCTCCATGGTTTTAAGTTTGGTGATTAGTTGCAATCCAGCCACTTCTCTTTCCAGTCTATTTCTGAAATTCCTTTGTATTAAGACAGCTACTTTGAGATCTTGTATAGAATGTCCTGGGAGACTGAAGTGTTCTCCTCCTGGTTTCTCTGTCTTGTGATTCCTGATGTCAGATTTGTGTCCATTTATCCTCTGGCGTAGGGTTTGGCCTGTTTGTCCAATATAGAGAGCTGAAGGGCACTGTTGGCATTTGATGGCATACAGAATGTTGGAAGATGAGCAATTAAATAGTCCTGAGATGGTATGTTTGATGTTGTTGGGACCAGAGGGGAATAAGAGGATATTCTAGGCAGAATTTAGTAAAGATTGGACAAAGTTCAAAGAATATCTTAAAATGTACGGTGGTACCTCGGGTTACAGATGCTTCAGGTTACAGACTCTGCTAACCCAGAAATAGTACCTCGGATTAAGAACTTTGCTTCAGGGTGAGAACAGAAATCGCGTGGCGGCAGTGGGAGTCCCCATTAGCTAAAGTGGTATTTCAGGTTAAGAACGGACCTCCAGAACGAATTAAGTTCTTAACCTGAGCTACCACTGTGTACTGTAATAACACAAATCTCCCGACAGATTTGGATTGAATCTTGAAGTTTAAGTAATTTCCCCCCTGATAATTAACTGAAAGGAATAATAATAATTATACACACTTCATTATTATGAAGACTAGTAGGGTATGAAAAGCAATGAGGTGAATGGGAATGTCAAATCAGGTGTTGCCAGTTTTTCATTGTGTTTATGTTCTATGTAAATTATTCTGCAATAAAGATTTTTTTAAAAAAAGAAACGTCGGGGAGCGAGATGCTGCCATAATTGTGGCAGGATGAAAATAGAATACACCAGTGCCGGATTTACATATAAGCTAAACAAGCTATAGCTTAGGGCCCCGCTCTCTTGGGGGCCCCCAAAAAAATTACAGGAAAAAAACCCTGGGTGTACATTTCCAAAATTTAAGATAAAACCTACATACAGCAACAGTGTTTTGTAGGCTCCTATGATGTAAGTAAAGGGCCCAGCCTGCTAGCCTGCTCCCTAAAATATCACTGCTTTGCTCCTTTATATACAGGTGAAACTTGAAAAATTAGAATATCGTGGAAAAGTCTATTTATTCAGTTACAGTTGGGTAGCTGTGTTGGTCTGCCATAGTCGAAACAAAATAGGAAATTCTTTCCAGTAGCACCTTAGAGACCAACTGAGTTTGTTCTTGGTATGAGCTTTCGTGTGCATGCACACTTCTTCAGATACTGGAAAGAATTTCCTATTTTGTTTCGACTATGGCAGACCAACACGGCTACCCAACTGTAACTGGAACTATGGAAGGCACCACATTGAGCCGCATGAAATGGAAGTCCATTTATGTAAGCAATTGTTTTCATTAGCTACTGGAGTTTAATATATGAGTCTATCTCATATATTAGTTTCACCTTTTAAGTTGAATTACTGAAAGAAATGAACCTTTCCACGATATTCAAATTTTTCGAGTTTCACCTGTATATAGGGTGCCGACATTCTGCATGGACTGGTTGCAAATGGCTTTAGATACCATTAGGTCCATAAATGACCATATGGCATATATTCAACACAAAAGAACAGCGAGTGTTTGTTGTTGACAAAGGACAGCTGGACATATAAAGGGCCCCATTACCTTCAGTAGCTTAGGGTCTCGTCGAACCTAAATCCAGCCCTGAGAATAGCCATATAAACAGTCGAGGGCTTTGATCTAGTGTCCAGATCAAAGGGAAGTCAGAGTCCTGCTCTGTTCTGCCTTGGCCAGACCACACCTGGGATCCTGTGTCCAGTTCTGGGCACCCCAATTTAAGAAGGATGTTGACAAGTTGCAAGGTGGGCAGAGGAGGGCGACCAAGATGATCAAGGGTCTGGAAACCAAGCCTGATGAGGAACAGTTGAGGGTGCTCAGCCTGGCAACGGCAGAGGGGATAGCATAGCCGGGGATCCTTTAGCTGTGATTCCTGCAATGCTGGGGGGCGGTTGAGCTACATGACCTTTGGGGGTGGTGTTCCCTTCCAATTCCACAGTTCTGTGATCTAAGTGCAAAATGTGACTATTTGGGCACCTGGAAAACTGGATCCCATAAAGGAAATCGTTCAATTTCTTCTGTGGGAACATTTATTCTTTCTTTATTTCATAAAATGTGTACACTGCTTGATTGTATTTTTTTTTAAATAATAAAAACCCCTCAACACGGTTTACAAAAATAAGATAGAATTACCACCGAGAAAAAACAGCAACAATAATTTGATGCGTTCCTGAAGTTAAAATGATGATAGGCCAAAATCAGAGCTTGCACCAACTCTGTAAACATCTGGAAAGCCTTGTCTGAACAAAAACGTTTTTAGCAGGCGCCGGAAAAAGTGATGTGAAGCTGCCTGTGTGCTATCAACAGGCAGTGTAGATGCTGCCACATTCAAAAACTGAGTTCTTTTGAATGCGGAACATGGGGGTCTGCCTTTGCATTGAGGAAGACCCCTGGTCCACCCAGCTCAGTATTACCGACACGGACTGGCAGCAGCTTAGCCAGGTTTCAGGCGGGGCCTGGAGAGAGCATCAGGGCCCGAACCTAGGACATTCTGCATGCCAAGCAGATGCCCTAGCACTGAGCCAGGAATCTTTCCAAAGAGGTACATAGGAAGGGTGCGTCTATGGTTCTGTTTTGGGCACCCGTCTGTCTCGGGAGACGCCATAGGGGTGCCTGCTGTTCTCTGATTCTTGGTTTAAAGTTCGCTGTCCATCGGGATTTGGGGTGGGGGCTTGTCTCCCGCACTCCCGGCTTTTTCCACGTATGTGGACAACTTCTCTCTCTGTCTCTCTCCAGCTTTCACCTACCACGAGTTCATGCTGTGGTTGAGGATGGTGACTCTTCCTCTGGTGGCCATTGGGCTTGCCTCTCTGGTCTGGGAGATCCTTCAGGCTGGCTACAGGTGAGTGCCTCACAGGTAAGGGGGAGGAACGGTGTTTTTTGGGGGAAAGGCCCTTGGCAGTGTCTGTGCTGCTTTCTTTCTTTAAAATAATTTTTATTACTTTTCCATTTAAACATATATAATCACACAGGTGGCACGGGTGGCGCTGTGGTCTAAACCACCAAGCCTCTTGGGCTTGCCGATCAGAAGGTCGGCGGTTCGAATCCCCGCAATGACGGGGTTTGCTCCCGTTGCTCGGTCCCAGCTCCTGCCCACCTAGCAGTTCGAAAGCACGTCAAAGTGCAAGTAGATAAATAGGTACCGCTCCGGCGGGAAGGTAAATGGCATTTCTGTGCGCTGCTCTGGTTCGCCAGAAGCGGCTTAGTCATGCTGGCCACATGACCCGGAAGCTGTACGCCGGCTCCCTCGGCCAGTAAAGCGAGATGAGCGCCGCAACCCCAGAGTCGTCTGCGACTGGTCCTAACGGTCAGGGGTCCCTTTACCTTGGTCATGATTTGCTCGTAACACTTCTGTGTTTTGGTGTATTGAGGTGATCAGATGCATTGTTTATAAACCAATAAAGATTGAACTGTAAAATAAAATAGAGATAGCAAAGGTTAATATGCAGCCCTCTATATTTCCCCTCTTTTTTTCTCTCCCCGCCCCCAAATAGGAGCGCTTGCACCCGGGGCTTTTTCTGGAAGCTCTGGAGCGCCACCCAGTGGGCCATCTTCGCCACTGCGGCTCTCGGGATGTTTACCATCAGCCTGGTGAGTAAATCGGGCGACAGCTTGGGGAAAGGGGGGGGTGACGTCTTGCGTGGGCCTCGAAAGCTGCCAAATGTGCCGACTCAGGGGAAAAAAGAAAAGAGAAATGAGATCTTTGAACGAAAGTGCGAGGGAGGGCTGCTTTTTGTATAAATATGAACCTTGCATCTCACTGTGGAAAAATATATTATCCTGTTGTTTCCTTTTAAAGCAAATTGGGGGGAAACAATGCCCCCCAACAGTGACTCTCACTTGCAAAGGGATCCCTAGATGGTGGGGATTCCTGGTGTTAATAGGAATTCTAAGGTCTTACAAACATAAAGTAAATGTTTATAAATGTACAAGGCAAAGACGTACATAAGTATATAAACCACGTCTCTGAAATAGTACAGGAGAACAATCCTGAAGCCATTTTGACCTCAAATATTTCTCTGCAAGAAGGAAGGAAATGGGAAAAGCTTTCCAATGGTCTTTGAACTGTAGGGGCTCACACCTCCCTGTAAATACAGTCCGGCAAGTATCTGTTTAAGCTGAGCGCACTATCAATATGCGTTAAGAGATTCAGGAAATAAGCACCGTATTTTTTGCTCCATAAGACGCACCTTTTCCCTTCTAAAAAGTAAGGGGAAATATCTGTGCGTCTTATGGAGCGAATGGTGGTCCCTGGAGCCGAATTGCCCAGGGGCCAAAAGAGGATCGTGCTTTTTATTTTACAAAGAGAAAAGGGGGTGTTGAAAGGACCCCGCTCAGCAGCTGATCAGCAAGAGATTGGGAGAGAGATAAGAGTCCCGGCTCCCTTTCAGCCCCGCCCTCCATTGTTGAATGTGCTGCAGAGGGAGGTTGTTTGTTTCCCCAGTGACATGAGACTGGCTGATTAGATTATCTGTCTGGAAACTGTAGAAAAGGCTCCCTTTAGAAGCTGCAGAAATGTGAGTTGAACCCCATAAAAATGGGGCTTTTCCTCTTTGCTTTTCCCCCTTTGCAGAAAAATTGCAAAACTTTTAACTGATCCTCAAAAAACCAGGGCTTTTCCCTTTGCAAAAAAAGCTGCAAAACATTTAGCTGATCCTCAAAAAAACAGGGCTTTTAGAGGAGGAAAACCAGAAAAATATTTTTTTTTCTTGTTTCCTCCTCTAAAAACGAGGTGTGCCCTATGGTCCAGTGCGTCCTATGGAGCGAAAAATACGGTATGTACCATCTCCAAGGAGTGGCCAGGCTACCCAGAAAAGGCAATCAGATAATAATAAGGCATGATCAGGTATCCTGGCAGACAGGAGAGAAGCAACACACTCAAATTTCTGCTGGGGACCACCTCTTTCTGTGATGTATGTATGATTTTTTTTGTGGGGGTGGTCTTGAGCTACAGGGGAGGCAATTTCAAAAGCCTATATAAGAGCTTGGACACCAATGTTCTGGGTTCCTCTCCTCCCTCCCTGTGTGGGGGGAGCAGGGGACCCTGTTGCAACAGATTAATAAAGATCGGGTTTACTAGCTGTTTTGCTTCTCAATGGGGGACGCGGGTGGCGCTGTGGGTTAAACCACAGAGCCTAGGGCTTGCTGATCAGAAGGTCGGCGGTTCGAATCCCCGCAATGACGGGGTGAGCTCCCGTTGCTCGGTCCCTGCTCCTGCCAACCTAGCAGTTTGAAAGCACGTCAAAGTGCAAGTCGATAAATAGGTGGGAAGGTAAACGGCACTTCCATGCGCTGCTCTGGTTCGCCAGAAGCGGCTTAGTCATGCTGGCCACATGACCCGGAAGCTGTATGCCAGCTCCCTTGGCCAGTAAAGCGAGATGAGCGCCGCAACACCAGAGTCGTCCGCGACTGGACCTAAAGGTCAGGGGTCCCTTTACCTTTTCAATATTCTCTGGTTGGCCTCTGTTATTTTCTCCTACCGATAGGGAACCCACTTAAGGACTCTGTCTGGGCTCTTGGATACCCTATAAGGGAAAAGGGGCAGTTTTTTTTCTTATAACACTGGGCTTCATTCATCCAGAGACGGGGTTCCACGTACACAATGCTCTTGCCGCTCCTGTTGCTGCAAAATTGTCTCCAGGAGAGGCTGACACAAACACACACCCCAAGAAAACCCCTCTCCTTGCCTTGATATCTCTCTCTCTCTCTTGCCCCAGGTCCCCTTCACTTACATTGAGTACGAGTCCAATGGGAAACTCTGGCCCAGTGTCCACCAGCTCTTCAGCGCTGTCGACCGCTACCAGCTCGCCAACTCCTACGGCCTCTTCCGGCGGATGACGGGGGTCGGCGGGCGTCCCGAGGTGGTGCTGGAAGGCAGCTACGACAAGGAGAAGTGGACGGTAATTCATGGCTCCTCTTGGAGGACGACTCGGACCTCTTTGTGTCTGCAGCTGCTGCTGCTGCCGCCGTCCAAGGACTCTGGCAAAACAGTGCTTGCACAAGGCGCTAGACCTCATGGAGGGACGGGCACAAGCTGGGGTGGACAAATGAGTCGTTTGCATGACTTGACAGGCAGCTGGTTGTGGAAGCACAGCATCCTGGGGGACTGGGTGGTTTCATTTATACGTATCACTTATACATCTATTCATTTATATGCAGTCGTACCTTGGTTCTCAAACGCCTTGGTACTTGTACGTTTTGGCTCCCAAACACTGAAAACCCGGAAGTGAGTGTTCCGGTTTTTGAACGTTTTTCGGAAGCCGAACGCCCGACACGACTTCCACTTGAGTGCAGGAAGTTCCTGCAGCCAGTCAGAAGCCGCGCCTTGGTTTTCGAACGGTTTCAGGGGTCGAACGGACTCCCAAAACGGATTAAGTTTGAGAACCAAAGTTCCACTGTATATCATCTGTTAAGATGTTTGTGCATCCCTGTGTCATAGAAATACGCAGCAAAGTGGTTTGCCGTGTTCTTAATTGCCTGCATAAGCCCGGAGGAATAGAAGAGTTTTCAGCAGGCATTTGAAAGTTGGCCCAAGAGCCACCTGCTGGATGTCAAGTGGCAGGGAGTCCCGCAGGACTAGGGCAATGAAACCCAAACGCTCACTTCCTTGTGGTCGTCAAATGAACCTCGCCGACTTGGGGAACAGCCAACATGAGCAAGCTGGGGTATAAGGCTTTTGGATGATGTGTGTGATCAGTGCCTCTCTTCCCCTCCCGCCCGCAGGAGATTGAGTTCATGTACAAGCCGGGCAATGTCAGCGCTGCCCCCCCTCTCGTGACCCCGCACCAGCCGCGCCTCGACTGGCAGATGTGGTTTGCCGCCCTGGCCCCCCAAGCGCACAGCCCCTGGTTCACGGGCTTCGTCTACCGCCTCCTACAGGGCAAGAAAGAAGGTGAGTGGAGGGAAAGAGCCAGAGAACGGTCGTTTCCTACATTTTACGGAATTCTGGTATTGGGGGGCGACTAACCACAGATGCTCCTTTCCTTCCCGAATGCGAAACGCTAAAACTCCTGCCGTCTTTCAAGCATTAAGACCAGGGGTCAGCAAACTTGCCACGCCTCGGGCCAGTGGCTCCAGCACCGATTGCGCGGTGGGGAAGCGCACCCCCATACGTGTGCACACACAATATTTCCGGTGCCCTTCTGGGTTGGAGGAGCACCAGAAATAGCTTGTGCGCATGTGCACGGGCCTCCTCTGTCCCGGATGTGCACTGGAAATAGCGTATGCGCATGTGCACATGATATTTCCGGTGTACTTCCAGGTTGGAGGAACACCAGAAATAGCTTGTGCGCATGTGCATGGGCCTCCTCTGTCCTGGATGTGCACTGGAAATAGTGTATGCGCATGTGCACATGATATTTCCGGTGCACTTCCAGGTTGGAGGTGTACCAGAAATAGCTTGTGCACGGGCCTCCTCTGTCCTGGATGTGCACTGGAAATAGCGTATGCGCATGCACACACAATATTTCCGGTGTACTTCCAGGTTGGAGGAGCACCAGAAATAGCTTGTGCGCATGTGCACGGGCCGCCTCTGTCCTGGATGTGCACTGGAAATAGTGTATGCGCATGTGCACATGATACCGTGTTTCTCCTAAAATAAGACACCGTCTTATATTTTTTTCCCCTCAACAAAACACAGTATGGCTTATTTTCAGGGGATGTCTTATTTTAACCGCATCGCATCGGTACGCTGCATAGCCACGCCTCTCCAGGCTGTTTTAATGGGAGGTGCCGCATCACTATGGCTTATTTTCGGGGTATGGCTTATTTTCGGGGAACGGCTTATATTTTGCAAATGCATAGAAATCCTGCTATGGCTTATTTTATGGCCATGTCTTATTTTAGGAGAAACACTGTATTTCCGGTGCACTTCCAGGTTGGAGGAGCACCAGAAATAGCTTGTGCGCATGTGCACGGGCCTCCTCTGTCCCGGATGTGCACCGGAAATAACGCATACGCATATGCACAAGCTATTTCCGGTGTTCCTCCGACCCGGAAGTGGGCAGCACTAGCAAGACTTGATTTAAATCTTCTTTTTTACGAAAAGACTCATTCTTGCTGGTATCACCTTAATATTAACAACCAGATGAAGGTTTCATTTCTGGAATAATTAATTTTCAAAGTAGTTTTTACAGTTGTATCAGAAATTACTGATTTGGTTATACTATTAGAAATACATGGACCAATAAGTATGAAATTATTGTGAGATTTCGTAAGTTAACTGTTTATATTTGGACAACTTTTCTCCTGTACTTTATTGGAAGGAGAAAACTAATCGTTTCCTCAATAACCATTTAAACAATTTATTTAACCAAAGCAATAACATTATAGCATATGTATCCATGTTTGTTAACTGATGTGGTTAAAAAACAACTGAAGACTGAGTTTTAGCACACATGAAAAACTTAAAACAAATTCTTATTTCCTGAATGGAAATAAGCCTTTGGACTTCAGATGAAACTTGAAAAATTAGAATATCGTGGAAAAGTCCATTTATGTAAGCAATTGTTTTCATTAGCTACTGGAGTTTAATATACGAGATAGACTCATGACATGCAAAGCAAGATACGTCAAGCCTTTGTTTGTTATAATTGTGATGATTATGGCGTACAGCTGATGAAAACCCCAAATTAACAATCTCAACTTTGGGGTTCTCATCAGCTGTGCGCCATAATCATCACAATTACAACAAACAAAGGCTTGACATATCTCGCTTTGCATGTCATGAGTCTATCTCGTATATTAGTTTCACCTTTTAAGTTGAATTACTGAAAGAAATGACCCTTTCCACAATTTTCTAATTTTTCGAGTTTCACCTGTATAATGTAACTTAAATAGAAAGCTATCTTTAGAAAGATTTTTCCTCCAAAAGCATTTAATTTAAAAAATCCAGATTTTTTTGATATATATATTTTTTAAATCTTTTGGTTTTTATCCACCCTTGTCCGGACCCATTTGGCCTGAAGGAATTTCCTTTCCCTCCCACAGTGATCCATCTCGTGCAGGTAGATGACTCCAAATACCCGTTCAGCTCCAAACCCCCAACCTATATCCGGGCTCAGTTGTACAAATACTGGTTCACGGAAGCCGGCCAGGATTGGTGAGTGACACCCAGCGCTTTCTGGAAGGGGGCCGGAGAATCCCTCGGGGCTCTTTCACCTCCTCATCTGACCACAGACCTTTGGGATGCTTGCTCAATCCGTTTTTGTAGCCATTTGTCAATAACCTTCATAAACTCTACTCCCAAGTCTCACCGAGGCAGAATGTCGTGGTTCTATTACTTCCCTCAATCTAGAATTGTGATAGATTTTCCCGCTGCTTCACCACATTCTTGACTCATCTTCCCGCTGTCAAGCAATTGTTTTCATTAGCTACTGGAGTTTAATATGTGAGATAGACTCATGACATGCAAAGCGAGATATGTCAAGCCTTTGCTTGTTATAATTGTGATGATTATGGCGTACAGCTGATGAAAAACCCCAAAGTTGAGATTGTTAATTTGGGGTTCTCATCAGCTGTGTGCCATAATCATCACAATTATAACAAATAAAGGCTTGACATATCTCGCTTTGCATGTCATGAGTCTGTCTCATATATTAGTTTCACCTTTTATGTCGAATTACCGAAAGAAATTAACCATTCCATGATATTCTAATTTTTTGAGTTTCACCTGTAAATTTCTGCATTTGGTTATCCATGCCAAAGTGTCCCTATTGAAATTTATTTGAGCCCGGTTTGGGCCAGTAAGGCATGACTAAGCCGCTTCTGGCGAACCAGAGCAGCACACGGAAACGCCGTTTACCTTCCCGCTGGAGCAGTCCCTATTTATCTACTTGCACGTTGATGTGCTTTTGAACTGCTAGGTAACAGTTGAACATGCACGCAAACAATTTTCCCCACTTGCTTTTTGGTTTATTAATACTCAAGGAGCGTAAAGTCAAAAGCTCCTCAGGAATCGGCTCTCTCAAATTTTCCTTCTCGCAAGATGTTTTGCTCGTTGGAAACAAAATCCCAACAAACAGCACAGTTGACATGGTGCAGGTCGTGAGTCGGAGGCCTGACCTATACAAGGGGGAAATATTTATGCTGTCTGTTGGGGGGCTCCCACAACTAAGGGAAGCGGCCTCCGATTTCCCTAAGCCATCAAGGGCCCTGCTCAGCTAGGCTACCTTTGAGTGGAATCAGAAGGTCGCGGTTCAAATCCCCGCGACGGGGTGAGCTCCCGTTGCTCGGTCCCTGCTCCTGCCCAACCTAGCAGTGCAAGTAGATAAATAGGTACCGCTCCAGCGGGAAGGTAAATGGCATTTCCGTGCGTTGCTCTGGTTCGCCAGAAGCGGCTTAGTCATGCTGGCCACATGACCCGGAAGCTGTACGCCGGCTCCCTTGGCCAGTAAAGCGAGATGAGCGCCGCAACCCCAAAGTCATCGGCGACTGGACCTAATGGTCAGGGGTCCCTATATCACATTTTTAAAGTGCAAATGTGGAACAGAAGCAGAGCAGTTGTTGTGAGATTGGACTTGATTTCCTTTTCCCATCCTAACTACACCATGTTTCCCCCTCTAGCAGCCAGACTTGGCTCTTGCTAGTTCTTTGCTCAGGCTGCGTATCCTCACGTATGGGATGCCTCTCCGATAACAGATTTTGCAGAATTCTGCCTCCGGCCCCCAGGATACGGGTGTGGGGTGGGTGGGGCTGTGGACCACGAACGCATCTGAACAACAACTAACCCGCTTCCTGCCCCACTGCAGGTCCGTCCCTCAGCGGTGGTGGAGGCGGCAGTGGCAGGAGGAATTCTACCCGGCCGTCTTCCTTGGCGATCCCGTCCTGGACGGCCTCTTGGTCCAACATGGGCTTAAGGTGAGTCGAGGGGCAGGGAGTATCTATGAGGGTGCATGAGCACAGGGGGAACGGGGGAGCATCAGGTGTGCATAGGTAGTTCCGTTGGTCAGAGAGTGGTGCTGATAATGCCAAGGTTGCAGGTTCAACTCCCGTATGGGGGAGCTCCTTATTCCTGCCTTGTGGAGGGCTGTGCAGTGTTGGATTTACGTATAAGCTAAACAAGTTATAGCTTAGGGCCCCACTCTCTTGGGGGACCCCAAAAAAATTAAAGGGAAAAAACCTGGATGTACATTTCCAAAATATAAGATAAAAAACAAATGAAATAAAACCTACATACAGCAACCGTGTTTTGTGTTGTGTAGGCTCCTAGGATGTGTAAGTCATGGGCCCCGCCTGCTAGCCTGCTCCCTAAAATATCACTGCTTTGCTCCTTTCTATATATAGGGTGCCTACATTCTGCTATTTATAATTATTTGCATCCTATAATGAAAGCTATTGTTATTTCATGTTGTAAAAAGTTTCTAGAGACTAGATTATGAGTCTTTGTAAACTGTGTTTCTAAAGGAACTTTTGTCATTGCCAAATGCCAACGTGTTTGCATTAAGTTTTTGTTCAGTCGTTCAGTCGTGTCCGACTCTTCGTGACCCCATGGACCAGAGCACGCCAGGCACCCCTATCCTTCACTGCCTCTCGCAGTTTGGCCAAACTCATGTTAGTCGCTTCGAGAACACTGTCCAACCATCTCATCCTCTGTCGTCCCCTTCTCCTTGTGCCCTCCATCTTTCCCAACATCAGGGTCTTTTCCAGGGAGTCTTCTCTTCTCATGAGGTGGCCAAAGTCTTGGAGCCTCAGCTTCAGGATCTGTCCTTCCAGTGAGCACTCAGGGCCGAGAAGGTTGGGGGTCCCTTCCAATTCTGCAATTCTTGAGCTACAGCCTTGCCTTGCCAACACTTTCCTCCCTTCCTCGTAGGACAAGGCCTCGCCGAAGAGGGCCTCGGGTGGCCCGCTACCAACGGCCCTGCAGCGAGTTCGAGAGTACCTCCACCCGTACAGCGGTCCGGCCGTCATCTGGTCCCTGTACCTCACGGGGGCCGCCATTTGCCTCCTGAGAGCGGCGGGGGGCTGGCTGCTGGCAGGGGGAGCCCCCAGCGGGCCTGCGAAGCCCAAGGGCGGCAAGCGGGCGGAAGTGGACACGGGGGCAGGAGGAGACCAGGCGGGCGCCAGCGAGAAGAACGGGCAAGTGAGGAAGAAGGAGGCGGCGGCAGCGGAGAAGTCCAGGGGCCTGGCCGAGCCCCCCGCAGACGGACCCCGCAATGTCAAGAAGAAGAAATAATAGGTGCCGTTCCTGCGCCCCCCCCACATCCCACCTTCCAGGGGCTGACAGATGCTCCCACCGGGCCCTGCCCCTTTCGGCCAGAAACGCCCACAGATTTTGGGGCGGGGGTCTCTCTTGGCCCTTGTTCCAAGACCCTCGCTCCCCGCTTCTCCTTCCGTTGGGTGGGCTCTGCTTCACATACACAGGGCTTTTGGGGTCTGGGGGCCCGTGGAACATTTCCCCTTCCCTTGCACCCCAAAGCTTTCCCCCAGATGCCGTCGGCCGAGTGGAGGAGGCCCCCCCCCCAGGCCCTTCCCAAGGAAAGGACGAGGCTGTTCAAGGCTAAAACGAAAGGTCTCTTTGGCCCCTAAAACACCTCTGCAACCCCCCCCCCAAACCCTCTTTTTATTTGACGCTGCATTTGGAATGCGGCTTCATTCTTGGGGCTCTTCCTGCTCCTCACGAGGAGCTGGATGCCTGAAAACGGGGTGCGGGGGGGAGTATGTCTCTTCCCCCCCCCCATATCTTCATTTTTAGATTAAAAAACACTCTCTCCTCTGGATTTTTGGCTCTGCTACTGGAGCTGGAATCAGGTGCAAAACTCTGCTGGTCTTTGGGTGTGGGGGGGATTTACAAGGGAGCCCCCCCCAGGAAAAAACCCTTTCTCTCCTGCTCTTTGCTGAGCGCTGTTGTGGGTGGGGGTGTCCCCCCTCCCCCAAAAAAGAGGGGCAGCAAAAGTGGGTGCCTTGCCTCAACCCGCCAACTTTTTTCTGGGCCAATCCCCCCCCCAACCTATTTTTCTGGCCCTTGCCTTGACCTCAGTTGTGCCTCCCTTCCCCCCCCCCACCTGGGGGGCAGGTGAGATTGGCTTTGCCACCCCCCCCCCGCGTGCTGCCCTCTAGTGGGAGGGCCCTGAACAGCAACCTCGGTGGGCATGCTGGCTCTAGCAGATGCACCCCCCCCCCGAGGAAGGAGGTACTCTGCCGGCGCCCAGAGACAGAATAATCTATAATTTTCTAAATAAAGCCTTTACATTCCAGCTCTCTTTCTCGTCTGTGTGTGTGTGTGTGTGTGGTTGGGGTTGGTTGGGGGGGTGTCTTGTATGTCTGGGCCCCCAGGAGTAGAAATGCGAGGAGTCTGGCACCCCCCCCCCCGAGGATGCAAACCCGCACCAGTTTCTTCGACCCTCTGCTTGAGTTTTGTGGCGCTCTACCAGTTGGGTTCCTGCCACAGTAAGCATAATCTCAATTGCAGGCCTGTGCAGCCAAAACATGCTGTTGACATAAGAGCCTGCAGGATCAGGCCAGCGCCCACTCTGTTCTCGCAGGGGGCAACCGGGTGCCCAAATGTGGTGGGGGGGATGGGATGACCAGCAAGCAGGATGGCCACCTGCTGTAGCTGAGATACCTGCATCGCACGGGGTTGGACTAGATGACCCTCGGGACCCCTTCCAACTATCCGATTCTGAGATAGGATTTGAGCCCAAGGGCAATGCTCTCCACCCCCCGGGCAATTTCCAGCGACCTGGTGCTCAGATTTCCTCAGTGGCGTAGGAAGCCGCTCAGGTACCCGGAGCGGCAAACCTGACGTGCACCCGGGCTGGGGCGTCGCTACATGGCACACATGCGCGGTCGCTACGTAGCGCGCATGCTCCTGCACCATGATCCTCTGCTCGCGGCTGCAGCTGCGAATGAAGGATCCTTCTGTGTGGCGCTGGAGCGGGGCCGCAAGCAAGCCGCAGAGTGAGGCTTTTTACCGGGCGGCTTGGGAGTCGCCGTTGTCCTGCCGCCCGGTAAAAAGTCATGGGGGGCGCCGAGTGTCACCCCCAGGGTGGCACCCGGGGCAGACCGCCCCACCGCACCCCCTTTCTCTGCCCCTGACTTTCCCACCTCCAGCTAGAGATGTGAAGGCCTGGGAAAAAACCTGGAAAAATTCAGGGGGGGGGACTGGTTTTTTTCCATTTTTTCCCTGAAGCCTTTTTTGGGTTTTTTTTTTTTTTTTTGGAAAAATAAAAAAATAGATTATGGAATGTTTTATTTTAACATGATGAATAAAATATTTTAAGACAAGGGGTTCAAATATTTTATAAATCATATGCTTGGTTATCAGCTTATTCTAATTTCTGTGAAGACAAGCAAGTCCTAGGTTACAAACTGAACTCTCCAATGCAAGAACAATAAACATTTCTTCCTTTAGGAGGTGCTGTTGTCACCAGAAAAGAAAAAATGTTTCGGTTTTGTTTTTGCATGTGTGTGGTATGCATTGGTTCTGTTCCTCTTCACTAGGACTCAAAGCACTGGAAGAAAATATATAGAGCAACAAAAAGGTCCTGAAAGTATATACTTAATTACAGCTCAGAAAATGATTCTGATTAAATTCCATGCCCATTCATTGAAACTTAGTCCAACTTCCTTCTTCAGATGAGAATTTTTTTTAAATACTGTGGAGAGGAAATATGAATTATTGTTACTTCTGGATTTTTAAAAATTGTTTTGCGGAGTTTTTTTTTTTTGTTCCACATAAACTAGTAAACAGTTCAGGAGATTGTTGCTCCATTTGTTACAAATACAAAAAAAAATTATTTTAAAAGTAAATTCTGTTTGTAATAATTGTTTGGATACACTATATTTTTAATACGCTAGTTGTGATAATTTTATGCCCATTAAAATTGTCCGTAGTTATATTTTAAGTTTCTAAAGTAACAGAATGACTTTCAATCTGAAAAAGAAAAAAAAAAAGTGCTAATGAAGCATTTTTTTTCAATTTTTCCGAAAATGGTTGTTGTTCCCCCCCCAAAAAAAACCCCGGAAAAAATGGGTTTTCCAAGCTTCAAAATTTCCGGAAATTTTACATCTCTACCTCTAGCCGTGGAGACAAAGCAGAAAGCACAATCTGTCGATTTGAATAGCGTTTTATTAGTTTTCGAAAGAGGGATCTTGTGCTGTTTCGAATGGATTTTGCCGTTTTTCGGAAACCGCGCCGAAACGGCCCCTGCGCAACCCTGAGGTGTGTTGTCCTCCCGTGTGTTTCTTCACACCCTGTTCCTTGCAGTTGCGCAGACATTGAGAGATTGGCAGGTGTCCATCCTGTGGCAGAGGCCGGGGAGTCGGTCGCAGCGGCTGGTTCGGCGACAAGGAAGCGGATCCCGTTTTGAGCATCACCAGGAGAGCTCACCTGGGCAGTACTTGTCTATCAGGCCCTGGTAGTACGGCTTCAGCTCCAGCGGATTGGGCAGATCCTCGCACTTGGTGTACAGGTCGAACTTGCTGCAAGGGGGTGGAATAAGGAAGGTGGGGTTGCTCCCTGGTACCCACGGGGTGCCGGCCATTGACGCACTACAACTCCCATCATCCCTAGCTAGCAGAGCCCAGTGGTCAGGCATGATGGGACTTGCAGTTTGACAATAACTGGGGACCCAAGATTGAGGAAGGCTTGCCTGACTTGGGGGTCCAAGGTGGGAGAGGGCAGGTTGTGATCCAGGGCACCTATTTTGAACCCCAAAAGGCCCCAGATTTAAGTGGGAGACTCCCAACCTGGGGAGCAGCTGCCAGTCAGAGCTCACTGCACTGAGTTAGATGGGCCCTCTAACAGTACAGATTGAGGTTGAATCCTGACCAGACAGAAGTACTGTTTTGGGGGAGCCAAGGGGCGGATGGGTGTGAGGGACTCCCTGGTCCTGAATGGGGCAACTGTGCCCCTGAAGGACCAGGTGCGCAGCCTGGGAGTCATTTTGGATGCACAGCTGTCCATGGAGGCGCAGGTTAATTCTGTGTCCAGGGCAGCTGTCTTCCAGCTCAATCTGAGACCTTACCTGCCCACAGACTGTTTCACCAGAGTGGTGCATGCTCTGGTTATCTCTCGCTTGGACTACTGCAATGTGCTCTACGTGGGGCTGCCTTTGAAGGTGACCCGGAAACTACAACTAATCCAGAATGCGGCAGCTAGACTGGTGACTGGGAGCAGCCGCCGAGACCACATAACACCGGTCTTGAAAGACCTACATGGGCTCCCAATATATTTCCAAGCACAATTCAAAGTGTTGGTGCTGACCTTTAAAGCCCTAAACAGCCTCAGTCCTGTATACCTGAAGGAGCGTCTCCACCCCCATCGTTCAACCCGGACACTGAGGTCCAGCTCCGAGGGCCTTCTGGCTGTTCCCTCCCTGCGAGAAGTGAGGTTGCAGGGAACCAGGCAGAGGGCCTTCTCGGTAGTGGTGCCCGCTCTGTGGAACACCCTCCCACCAGATGTCAAAGCAATAAACAGCAATCTGACATTTAGAAGACGTCTGAAGGCAGCACTGTTTAGGGAAGTTTTTTTTTAAAAAAAAATGACTGATGTTTTAATGTATTTCTAATCTCCTGTTGGAAGCTGCCCAGAGTGGCTGGGGAAACCCTGCCAGATGGGTGGGGAATGAATGAATGAATGAATGAATGAATGAATGAATGAATGATCCAGAGCACCTATTTTGAACCCCAAAGGTCCCAGATTTAATCTCCAAGTGGGAGACTCCCTACCTGGGGAGCAGCTGCCAGTCAGGGCTGACAGCACTGGGTTAGATGGGCCCTCTGTTACTGATGTCTTTATATACCCATCTTTTCCTCCAAGCTCAAGGTGGCACCTTGCTCTTTGCCTCATCCCCACAACCCCTGCAAGGTAGGCTCGACTTGAGAATTGGCAACTGGTGACTGGAACCCTGGTCTCGGGTCCCAGTCTAGCACTCTGACCACTGCACCACGGTGCTTCCTAAAAAAAAAACCAACGCCTCCCTCCATCCCTGCCTGCCTGTCCCTCCATCGGCTTGCAGCCACGTACTTGAATTCTTTCACCCAGGGCAGCATCCGGAGGTCGTCCTCCTTGCACAGGTGCATGTAGTCTCCCCCCGTGTGCCAGGGATAGAAGGAGTGGAACCGGACCATGTAGAAGGCCTGCAGAGAAGGGGGAGGAAAGCCAAACTGAATCGGCCTCCGCTGCTTTGGAGCACAGAGGTGTGTGCAGAGAAAAAGCCATGCAGCCCTGAAGCTTTGGGAAAACCCCACTGCTGTCCCCCCAAGGCAAGCAGGGTGACTTTTGGACACGCCCAAGGCAAGGCGGAATCTGAGGTACCCTAAGTCAGGGGTAGCAAACTCTCAAGAGACTGCGATCTGTTGTTGTTGTTTAGTCTTTCAGTCGTGTCCGACTCTTCGTGACCCCATGGGCCAGAGCACTCCAGGCACTCCTGTCTTTCACTGCCTCCTGCAGTTTGGCCAAACTCATGCCAGTAGCTTCGAGAACACTGTCCAACCATCTCGTCCTCTGTCGTCCCCTTCTCCTTGTGCCCACCATCTTTCCCAACATCAGGGTCTTTTCCAGGGAGTCTTCTCTTCTCATGAGGTGGCCAAAGTATTGGAGCCTCAGCTTCAGGATCTGTCCTTCCAGTGAGCACTCAGGGCTGATTTCTTTAAGGATGGATAGGTTTGATCTTCTTGCAGTCCATGGGACTCTCAGAAGAGAGTCTGTTTACATATAAACACACATGGAGCACTGCAACATGGCTCCCTCTCTCTCTGGCATCAGGCAGTGATATACTCCCTTTTCTGGGGTTCAGCCAGGTGAAAGTTGTTGAGCTTTTTTAGGAAGGCCCATTTTTAGGAAGGTCAAAGGATGGGCTTTTTTTTAGGGGAGCCGCAGTTGTTCAGCATCTTTGGAGAGAGCCTATGATCTACCAGTGATCTACCGCAGACATCCAGTGATCTACCAGTAGATCACGATCTACCTGTTGGACATGCCTGCCCTAAGTCAAAGCAGGGGAGACTCCTTCATTGCACACTGCCAATGCAGATGCCATCAGAATTTAAGAACTCTGAAAATGTTTCGTGGACAAAAAAGCAAAAGGAAGCTTATCCATTGTTTATGGGAGAGCTGTTGATGGAAATAAACCTGCTTATCTCACATGCACTTTGCTCTTCTTCATCGCCTCTCCTTCCAGCAAACAACTTGCTAATTAATTGCTGATAAGGAATCCGGTCTAAAGATTTTTCTTGCTGAAAGGCAGATTTAAAAATAAAAATAAATCTGCCTTTTGAACCATCTTGGCAGCCTCACTTTCCCCATTTAATATCTACCCCAAATGGATTAACTTGGGGCTTGCCGATCAGAAGGTCGGCGGTTCGAATCCCCGCGACGGGGTGAGCTCCCGTTGTTCGGTCCCAGCTCCTGCCAACCTAGCAGTTCGAAAGCACGTCAAAGTGCAAGTAGATAAATAGGTACCGCTCCGGCGGGAAGGTAAACGGCGTTTTCGTGCGCTGCTCTGGTTCGCCAGAAGCGGCTTTGTCATGCTGGCCACATGACCCGGAAGCTGTACGCCGGTTCCCTTGGCCAGTAAAATGAGATGAGCGCCGCAACCCCAGAGTTGTCCGTGACTGGACCTAATGGTCTGGGGTCCCTTTACCTTTACCTTTACCTGCATTGCCAGTACAGCAGGATCGTATATTACATATTACATGAGGGCGATGATCTGGTGATGGCTAATACATGCCTCCATCAGAACCATCTGGAGCTGGCGTACCAGGCAGGTCTTGCCCTCCAAACAAGGGGCAGACTGTTTCCAAGGTCTCTGCCTTCTTCCTGGGCAAGTCTCTGTGCAGAGTTTCAGAGCCTACAGGGTTAAGAGCTCTGCTATGACGCACTGGTCACTGGGTGGGCATTTCCCATATGGGCTTTTGTCTTTGTCTGTGAACACGTTTTGGTCTTTTGGTTTCATTTTTGTCCGGAGCAGACATGGAGTCGAATTCTCCCGGAGTAGATTCATTGCTTTGAAAATAAACCCTGCTAGATAAGAGGAGGAACGTTTCTGTGAATTATTGCTGACGCTGTGCTCGGGCTCTGCTAATTGCCGGGAGCTGCCAAGAATGGAGAGCAGAGCTGGCAGCTGAAGGAAGCCCGCCCAGACCCTGGTAAACTCTACATATTGTGGAATATTCCATTTCACAATATAACAGTCTCACTCGGCGTGCAGGCTCCAAGATGCTCTCGCGAGATCTCGCCAGGCCGTCCAAGTTCCCACAACATCTCATATCTGCGTGCCTTGTACTTGCAAAGGTCTGGGGTAACTGATGCTCAGGACACCAGGAGAAATTGCAGGCATGCCATTGTTTTGTGGAAGGAAGGAAGGAAGGAAGGAAGGAAGGAAGGAAGGAAGGAAGGAATGGTGTTTCCGTTCCCCACTAACCCTCACAGCAACTATTGCAGCTGATCCATGCTCCTCGCAGTTGCTGGCTCTGTGCTGCCATATGTTCTGTGCGTTTACGCAGGAGCTGCGACTTTCCTGCCCTGCGGTGCGGTGCAGCAACTCTTAACAATGTAAGATGAAGCCCTGCAGAATCAGGCCCATGGTCCTGAGCATTCTCTTCTCAGAGCGGCCAGCTGGAAACCTGCATGCAAGAGCATTCTCTCCTCCTGTGGTTTTTGAGCAAGTGGAATATAGAAGCATTGCTTCCTCAACTGCGGAGGCAGAGCCGAACCATTCTGACCAGTAGCCACCATTGCAACTGCACAATGCATAAAGTACATTTTGAATCGTCCAGTATTTAACATCATTGGATGCCCAGGAGTTTCCAGTGTTGCTCTTTTGCTCTAATCCAGGGATGTCCAACAGGTCGATTGTGATGTAGCGGTCGATTGTGGGTCGTCCCTGGTTGATCTCGTGATCCTGATCCCCCCCCCCCAAAATAAGCTCAATAACCCTGATCAACGCTCCCCCCAAAAAGCTCAACAACTTTGGTCAATACAATAAGTATATCACTGCCAGTTTGGTTTTTTTTTAGTGGGAGTAGATCACGGTCTCTTGGAAGTTGGGCATCCCTGCGTCTAATCAATGGAACCAGCTGCACCAGGAAACAGTTTGCACAGACCTCAGGTGGGTGTTAGTAAACTCGACTCTTCCTCAAAACAAAATAAAATAAAAAATTCCTTATCACCTTAGAGACCAACTAAGTTTGTTCTTGGTATGAGCTTTCGTGTGCATGCACACTTCTTCAGATACCACTCGACTCTTCCTGTTTGCTTCCAATAAAGTCCAAGGGGATGCAATTCAAAAAACGAGTTCAGCAATACATCCTTGTGCATGCATTTGCATATACTGGAATCAAGAGAATCTCCCTTCCCTTCCCTTCCCTTCCCTTCCCTCTTCCGACACCCCCCTCCCCACCTCAGAGATTTAATGCTGATGGAGGGAGCTGGAACATGCATGCAACATCCTACCAACTTCCAAAATGCAAAACAGAGAGAGTGTTGTTATCAGTGCTTTTTTTTCTAAAATATAAATAAAAATGTTTAGGGGTACACTGGAGGTACCACTGTACAGTCATTTTGACTCAAGAAAATCACCATTTTATAGTTCAAATCGGGGAAAATAAATAGTCAATGGATAAAAGTACAAAGATTCACAAAATATTTAGGGGTATGCGTACCCCTGCATCCCCCCCCCCAGAAAAAAGCACTGGTTATTATTTTACCAGGAACAAGTAGGAACAAACAAGTAGGAATGCATTTGGAGCGCAGATGGACTGATGGTGAGATATCCAGCTTACCTCCTGAGGGAGAGCAAATTTGTTGTGCTTCATCACTTTGTACATGTACTCTGGGAGTGGAGAGAAGAAGAGAAACAAAAGAGAAAGGGGGGCTGTGTCTCTTCTTGTTTTAAACTGCTTGTTTTTAAGGGAATGTTCAGGGTGGATATATTGTTTATTAATATCCTTCCTAACTTGCGCTAGCATGTTCCTTTACTTAGCAGTTACATTCCCCCCTTTTTACAAGCACAGCAGATAGCTGGTTGCAGGCTCGTGTGAGCCTCTCACTATTATACAATTCAGTCTGTCTCAGATTGAATTGTACGTTCCTGGTAAGTTCCCTTGAATCCCTCTTAAAAGAATAAAGACGCCACAATCTTATTCAAAGTCAATAAGAGAAGTTTACTCACATCGGTTCACAGTTGGATCCCTGAAGGCAGACGTAGTTACAAATATGTACATGTGGATCTACCCCATCTGGGGGAATAATCACAGTGCTTCTGCTAGCTGAGAGCTAGCAGAGCAGTCCTAGCTAAAAGCTGCTCAAACAAAGAAGGAAGTCAAAAAGAGGGAAGGGTGCTGCATGACTCGTCCTTTAGTTACCTGGACAGGTAAGGTCACGCCCACCTTCAGTCACATGCAAAAGGAAGGACGCTCCAGCCAGGAGGAACAGGGAGTTTCGACTGGCTGGACCAAACATCCCCTCGCATGTCTTCTCTAGCATTACAAGGCATGTTGTACTTGACTGCCTCTCATGGATCACATCCCACAGTTTTTGGGTGGGATTCAGTCACATCTCATGCCAGCAGATTCAGGCTACATGGCGATGTGTTGTGCCCTAGTGCAACAAACCACACAGAGCAGACCTTTTGCAGAAAGGAAAGTTAGCGGGGAAATACGTTTGAGAGCAAGGGAGAGCATTTGCTTGATCCAGTGCTATATAAGCTCTCCACTGCTTCACAAGCAGTGCATGTCATCGAACCTCTCTCCACAACTTTAGTGCAAACTAACTTTTTAATTTAGCGTTACATAGCCTCCTGCCTCAGATGCAAAGCTGGAGCTCTTACCGTCATGGCCCCAGGACATCAGGACATTCTCCAAGCCGCAATGAGGCTGGTAGATCCCATACTTAGTGCTGAGGAGGAGGAGAGAGAGAAGACAAATCTCAAGACTTGCTCCCCAACGTATCTCAGGCTCCTTCTTAGGAATGGTCCAGGGATTATCGCAAGAGATGAGGATTGGAGAGCATCTTGGATTATGCTGGCTATTCTGGAAAAATACTTGGAGAGAAGGGGTTCAGGCCACTATTCCAGAAACTGTTGGTTTCAGTTTCTCAGCTCTCCAGACTTAATTTAACTTCTTCACGCTTCTATAGCCATTTGTGATATGTTTATTCATTAGCATTTTTGTAGCAAAAATAATAATAAATCCTGATACGTTTTTGCAAAGCAATCTTCCCTAATAGAATGTATTTCTCTATGCTGTAATATGCGTATGTATTTTGGGATAGGGAGTGCCATAGCTCAGTTGCTAGAGAAGGAGACTCTTAATCTTGGAGTCATGGGTGAAAGATTCCTGCATTGCAGGGGGTTGGACGAGATGACCTACTTAAAGGTAAAGGGACCCCTGACCATTAGGTCCAGTCGTGTCCGACTCTGGGGTTGCGGCGCTCATCTCGCATTACTGGCCGAGGGAGCCGGCGTACAGCTTCCGGGTCATGTGGCCAGCATGACAAAGCCGCTTCTGGCGAACCAGAGCAGCGCACGGAAATGCCGTTTACCTTCCCACCGCAGTGACACCTATTTATCTACTTGCACTGGTGTGCTTTCAAACTGCCAGGTTGGCAGGAGCTGGGACGGTGCAACGGGAGCTCACCCCGTTGCGGGGATTCGAACCACTGACCTTCTGATCTGCAAGCCCAAGAGGCTCAGTGGTTTAGACAGTATGCAGGGCTAGATGGGCCATTGGCCTGATCCAGCAGGCATTTCTTACGTTTTTGTCCCCCCTAAATGCAGGGCTCTCTTTCTCCTGCTCATGGACCAAAACAGGGGTGCGAGCGAAGGCTTACTTGTACAAGGGGTTCGTCATGTCGGGGTTGTTGTGGAAGGTGGAGTCCCGAAAGACGACCGAGTCCTGGACCTTGCAGCCCACTGGAAAAGTGTCGCCCACCACGGCCCACTGCAAGGAAGGGAGGGGAAGGAAGAGCAGGTGAGGGGCCCCACTCAGTTCCTCTTGGCCGTCCAGAGTGCTTGCAAACTGGTTTGCCCCTTCCTTGGCCTGTTTTGCTGAGTCTCCACCCTGGCCTTGTGCTCATTTGCAATCATAAACAGGATGTCAGAACAAGGACCGGGTGTGTGATCTTTCTCAAGGGGCTTGTAGATCCCCCAAACTCAGCCCGTTTGCACAAGGACTTCTGATGGTGCAATGCAGCTTCCCCCTTGCACCACCCCCAAATCTGCTTGTAGAGGGACCCCCAGAAGAGATCTTCGAGGGCAAGGGAAGAGAGGGAGGGGAAGCTGTCTTATGTTAGTGGAGGTTCTTCTGTGAACAGAGGACTTCATTGCGTATAATCTAGCAGCAGCAACAACATATTTTAATTGTTGCTTGTTTGGGATGGGGGTTCAGTCTGGATGGTGTGATCTGGCCCTGGACCAGTAAGTGTTAGAATCTAAGAGAGGAGGTTGTTGAGCTAGTCAGACAAGTTTCTTTGCAAGGCAATGGCCTTAGCTGGCTGTTTAGGGGTCCTCTTCAGTATCCGCCCCCCTCCAAATAAAAAATAAGCTCGGCTGTCAGAGCTAAATGAGAGTGTCCTCCTGGCTAATGGGCGAGCGCTTCCTCCACCCCACTGACCTAGCTGCTAGAAAGCAGAACCATCGCCAAAGAGTTGTGTGTGAGCTGGGAGCAGCCTGGAAGCCAGAGACACAGAGACCCGCTTGCTCCAAAACTGTGACTATTGCAGAAGCAAGATCTGTTGGGGGTTAACGCTGGGAGCCCCTCCATCTTACGCTCAGCTTGTATATATGCATCAATAAAACCGTAACTGGTCATGTTGTACGGATGCCTGATGATCGTCTTCCAAAGCAACTGCTCTATTCCGAACTTAAAAATGGAAAGTGTAATGCTGGTGGTCAACAAAAGAGGTTTAAAGACCTCTCTCAAGGCAATTTTAAAAAAATGTAGTATAATCACCGACAACTGGGAAACACTGGCCTGCGAGCGCTCCAGTTGGAGAACAGCCTTGACCAAAGGTGCCATGGGCTTTGAAGACACTCGAACTCAGGACGCAAGGGAGAAAAGTGCTAAGAGGTAGGTACTCTTGGCAAATCCACACCATGATCAACTCCTGCCCAGAAACCAATGTCCCCACTGTGGAAGGACGTGTGGGTCCAGAATTGGCCTCCACAGTCAGTTACGGACTCGTTGTTAAAACAGTATTTATGGAAGACAATCTTACTCGGCTACGAGGGATCGCCAAAGAAGAAAGAAGAAGAAGATATCCCAAATAAAGGTAAAAAAAGGGAAAGGACCCCATGATGGTTAAGTCCAGTCAAAGGCAAATATGGGGTTGTGGCGCTCATCTTGCTTTCATAGAATCATAGAGTTGGAAGAGACCACAAGGGCCATCCAGTCCAACCCCCGGGCTGAGGGAACCTGCGTTTGTCCAGAGACAGCTTTCCGGGTCATGTGGCCAGCAGGACTAAACTGCTTCTGGCGCAACGGGACACCGTGACGGAAACCAGAGTGCACAGAAACGCCGTTTACCTTCCCGCCACAGCAGTACCTATTTATCTACTTGCACTGGTGTGCTTTCAAACTGCTAGGTTGGCAGGAGCTGGGACAGAGCAACGGGAGCTCACCACCATTGAGCGGATTCAAACCGCCAGCCTTCCGATTGGCAAGCCCAAGACGCTCAGTGGTTTAGACCACAGCGCCACCCGCATCCTATATCCCAAATAAACCAGTGTCTCCGGTGACTTTCATTCCAAGGAAACCACACCCTGGGAGTAAGTGCCTGGACTCCCCAGAGTCTGTCTCTGCTCAGAGAGTTGAGTGGCATGTAAAAGTAGCATTATCGCATACGCCACTTCAGACGGGCGCTTCTATGTAGCGTGCAGTAAGTTCGTTGACTAGAATACAAAAATACAGACTTCAAACGCAGGTGAGGAAGGAGTGGGCAGGTGTTTCCAGGGCACCCCTGCTAAGAGAAGATTGGTGGGGGGCATGGTCTGTCCTGCCCTGTGACCCAGGAGCTGAGCATTAGGCAAGGGAGCCTCAGAGGGGGAAACTCGCTTAACGGGGATCACAAGAGAGACTGGGCAAGTATGCAACCTTTCTGCTTACTTGTGGCTCACCAAAGAGTGCCAAGATCTTTCCAATGTCATGAAGTAGTCCGACCAGGTGAAACCAATCTGCGGCAAGAAAAGAGAGGCGGCCCGTCACGACGCATGCACAGCCTCCTGGGTGGACTGCGCATGTGTGGACATGCACAGACCACCCAAGATGGCGGGCGCGATGGGCCGGCACCCCTTCCGTGCAGTGCAGCAATTTTTAAGGCTGCAGCGCGCAAACAACAGCACAGACGCAGTGCTGCTGTTCGCGCGTTGCAGCCTTTTAAAAGTTGCCGCGCCGCCGGCGTCGATCGTGGGGGTGGGGGCCCATCCCCAGAGTGTCACCCCCCAGGGCGGTACCTGGGGCAGACCGTCCCCCCGCCCCTGAAAAGAAATCTATCCCCCAGGTGGAGTCACCAGCCACTCACCTTTGTCAGGGTGTGTTTTCCGGATACCCTCCGCCGTCTGGTAGGCGTGATAGGAATTGGGGAAGTCGACGTCAGGGTCCGATTCATCGACCACATTGTCCAGCAGGTCCAAGGCCTCCATGATGGTCATCCGACGGAGACGGCAGCCTCCATACTCCTCGTTCTAGGGAGAGGGGACTGTGAGGACACTGTTATTGAACCATGGGTTGGGGGAGCGCAGCCAGAAGGTGCAGATCGGCACTTCCAAATAATTGTGCATTCAGTTGCTCCTGTTTTGTGTTGTTGCTTTTCTTAGTGGGCCATGCAAACCATTATCCTGAATAATGCTTTTCTTATCTACATTGGTACCTTGGTTCCCAAACGACGAAAACCTGGAAGTAAGTGTTCCAGTTTTTGAACGTTTTTCGGAAGCCGAATGTCCGATACAGCTGCTGGCTATCATTTCCGGGGCACCTGCACCAATCAGAAGCTGCTCCTTGGTTTTCAAACATTTTGGAAGTTGAACGGACTATTTATTTTGCATTTTAGTTTTTGAGGCTTTTTCGGTTAATTTGTTTTTGTGACTGTGTGGAATCCAGTTCAGCTACTGATTGATTGATTGATTGATTGATTGTGTGACTGCAGAAATAGATAAAAGCTCCCCCCCCCCTCTAAACAATGACTATCATCAGTGCAGGTAAGAAAAACAATACAAATTTTCTTTTTATCATCTACAATAGATGTCTTGTCTTTTTGTTTTGTTTTTGTGACTGTGTGGAACCCAGTTCAGCTACTGATTGATTGTGTGGCTGCAGTACATTGATTATTGCTTTCGTTTTATGGATCAATGGTCTCGTTAGATAGTAAAATTCATGTTAAATTGCTGTTTTAGGGATTGTTTTTAGAAGTCTGGAACGGATTAATCCATTTTGCGTGACTTTCTATGGGAAAACGCGCCTTGGTTTTGGAACGCTTTGGTTTTGGAACGGACTTCCGGAATGGATTAAGTTTGAGAACCAAGGGACCACTGTATAGAGTAAGGGGCACCAGGGATGAGTTCACGGAGCCAAGGGGGCAGGGGCCCAAAAAATATTGGTGTAGATTTTGGGAAATATTTGCAAAGTTTCAGGGGTCGGAGGGTGGCGTGTCGTATGCAGAGAGATTCACTTGCCTTTGATGTGCATCTTTTGGAACCGTTTTGAGAATGGATACCTGAGCTGCAGAGAAGGACCCTCCATTGCTTCTAGAAGTTGGGTGTGGTGAGTCTTCCTTACCACTGGAGACCCAACCCCCCCCCAGCAAACCCACCTTCTTCTGTACAAAATCCACCGTCTGGTTGGTGTGCATCTGCAAGTAAGTGTTGTACACTCGGTCCATCAGGGGCCCATCCTGAAAAAGACAGGATTGAGAGAGACCTTTGGCTCTACAAATGATGGGGAACCCAGCCAGATGGGTGGGGTGTGAATAATAAAATCATCATCATCATCATCATCATCATTTATTATTGGTACCCCGCCCACCCCCCTTCATGGATCACTGCCTTGTCGTGGCGAAGGGGCTTGAATTACTCAGGGAAGCTATGGACAGGTCAAGATGGACAGGTCATAGTGGAGAGTTTGGACCAAACGTGATCCACCTGGAGGAGGAACCGGCAAGCCACTCCAGTATCCCTGCCAAGAAAACTCCATGGACAAAGACAACAGGCATATAAAAGATATGACGCTGGAAGATGGGCCCCTCAGGTCAGAAGGCGTCCAACATGCTACTGGGGAAGAGCAGAGGACAAGTACAAGTAGATTCAGAGCTGATGAAGCAGTTGGGCCAAAGCCGAAAGGACGCTCAGTTGTGGATATGCCTGGAAGTGAAAGGAAAGTCCAATGCTGTACCAAACTGTGAGAGACAGTGAAGGATAGGCATGTCTGGCGTGCTCTGGTCCATGGGGTCACGAAGAGTCGGACACGACTGAACGACTGAACAAAACAAAACAAAAAAACCCCGCCCAGCCACTCTGGGCGTCTTCCAACAGATATTAGGATACATTAAAATGTCACAGATTAAAAACTTCCCTGAACAGGGCTGCCTTCAGATGTCTTCTGAATGTAAGGTAGTTGTTTATCTCTTTGGCATGAGATAGGAGGGGGTTCCACAGGGCGGGCGCCACTACCGAGAAGGCCCTCTGCCTGGTTTCCTGTAGCTTTGCTTCTCGCAGGGAGGGAACCGCCAGAAGGCCCTCGGAGCTGGACCTCAGTGTCTGGGCAGAATGATGGGGGTGGAGACGCTCCTTCAGGTATACTGGACCGAGGCCGTTTAGGGCTTTAAAGGTCAGCACCAACACTTTGAATTGTGCTCGGAAACGTACTGGGAGCCAATGTAGGTCTTTAAGGACCGGTGTTATATGGTCTCGGCGACCACTCCCAGTCACCAGTCTAGCTGCCGCATTCTGGATTAGTTGTAGTTTCCTGGTCACCTTCAAAGGTAGCCCCACGTAGAGCGCATTGCAGTAGTCCAAGCGAGAGATAACTAGAGCATGCACCACTCTGGCAAGACAGTCCGCGGGCAGGGAGGGTCTCATCCTGCGTACCAGATGGAGCTGGTAGACAGCCGCCCTGGACACAGAATTGACCTGCACCTCCATGGACAGCTGTGAGTCCAAAATGACTCCCAGGCTGCACACCTGGTCCTTCAGGGGCACAGTTACCCCATTCAGGACCAGGGAGTCCCCCTAACCCACCAGAGAAATCTTCCCTGGCTCCAGTTCCCTTCCCGAGCACCATTCAAAGTGTTGGTGCTGATTCAAAGTGAGGGAACCCCCACTCACACCCCGTGACTACCCCCAAGTTCCCCTTCTGGTTCTTTAACTGTTTGCTGCTTCTGCTGAATTTTTCGTCTTGTTTTTCATCTTTTAGCTAAATGCCTTTATATCCTTGTCATTTTTATCCCAAATTTTCTTCAGATTGCCTCTGAAATTTAATCAATTTCCATATTGTTGCTTCCTAACATTTGCTCACGTTTTCTTACTTGTAAGCGTTTACTCAAACCCCGCCAGTGAGTCTGTTTCATTACAATATTTCTGTAAATACAACATGAACGATTCCCGTTCTTTTTAAAAGTCTCTGTTGTCTGTGTCTCGGAGTCTTCCTGTAAGTTTCGCCATTCCTGTGTATTCCATAGGTTTGGGGGCAGGGGGTGGTTCTGGTTATCCAGAAATGATGGGCCAATAACCCTTTGTGGGAATGCTTAGGAATGTGGATGAGGATATATTGTTTAAGATATCCTATCCCAGCTTGTGTTAACAAGCTCCAAACTTAGCAGAGTTTCATTCCCCTTCTAAAGCACAGCAGAAAACCGTTGCACAGGCTTGCTAAAGCCTCTAGAAGAAATATATATTCCTGGTATATTCCCCTTCTTCCCTCTTAAAAATATAGACACAACACAGTACTGTTTATGAGACATAAAAGAGTTTACTTACAGTCATCCTGAGTTACAATACAGTCTCAGAAGGCAGTCTGGCTTAGATAAAAGTATTTACATGTAGTGAAGCTGGTTCCATAGGGGAACAGGCTTCACCTGTGCTCCTCTCGGCTCCAAGCCAAGAGAGCATCCTGCTCCTTGAAGAGACGAGTCCAAAAGAGAGAGATGGAGACTTGCCCTTGTGCTTTTGTGTAAACCTGCCCAGGTGAAACCACACCCATCTCCAGTTACATAGGGGAAGTTGTCTCAGTCCAGGTAAACGGGAAGTTAAGGCTGGAGGACTGAGACACCTTCATGTCCACTATAGCAATGTTGTGTTTTGACTGCTCTGTGTTTATATCCCACACCTGCAGCAATAGCTGCCCCACTCGTTTGGTGTCATCTACAAATTAGATGAGTGTTCCCTCAATGATGAGACACAATGCATAGCCCAGGGGTCAGCAAACTTTTTCAGCAGGGAGCCGGTCCACTGTCCTTCAGACCTTGTGGGAGGCTGGACTATATTTTTTTGGAGGGGAAATGAGTGAATTCCTATTCCCCACAAATAACACAGAGATGCATTTTAAATAAAAGGACACATTCTACTCATGTAAAAACATGCTGATTCCCGGACCGTCCGTGAGCTGCATTTAGAAGGTGATTGGGCCGGATCTGGCCCCCGGGCCTTAGTTTGCCTACCCATGCTCTAACCACTATGCCACGTGGGCTCTCTTGTTAATGTCTCTATTAAACAATTATTGTGCTTTCTCGAACTCGAGATGGAGCCTGTTTCTTCTTAACTGCTCTGGCAGGGAGAGGACAGAGACATTTTGTGGGTGTCACCACCCGTCTCTATCCCGGGTCTTTGTGAGGTTGATAGGAAAATAGATCCCTTAGAATCCTAGAGTTGGAAGAGACCCCAAGGGCCATCCAGTCCAACCCCCTGCCAAGCAGGAAACACCATCAAAGCATTCCTGACAGATGGCTGTCAAGCCTCTGCTTAAAGACCTCCAAAGAAGGAGACTCCACCACACTCCTTGGCAGCAAATCCCACTGTCCAACAGCTCTTACCGTCAGGAAGTTCTTCCTAATGTTTAAGTGGAATCTTCTTTCTTGTAGTTTGAATCCATTGCCCCGCGTCCGCTTCTCTGGAGCAGCAGAAAACAACCTTTCTCCCTCCTCTACAGGTGGAACTCGAAAAATTAGAATATCGTGGAAAAGTCCATTTATGTAAGCAATTGTTTTCATTAGCTACTGGAGTTTAATAGATGAGATAGACTCATGACATGCAAAGCGAGATATCTCAAGCCTTTGCTTGCTATAATTGTGATGATTATGGTGCACAGCTGATGAAAACCCCAAAGTTGAGATTGTTAAGTTGGGGTTCTCACCAGCTGTATGCCATAATCATCACAATTATAACAAATAAAGGCTTGACATATCTCGCTTTGCATGTCATGGGTCTATCTCATATATTAGTTTCACCTTTTAAGTTGAATTACTGAAAGAAATGAACCTTTCCACGATATTCTTATTTTTTGAGTTTCACCTGTATATGACATCCTTTGATATATTTGAACATGGCTATCATATCACCCATAAAGAAGGCTGATTGCCGAAGAATTGATGCTTTTGAATTATGGTGCTGGAGGAGACTCTTGAGAGTCCCATGGACTGCAAGAAGATCAAACCTATCCATTCTCAAGGAAATCGGCCCTGAGTGCTCACTAGAAGGACAGATCCTGAAGTTGAGGCTCCAGTACTTTGGCCACCTCATGAGAAGAGAAGACTCCCTGGAAAAGACCCTGATGTTGGGAAAGATGGAGGGCACAAGGAGGAGGGGGCGACAGAGGATGAGATGGTTGGACAGTGTTCTCGAAGCTACTAACATGAGTTTGGCCAAACTGCAGGAGGCAGTGAAGGATAGGCGTGCCTGGCGTGCTCTGGTCCATGGGGTCACGAAGAGTCGGACACGACTGAACGACTGAACAACAACAACAAATCATGTCACCCCTTTACCTTCTCTTCTCCAGGCTAAACATACCCAGCTCCCTAAGCCGTTCCTCATAAGGCATCGTTTCCCTTTCTGTGGCCGATCTGCACTCACCTTGAAATTCCTGTATCCCTCCTTGGACTTTCCATTCTCACCATTGCTCTCTGGCCTGTACAGCTCTGAAGGGTCACAGCCCTGAAGAAAAAGGCTTGGTGAGAGGTGGGACTTGGAAGGGGCAGAACGAGACCTAAATAGCAGTGCAGCTCAGAACTGCGTCCTTACATTTCTAGCCAGAGCATATTGAAAATGATTGTTGGGGTTTTTGCGGAGGGGTCAGTCTGGATGATGCCCTGACTTCCTTCCTATCCCTGGGGTCCTGCACCCAGGGAGGGTTAGAATCCAAGAGAGAGGAGGTTGCTCAACCGGGCAGACACATTGCATCCCAAAAGAATGGGCCAGGTTGCGAGAGCTGCAACAAAGTGAGGAGGGTTTGACGCCTCGCTGACCTGCCCCTTGCCTCCACCAACTCCCAAGGGACTGCGATCTACTCACAGTATAAAAAAAACTGGCAGTGATCTGCCCATTGTCATTAGTGTGACTAGCCCAAGGTCACCCAGCAGCTGCATGTGGAGGAGTGGGGAAGCGAACCCGGTTCACCGGATTACAAGTCTACCACTCTTAACCACTACACCACACTGGCTCTCTAAGCACCCAGAACCCCCTGGAATCTCTCACTGCTAAGGGTGGCACCTAACATTATGATCCAGAGATGGGGGGGGGGAGGTTTTTCCTCTTTTTCTTATCCTTCCAGGTCAGATTTGCTACCAAGACAATTCCAAGATGCTGCTATCAGTATACAAAGCCCTTAGCAACTTGAGTCCAATTGACCTACGAGATCGCCTCACCCATATACACGCAATTGACAGCTGCAATTCACAGAACTGGCCCTGTTCCAAGCGCCACATAATATCCCTCCCACATTTCTAAGAACTTGACCTTTTAGTGGAACTTTGGAACTCCCTGCCGATTGACACCAGGCAGGCTCCTTCGCTGTCCTTTTTTTCCTGACACCTGCGAAAAACCCACGTACCCAGAGGCTTAGCTAGATGTTGCAAGTTTTAATCTGCACTCATTTTATTGTTTCAGCTCTTTTGTAAATAACTGAGTTTTGGTGTTTTTTTATTTAAAAAAACCCATCAAGTGGTATATAAAGTTTAGGAAACAAATAAAAATGAATAATTGCATTCGTCGAAGAGCTAGGGAGGTATTTTTTGGATTTAATCCTCAGAGGAAAGGAGTAGACCTGTGTAATATGGGTTTTACCATCCCTGCATTCCCAACCTTTGCCCTCTAACCTGGGGGTGCCTATCTCTGAAGGGGCCTCATCCTGGAAGCTGCTTCTACCAAGTCAGCATCTAGAAGATCTGCACTGACTTGCAGCTGCTCTCCAGGGTTTCTCCCAAGGAGCCTTTTCCAGCAGCACCCGGAGATCCCAGAAAAAGATTGAACCCGGGACTTTCTGCATGCGAAGCCGATGCTCTACCGCTGAGCTCCAGCCCTCCTCCAGCACCCCTTTCCCATTCGGCCTTCTGCCTTCCCCCAACGGAGGAGCTTTGCTGGGAAGGAGAAGCTGTTGCTCACTCACCACCTTCATCCTTGCAGCTGTGGGGACGGAGATCTGGGGAGCTAGCGGCACCTGCCCTGCTGTTTATAGCCTCCGGCCTTGTGTAAAGAGGAGAGGCTGAGCTAACAGGAGCCGGAACCGGGGGCAATAAGTCATCCGTTAACCTGCCAGGGGCCGAACTCCTTTCTGAGCAGGGCATCCGAGCAAACGATTAATGTTTTGAAGTTTGCAGCATCCTGGGAGGAGGAGGAGGAGGAGGAGGAGGAGGAGGAGGAGAGGACTCCGTAGCATCCTATGAGGGGGACAGACGCAACTCCTCCCTCCGACTCTGTGCACAAACAAGCCCTGGGCGCCCCCAGATCAGAGCAGAGGTTGATGTTGGTCCGCTGCCTCGGTGTGTGTGTGTCTCAGGCCCACGGAGCGTGACCAAGCACCCTGGCAGCAAAGCAGGACCCTGCACTCTGTCTGGGTCAAGGTAGATAAGAACATATGCAGAGTGCTGCTGCTGGATCATGCCAAGGGTCCATCTAGTCCAGCGTCCTGTTCTTACAGCGGCCAAGCAGATACATCTTCTGGGGAACCAGCAAGCAGGATCTGGGCACAAGAGCAAGCAGGAGCTCGCAGAGATGACTGTGAAAATCCGTGACCAGAGGGACAACGCAGTGGAGAAAGAATGGGAAATTTTTAAATTGTATTTAAAAAAATCATTGTATGATTGAAAGTTCGATATAATTTGAGGATAAGATAGGTTGTAGAGGATAAGATAAATGAGTAAGATAGAGGATGATAAGATTTTGGATAAGATGATAGGAATATATATTAGGGTAATGTTATAAAATAAGGGCAATGGGTATAGATTTGTAATGGTTTTTACTATTTTGAAAGTAGAATAAGTATGCTGAGAAATTAAGATGTTATGGGAAGATATTTTGACAAGGGACGCAGGAGGAGGAGGAAGGAGGAAGTCCTATTACAATGTGAGGAAGGATTAATAGTTATAAAGAATTGTTTAATATGTTTTGTTGTTAGGTGTTTTTATGTGTGATGTATGTAGTTATGTTTGTTGTATGTTTTTTCTTTTTTTTTGTAAAATTCTTAATAAATATTAATTAAAAACAAAAACAAAAAACAAGAGCATCTCTCCCTTCCTGCAGCTCCCAGCAACTGGTGTTCAGAAGCATTTACTGCCTCCAAGCGGGGAGGGCAGAGAGAGCACAGCCAACATGGCTAGTACCCATCGATAGCCCTCTCTTCCTCCACAAATTTCTCCAGTCTCCTTTGAAGCCATCTAGGCTGGCGGCCATCCCTGCCTCCTGTGGGCAGGAGTTCCAGAGGTTAAATATGTGCTGAGTGAAGGACTTTCTTCCGTCTCTCTCCTGAATCTAATGATGCATCAGCCCACAAAATGAGAACATAAGGAGAGTGTGCTGGATCAGGCCAATGGCCCATCTAGTCCAGCCTCCAGTTCGCACGGTGCCTGTGGGGAAAGTAGGGAGCAGGACTGGAGCGCAAGAGCAACTCTCCCCCACTGCAGTTTCCAGCAACTGGTGTTCGGAAGCATGTCGGAGGCAGCGCACAGCCAACATGGCCAGTAGCCATCAGTAATCCTCTCTGAATTGGTCTAATCCTCTTTTAAAGCCATCTACCGTATTTTTTGCTCCATAGGGCGCACTGGACCATAGGGTGCACCTCGTTACTAGGGAAGGAAACAAGAAATTTTTTTTCCCGCTTTTCCTCCTCTAAAAGCCCTGTTTTTTTGAGGATCAGCTAAAAGTTTTGCAGCTTTTTTCCAAAGGGAAAAGCCCTGGTTTTTTTGAGGATCAGCTAAAAGTTTTGCAGCTTTTTTGCAAAGGGAGAAAAGCAAAGCTCCTTTTGCAAAGGGGGGAAAGCAAAGAGGAAAAGCCCCGTTTTTTATGGGGTTCAACTCACATTTCTGCAGCTTCTAAAGGAAAGGGAGCCTTTTCTACAGTTTCCAGACTGATAATCTAATCAGCCAGTCCCATGTCGCTGGGGAAACAAACAACCTCCCTCTGCAGCACATTCAACAATGGAGGGCGGGGCTGAAAGGGAGCCGGGACTCTTATCTCTCTCCCGATCTCTTGCTGATCAGCTGCTGAGCGGGGTCCTTTCAACACCCCCCTTTCTCTTTGTAAAATAAAAAGCACTATCTGCTTTTGGCCCCTGGGCAATTCAGCTCCAGGGACCACCATTCACCCATAAGACGCACAGATATTTCTATTTTTTAATCTATTTGTTCTTGATTTAATTGTTCTATATCTCTTGCCCGAAGGCAGTGGCACAAAAAGACTATATCCCAGATGAAATGGATCCTGTAAAATATTGTTTACTTTTTTAAGGCAACGGGAACTGTAGAGTTCTTCCAAAGATGGGAGAGGGTGACCAATAATCTTTTGGGCTGTGGTTATGACCTTCTGGAGTACCTTCCTCTCCCTGGCTGTGCAACTGGAATACCAAGCACAAATACAATATGTAATAATGCTCTTTGTGGAGCCTCGGTAGAAGGACACCAGCAGTCTCTCACTCAGATTGTTCTTCTTTAAAAGTCTGAGGAAATAAATCCTCTGCTGGGCCTTCTTTACCAGAGCAGTTGTATTTGAGCTCCAAGTCATACCCTGCTTGATAGTCACTCCCAAAAGCTTAGATCCTGCCACCCTCTTCACCCAGTTCCCGCCAATATACAGGGGCTGAATATCCGCCTTTCCCCCCCTGTAATCCACCACCAGTTCCTTGGTCCTGGCAGTATTAAGAGCCAGATTATTTTCTCCACACCAAACACAGAGCTGCTCCACCTCGTCCCGATAGGCAGACTCACCCCCTCCTGAAATGAGCCCCACCACAGTAGTGTCATCAGCAAATGATGATTTTGTTGCTGGAATAGATGGCTGTGCAGTCATAAGTATAGAGGGAATAGAGCAGGGGACTCAACACACAACCCTGTGGTGAGCCAGTGTTAAGGCTAAGGGCTGTGGACATACGTGACCCTACTTTAACCCTCTGGGAACGATCTGACAGAAAGTTCAAAACCCATACACACACATACACACACATTATATCCTTCTTAAAAGAATAAACATGCCACAATCTTGTTTAAAGCATTTAAAAGAAGTTTACTCAGTTGGATCCCTGAAGGCAGACTTAGCTACAAAGTATGTACATGTGGAGCTATCCCATAGGGCAGTGTTTTTCAACCTTTTTTGGGCAAGGGCACACTTGTTTTATGAAAAAAATCACGAGGCACACCACCATTAGAAAATGTTAAAAAAATTAACTCTGTGCCTATATTGACTATATATAAAGTAATTCTCTTGAATAGGAATCAAATAAACACATTTTTTCCCACGGCACACCAGGCAACATCTCGCGGCACACTAGTGTGCCGCGGAACAGTGGTTGAAAAACACTGCCATAGGGGGATAATCCCAGTGTCCTCTGCTGGCTGGAAGCCAACAGAGCATTTCTCACTAAAAAGTGTCCAGTCGCGGACGACTCTGGGGTTGCGGCGCTCATCTCACTTTATTCCCGCCAGAGCAGTACCTATTTATCTACTTGCACTTTGACGTGCTTTCGAACTGCTAGGTTGGCAGGAGCAGGGACCGAGCAACGGGAGCTCACCCTGACACGGGGATTCAAACCGCCGACCTTCTGATTGGCAAGCCCTAGGCTCTGTGGTTTAACCCACAGCGCCACCCGCATCATGGATCTTAGATCTCCTTTAAAGGATTCAGCTGGAGAAAGATAACCGGTCTTTCCTCTCTTCTCCCTCTCCTGCTTCCTAAGGTCCCCCGGCAGCCTCTGTGTCTCCTGTGTCCCTTGTTGTTTTGGCAACGGCCAGTCGGTTAAGAAGACACCATTCAAACGAGCCATTTGCCACCGTGAATTTAAAAAAAAAAAAACCAAGCAGACCTTGGATTTCTCTCCTTTTAATTGCAAACTGTACAAAGAAAGAGTGCCAAATATTTCAAGAGCCTGGCCTCCTATTTATAATGCCCCCCCTTAGAAAGACTTTGGGGAGCACCTTCGGGTTCCCGCGCTGGAGCCAGCCAGCACTCCAAACTTCTGGAGCAAAAGAAAGGGGACCAGGAAGTCAGACGGGGCGGCAGTCCCTCACCTTTTGTGGGACGAATCTCCTGTCCCTCTTGGGGATGCAGGGCTAGGCTGGGTCGCAAATCCAAATCGGCAGCCACTCCCACTAAGAGGGCCCAATTCACTCTGGACTCCTTGGCATCTCCCAGGCTTGTGCAAGGGGACTCCTGGACTAGGCCCACGGCTCAACTTGGCGCCCTGAATGGCACCCCCATATTCACTACTTAGAATCATAGAATCATAGAGTTGGAAGAGACCCCAAGGGCCATCCAATCCAACCCCCTGCCAAGCAGGAAACACCATCAAAGCATTCCTGACAGATGGCTGTCAAGCCTCTGCTTAAAGACCTCCAAAGAAGGAGACTCCACCACACTCCTTGGTAGCAAATTCCACTGCTGAACAGCTCTCACTGTCAGGAAGTTCTTCCTAATGTTTAGGTGGAATCTTTCTTGTAGTTTGAATCCATTGCCCCATGTCTGCTTCTCTGGAGCAGCAGAAAACAACCTTTCACCCTCCTCCATATGACATCCTTTTATATATTTGAACATGGCTATCACATCACCCCTTAACCTTCTCTTCTCCAGGCTAAACATACCCAGCTCCCTAAGCCATTCCTCATAAGGCATCGTTTCCAGGCCTTGGACCATTTTGGTTGCCCTCCTCTAGACACGTTCCAGCTTGTCAGTATCCTTTTGAACTGGGGTGCCCAGAACTGGACACAGTATTCCAGGTGAGGTCTGACCAGAGCGGAATACAGTGGTACTATTACCTCCCTTGATCTAGACGCTATACTCCTATTGATGCAGCCCAGAATTGCATTGGCTTTTTTAGCTGCTGCATCACACTGTTGACTCATGTCAAGTTTGTGGTCTACCAAGACTCCTAGATCCTTTTCACATGTACTGCTCTCAAGCCAGGTGTCACCCATCCTGAGGCAGTCTTATCTCCTTTCTGGGGGGCACATCCTCCTGGAACGGAGCCCGCAGGCACCGCAAAGGTGATCCTTTGCAGCCAGCGGCCAAGGGAGGTGGACATGCGCAGACAGGTGTGTTTGTGCCGGCAGAGGTGGCTTTGCTCACCGTGCGTCAAGAGCCACATCGTGAAATGCCCCAGCAACGAACCTTCTAACCGCAAGCGTCTTGAGAAAAGGAAAAGCGTGGCTATCTAGAAACCTCACAGCGGAGTCTCCTACTTCTTCCATGAAGATATCTAAAATCTACTCCTCCACGCACGGGATACCCTAGTGCAAACAGTGTGCTCTCATTCATAAAACTAGGCGGTCCCACGCCCAGCCTGCGGATCTGGCTTAACCTCCCAAGTCTAGGCAATTGTGAGATCGGATGCATGGGGAGAAAACAGCCTGTGGACCACTTATCCATTCAGGTCATGCTCCTTTGCTTGTTCCACAAATGTACCTTGCTCCCATTCCACCAAACTCATCTGCCCCCCAGGATTCCTCCTCCTCCTCCAGGTAATCTCTGCCGCTTCCAGCTCCTGAGTAAGCTCACTCCCCCCCCCCCCCGCATTCCTGCCCAGCCGCTAGACGCTGTTTCGCCGCCGGCTGTTGATCATGGACACGATGTGCTCCAGATCCAGGCTCTTCATCATCACCTCCATGAACTCCTCGTCTTTCCTCGCGCCTTCGACGAACTCCTCCAGGGAGAGCTCACCTGAGGGGCAGAGAAACAGGAGACAGTGAGAGGAGGAGAAATGGGCTCCCCCCCAGTCCATTTTCTTTTCTTTGGGGGGGGGGGGAGTTAAAACTATGGAACTTGTTCCCACAAGAGGCAGGGGTGGCCACCAATCTACCTGGATTTAAAAGAGGATGAGACAAATTTGTGGAGGAGAGGGCTATCGATGGCTAGGCTCTGCCTCTAGAATGCTTCTGAATACAGTGGTACCTTGGTTCCCAAACGCCGAAAACCCGGAAGTAAGTGTTCCAGTTTCCGAACGTTTTCCGGAAGCCGAATGTCTGATACAGCTGTCGGCTATTGTTTCCGGGGCGCTTGCACCAATCAGAAGCTGCGCCTTGGGTTTCAAACATTTTGGAAGTCAAACAGACTTCCGGAACGGATTAAGTTTGATGCTTTTGTTTTTGCTATTTATTTTGCATTTTTGTTTTTGAGGTTTTTGTGACTGTGCGGAACCCAGTTCATCTACCGATTGATTGTGTGACTGCAGATATGAATAAAAGCCCTCCATCCAAATAATGACTATCATCAGTGCAGGTAAGGGAAAAATAATAATTTAATGTTTTTATCATCTACAATACTGTCTTATTTATTTTATAGTACAGAACATTGATTATTGATTTCATTTTATGGATCAATGGTCTCGTTAGATAGTAAAATTAATGTTAAATTGGTGTTTTTAGAAGTCTGGAACGGATTAATCCGGTTTTGCATTGCTTTCTATGGGAAAGCGCACCTTGGTTTTGGAACGCTTTGGTTTTGGAACAGACTTCTGGAACGGATTAAGTTTGAGAACCAAGGGATGACTGTACCAGTTGCTGGAAATCACGGGAGGGGAGTGCTGCTCATGTGCTCAGTTCCTGCTTGCTGGTTCCCCACTCAGGCATCTTGGCCACTCTGAGAGCAGGATGCTGGACTAGGTGGGCCATTGGCCTGATCCATTAGGCTCTTGTTATGTTTTCAGAGCTACTCGCTGAGCTACAGCCTTTCCAGATCTGGTTGCAGCAAACTCAGTAAAGTAACTTCCTTGCAACTCTTCTCTGCAGGGAAGTTTATCTTTGGTTTGCAGCACGACCTTTTCAGGGATGCTCCTGCGAGCTCGGGATTTGCAAGGCTGGTGGAGCAGCCTTCTTGCAAAGTCTTCACTTTGGCCTAGCAAGCTACGCTTTGAGTCAGCTCCCCTGAACTCCCAGCCAGGAGCTGTTCAGGTGGCGCAGCCTTGTCAATCTGTCCTGTCAACTGAACTTTAGCCAGAACTCAACCGAGGAAATGTGGGTTACTGGTTAAAATGCGGCTCAGCGTTTTCAAAGCTCAGCAGAGCAAGAAACCACCAGTTCACTGTGATCTGAACATCACAGCAAAACAAAGACCTAGAGAAGATGAATTCCCCAACCCAGTGCCCTCACGGTGTTTTGGACTAACTTAGTGGTTCCCAAACTGGATAGTACAGTCCCCTGGGAGGCAGTGGGATCACCTTGGCGGGTGCTGGAGTTGTAAATGACAAACAGACTTTGAACAGCTGGCATCACTAGGACAACTCCATCAATTCTGTTGAAAATTAAACTAAATAGTTTTTTTATTGGATTTGGAGTAAATGTACAATTAATTGTTACAGTTTTGCATTTTATTGTGTTGTTTACTTTCCACGGTGGGTTGTGCAAACCTCTGTTCTGAATAATGCTTTTTTATAGGGTAAGGAGCATTGGGGATGGGTTTATTAAACCTTCCACCAGCCCTGATTGGCATGACCTATGGCCTGGCATTATGGGGGTTGCAGGACACCAGCTGATTTTGACTGATCCTCTAACACAGGGGTCCTCAAACTAAGGCCCGGGGGCTGGATGCGGCCCAATCACCTTCTAAATCCAGCCTGTGGACAGTCCGGGAATCAGTGTGTTTTTACATGAGTAGAATGTGTCCTTTTATTTAAAATGCATCTCTGGGTTATTTGTGGGGCATAGGAATTTGTTCATATTTTGTTTCCAAAATATAGTCTAGCTCCCCCACAAGGTCTGATGGACAGTGGATCGGCCCCCTGCTGAAAAAGTTTGCTGACCCCTGCTCTAACAAGTGCATGCAACAAAACCTTTTCTTTTTTTCTAAAAAAAGGAGTATTGAGCAGAGAAGCTATGATTCCTGCACTGCAGGGGGTTGGGTGCCTCTTCCAACTATGACTCTATGAAAACAGGCTCTTCCTCCTTTTCTTCCTGCCTCTTGTCCTCAGTGCTAATCCCTCTTCCAAAAAGAGTTTCCCTCTCCATAGAGTCCCAGGTATTCTCAGGGCCCAGTTATGGGCATTTGTGAATAATGTGTAGTTCGCCCATCACTGCCAGCTAGATGTGGGATAGGTGAGAGAATTGCCTTCTATTCCGAGTTCCACGTGGCCCAGATGGGTTTGGTGAAGGGACCTGTTCAGGGTTGTGGGAGGGTCTGTGTAATGGGTTCAAGCTCTGCTCTTTTTGGCCCAGAGTCTGGAACCTGCAGAGTTCTAGGCAGCAAAGTTCGCAACGGACTGCGGAAGAAGGGTGGGCCTGGGGAAGGGGTTCAGAGACGGGTGTGTGTGTCTCTCACCGTCGCCATTGACATCAATCCTGTTGAAGACACGGTTGGTGAATTCCTCTGCGCTCGTCTCATGGTCGCAGCCATTGATGGCACGGATTGCCTGCAACGGAATAATTTGGTGCTTATTTGGTTCAGTTAATAAACAACCGCTGCATAAAAGCATTGTTTACAACTGCTGTTTAATATCAGCAATTGTAACAGCAAGAGGATCAAACCTATCCATTCTTAAAGAAATCAGCCCTGAGTGCGCTCACTAGAAGGACAGATCCTGAAGTTGGCCACCTCATGAGAAGGGAAGACTCCCTAGAAAAGACCCTGATGTTGGAAAAGATGGAGGGGACAAGGAGAAGGGGACGACAGAGGATGAGATGGTTGGACAGTGTTCTCGAAGCCACCAACATGAGTTTGGCCAAACTGCGGGAGGCAGTGAAGGATAGGCGTGCCTGGCGTGCTCTGGTCCATGGGGTCACGAAGAGGCGGACACGACTGAACGACTGAACAACAACAATGTACAGAAACCCAGAATGAGGTGAGAATGCCCCCTCCCTGCCCCAGCAGCTGCAAACCTTGAGTTGGTCCGCTGCGTGTTTTAAGAACGATGCTATTTTGTGGGTTTTATATATTGCCTTAGTTTTGTTTGGCCTTGTTGGAAACCGCCCTGTGTCTTGTGCAAAGGTTAGGATAGAAATCACCTAAATAAAAACCATGGCTGTCGCCTTCTCACATTACACCAGAACCCGCGGGCATTCAATGAAGCTGAATGTTGGAAAAATCAGGACTGATAGAAAATTCATGCCATGCATAGTTAAACTATGGATCTCGCTGCCTCACGAGGCCCTGACGGCCTCCAACTTGGATGAACGGTGAAGGGTTGACCCAGAGCAAGGCACACAAACCCAACACACCTGCTTGAAGGAATCTGCGAGGATGTGGAGAAGCTCAACCTTTGCTTACAAGGTAAAATATACCAGTAAGATATTAACAGGTTGGGGAAGAAAACAAGACTGAAGGAGCGTCTCCACCCCCATCATTCAGCCCGGACACTGAGATCCAGCGCCGAGGGCCTTCTGTCGGTTCCCTCACTGCGAGAAGCAAAACTACAGGGAACCAGGCAGAGGGCCTTCTCGGTAGTGGCGCCCGCCCTGTGGAACGCCCTCCCATCAGAAGTCAAGGGTATAAACAACTACCTGACATTCAGAAAATACCTAAAGGCAGCCCTGTTTAGGGAAGTTTTTAAACTGTGACTTGTATTGTATTTTGGTATTTGTTGGAGGCCGCCCAGAGTGGCTGGGGAGACCCGGCCAGATGGGCGGGGTATAAATAATAAATTATTATTATTATTATTATTATTATAAGACTCAGGAGAGCTTTTAAAGGCCATCCCTCACGGCTTCTGCTCAGCCAGCATTGTGGGATCAAAAGAAAGCAACTGCTGTGGTTGGGATCTACTGCCTCTCTGCGGTGTGAGTTCCTAGCCTTTGAGCACGTGAAGGGGCAACGAGAAGAGTGTGCCTCTGAGACTGTGCAGAGCGGCATGTCCTTTGCCGCCCCAAGGATGAGGAAGCAGCTCACCTGCAAGCACATTCTAAACTCCGGCTGCTCCCTCTCCAGAAATTTAGCTCTGGCGCCCTTTGCAAGAAAACAAGAGTTCTCCGCTACCTGGATGATATTGAGCAGCTCACTGCGGTCAATGCAGCCGTTTCCATCAACGTCGTAGAGCTTGAAGTACCAGCGCAACTTCTGCTCCATCTTTCCTCGCAGGATCAGGCTGAGGGCGGCCACGTACTCCATGAAGTCAATGTGGCCATCCTGTGGGGGGGGGGGAGCAGGGAGAAAGCAGAGGTGAATTATTGAGGGCAGAAATAAGAAAACTAGGCGGGGAGAGCAGCAGAAGCGGGTGCGGATTTTGACCTGGCCGGTTGACGTTCCAGGTTGTTCAGATGTCAAGGAGATAAACAGCTATCTGACTTTTAGAAGACATTTCTTGTTTCGGGAAGTTTTTTTTAAATGTTTGTTGTTTTATTGTGCTTTTAATTCTGTTGGGAGCCGCCCAGAGTGGCTGAGGAAACCCAGCCAGATGGGTGGGGGTATGTATGTATGTATGTATGTATGTATGTATAAATAAATATACAGGAAAGGGCCAAGAATCATGTACACCCCATTGAACACCTTGGAGAAAAGGTGGCATAGAAAAGGAGTAAAGGCAGTCTTGCTTTTTTAACCACCTGAGTTCCAACACTGGAGAGGTCAGCATTGCCTTCCCAGCCACGACCACACAGAATTGAAGATGCACCACTGGACTATGTGCGCACATGTGCTCTGGGTGCGGGACGGAGCTGATTCAGGTCTCCTTCAGAGACCCCCCTCTTTCCAGTAGCTTCATTTAGTACAGGGGTAGGCAAACTAAGGCCCGGGGCCCGGATGCGGCCCAATTGCCTTCTCAATCCGGCCCACGGATGGTCTGGGAATCAGCGTGTTTTTACATGAGTAGAATGTGTGCTTTTATTTAAAAATGAATCTCTGGGTTATTTGTGGGGCATAGGAATTCATTCATTCTCCCCCCCCCCAATATAGTCCAGCCCACCACGTGGTCTGAGGGACGGTGGACCGGCCCATGGCTGAAAAAGGTTGCTGACCCCTGATCTAGTAGCCACTAGATTACGCAGAGATGACAGGACTGACGTGGCTAAATATAGATATTTACAAGAACACTGTAAACACTTGAACTCTTTGGCAGGCTTTAAATGTTACAAAGACTTTGGAAACGATGGAGAACTGAAATTTGAGTGAACTATAATATGCAATTGATATAGATCAGGCATAGGCAAACTTGGCCCTCCAGATGTTTTGGACTACAACTCCCATCATCCCTAGCTAACAGGACCAGTGGTCAGGGATGATGGGAATTGTAGTCCCAAAACATCTGGAGGGCCGAGTTTGCCTTGACAAGTTTTCGACTTGACAGTTTAGAGAAGATACCTAGCTTTATAAAATCATATAAAATCAGTAGTTTGACCAATTCCTCCATTCCAATGCCATTTTTTTGCCCTGAAGGAAAGGACTCTTCCCCTGATGTCACCCCATGCTCAGGGTTCTTACTCCTGTGGGGACCTGTTGCGCAACGATAAAGATCGTGGTCTACTGACCGCTGTTTTGCTCCAAATTACTTGGCTGGAACTTCCCTCTTTTACTGACCGCATGGACCCACGGGGGACTTGAACCCCGACGAGCTGGGCTGTTGAGTAGTCTCTCACCCCGGGATTTTCCTTATCAATTCAAAAGAATCTTGTTTTATTTGCAATGTTTTTCAAGAATAAACAAAATAAAAAATAAAAAATATCCTTCCAATAGCACCTTAGAGGCCAACTAAGTTTGTTCCTGGTATGAGCTTTCGTGTGCATGCACACTTAATTGCTTTTGTAAAATCAAACAAAAATCATTTAAAAAGAAAAAGAAGAGAGAGGCCCTCTTTTTCCACTGGGACGCTGGAGATCGTTGCAACCTGCTATGCCCAGCCCACGTCTAGCGGAAGGCACTCCAACCTCCTGCTGTCTTCTCATCTCTTGTCTCCCCCACCCCTCCGGTTTAATCCTCTTTGTTCTTGGGTGAGCACATCCAGTTCCTTCAGCCTGCCTTTGTAAGGGATGGCCTGCCACAGCTTTATGCAACTGAGGTTGGGCGGGTGGCTTGCACGCAGGGGAGATTTCCAGAAGCCAAAACAAGCACCTGTGACCTGTGAGCAGGGCCAGCAAGAGCTGTAGTCCAAAAGGTCTGGGGGGCACCAGGTTGGAGAAGGCTAGGTTAGGCATTACGGATTGTGCTACCCAGAGATCTGGAGTCTTCATTCTTGCACTGTGAATTTTAACCTAAGGTTACCAGATTTTTTCAAAGAATCCAGGGACACTTTTTTTTTTTTGAAAAGAGAAAACAAAAGTTATTAAAGAAAAGTTATTTAAATAATAATAATTAAGAAGTAATCTCTTCTGTGGTCTCCTCTGTTGCACGGCCTTCCTCAGGGCCCTGGCCTGCTCTCTGGGAGAGCTAGCGACCGTGGAGTAGGATCGGGTCACTCCTGGGCTCGGCCACGTGTCCTTGTCCTCCCAGTCTTCTCCTCCTTCTCCTCTTCAGTGGCAGTGGCAGCAGTGGCGGGGCAAGGTTGGGGTTCCCTTCTTTTCTCTTCTTCTTCTTCCTCTCTCTTCCCTCTCCTTCTCCTCTCCTCCTTCTCTCTGCATCGGCTCTGGGGTTTTCCTGGTCCCGGAGCGCTGCTGGGCAATTGGCCGGGTGGTCGGGTGCTCTCGCTCCCGGCTTGATTTGGATCACGGGGGTATGTGTGCCAATTGACGTGCCGGGCGTCCCCGGTTCCCCCTCAGCAGTGGTAGCGGCAGTCTCAGAAGCCCGGAGCCAGCTTGGTAGTGCAGTTGGTTCTGGCTGGCTTCAGGAGCTGCCCGCTGCTGTGGTGCCTACCATTTTGCCTCGCCAGAAGTCCCCATATGATGTGTCTTGTGCCATTGAACCAATCATGCAACATCTACAACACTTAAAAAATCTACAACACTTAAAAAATATGGGGACGGATTTTGTCCAGGGACAGATTTGTAAATCCGGGGACTGTCCCCGGGAAATGGGGACATCTGGTAACCATATTTTAACCAAATCAGTGGACCACAGGGGTGTGTTAGAGAGCTTGCCTTTTATCCTCCTCTTCCTTTCAGGAAGCTCAAGTAAGTTTGCACAAGGCTCCCAATGGATATCCCATCCAGGCACGGATGAGATTCACACCTCCTTGTTACTTTCTCCTAAGATACTCATGCCCCACCTGTGCAGCCCAGACCTAATCCTCCTGCAGAGGAGGGATTTGGGGTGACAACACCCCAAGTTCCTTTCTGCTGCATTTTGATTTTAAAGCCATTAAAAATGAAATAAGAAACCGAAGCAGCTAAATTATGTTCATGAGCTTGGTACTAATTTTTTATCATTCACAGCTGGGTTTTCTTTTTCACCCATAGATGGAATTTGCAACTTGTGTTACAAATAATGCATACAGAAATTCAACCGGAGGATCAGCGCGTAGCAGATGAGTTATCTGTATCTATTTGCAGTTGTACCTCTATCTGTTATTTCTTGCATAATGAAATATCTATAGGCCAGATTTTGTTAAAAGTATAAAAAGGTGGCATACAGCACACAAAATTACAACAGGAAAAATAAAAAAGCAATTAAAAACATTTGATGGCATCAACACACCTCATCCCTCATATGATGCCGACCAAATTCACCAATGTTTTAAAAAATCAGTGACCAAACTGCTCTAGCGAATGCAAGGAAGTATGGGTGATGTTATGGGAGCTAGCCAATCGGCACCTGCTACAGTTGTGTTTTCAGGTTTCCGCAAGGTTTTCCCCCCAAAATGTGCTCTTGGAGGGGCGAGGAATGAAAAACCGTGTTCACAGTTCTAGGGGGTGCCCTTGAGCTGCTTCTGCTACTCTTGAAATGTCCCCGCTACCTCCAGAGTTGCTTTGGTGGCCACCACAGCTTGTTCATTGGCTTTGGAAAACTGGTGCTGCTGCTGAGCCCAGTAGCCTTGGCCTACCTTGTTCATATCGAAGGTGTGGAACATCTGCTCGATGTAGTGGTTGGCCTCTGGGTCCAGGCCTCGGAGTCCAAAGAAATGCTTGAATTCATGCTCCGTCAGCTGCCCAGAGGGACACTCCGTCATGAACTTCTTGTACCAGTGGTGAATCTCCAACGTCTGCAGGTCATCCAGGGTCCTGCTGCCATTGCTTCCCATTCTGCGTGGAGGTGGACCACGGGGAGACCCTCAGCAGCAGGAGCAGGAGCAGCAGCCGCCCTCTCCCGCGGGTGGTTTCTACAGGACCGGCTCCTGTCTCCCTTCTGTTTTCACAACAGACATCCAAATCACGTTAAGCAGCACTGGGGGAGATCTTCCCAAGCCAATTATAGCCTTCTAATCTGATCTCAGACCCATTTAGAATCCTTTAAAGCTTCAACGATATAAAGAGGGAATGGAAAGAAGAGGGAAGAATAATCCAGGAAAAAGTAGCTATTAAGGGAGCTAAATCAGAAAAGGTGAGGGGGTTAATCAGATATTTGGACCAAAAGTTGACCAGAGGCTGACCTCTTCTTCCTTTCTTGCACTGCTTCTTTTTACACAACATCTGAATTTTCAGACATTGGAGACCCACCCTTTGTACAAGTTGTTCACAATTTTGTCTTACTAATGGAGCATGAATTCAAGCATTTCCTTGGACCTGGAACGAGATGCCAACTAGTACATAGAGCAGTTGTCCCACACCTTTGCTATGAGCAAGTTGGTGTGGTGGTGGTGGTGGTAGAGGAAGCAGGCCACATCCGAGATCCTTCTAACCCCTGGATCCAGCAAGTGTTAAAATATAAGGCAGGTTAGCTTTCTGTGTTGAGGTGATCGGCCATTAAGAGAATGAAGGAAAGAGGGCTCCGAGAAAGATGTTGGAAGGACAAAGCCTTAGTTTAGAGCTGAACGTGGCAGTCATTAGGGAGCTGGGTATGTTTAGCCTGGAGAAGAGAAGGTTAAGGGGGGATATGATAGCCATGTTCAAATATATCAAAGGATGTCATATAGAGTGGGGGGGGGGAGGTTGTTTTCCGCTGCTCCAGAGAAGCGGACACGGGGCAATGGATTCAAACTACAAGAAAGAAGATTCCACCTAAACATTAGGAAGAACTTCCTGACAGTAAGAGCTGTTTGGCAGTGGGATTTGCTGCCAAGGAGTGTGGTGGAGTCTCCTTCTTTGGAGGTCTTTAAGCAGAGGCTTGACAGCCATCTGTCAGGAATGCTTTGATGGTGTTTTCTGCTTGGCAGGGGGTTGGACTGGATGGCCCTTGTGGTCTCTTCCGATTCTAGGATTCTATGTTTTATTCCTGTTTGAATCCCAAGGCGGTGGCTATGGGAGAAACAATACACTTCTGGGGTGTTAATGCTCCATTGTAGGCTCAGGTTGTATATATCTGTAAATAAACCATGCATCATAAAGACACCAGTCTCTGCTGTGCCTCATTCAAAAAGAAAACACAAACCCTGCGGGAAAGCGCCTGGAACCCTTGGAATGTCACACTGCTAAGAGATTGGAGTGGTGTGCAACACTGGCGTCAGAAGTGGAATTCATGTTTCCCAGAGGAGGACATGTGATCGAAGCGTGCCTGAGCCGAAATGTAGGGAGGAATGGCAACACCCCTGGAACAGATAAAGCTGATGATGGAGCAGCAAGCCAGCAGCAGATGGAGGAACAGAGCCAGAGGTTTGCTGAAAGAAAGGCCTCTCAACAATGCATCCAAGACTTGTTAGACTACAAGTGGAGAAGGCTGACCTAGAAGCCCAGTTGTGAGGCTCCAAGGAGACGATCAAAGAGATGGATGTAAAGGCAGCTAGCCTGGGCTCTAATGTTATTTGAGTCACTAGCGGAAGCCCAAAAGGCTTTTGCTAACTTGGAGTTGGCCAACAGAAGCAAAACATTTAGCTTCAGAGAGGCCTACGGGAACTGGAAAGGCAAAGGCAGGAAGTGAAGCAAGAATGCCAACCTTTCCTGACAATGAGGGGCTTGGTGGGAAACCAGCGACCAGAAAGGGTGGGAAAGGAGACCTCCCTTATAGACTTTTCCATTCCCTGGAGACTTGGAAAGAAGGGGGCAGGATGCTCCAGCTAGTGTGGTTCAGAAGCCCACTCTGTATCATGGCAATATATCCTGGGAGGTTTACTTTTCAACGTTCGAAATAATCACCCCAATAAATGGCTGAGGTGAAGGCCAAAGGGTGGGGGTTCCTAGCAGCCAACCTTGGGTCAGTGAATGGAACCCAGGGAATCTAGCACCGCTTGGAGATTGGGACGGTGTGAAAATTTATTTTCTATTTAGTTTCTCAGGCAGTTACATGAGCAGACTAGACCTAGGCCTTTGAGAGAGGTGGGATTTGGGGTGACAACACCCCGAGTTCCTTTTCTGCAGGATTTGCTTTTAAAGCACTTAAAAATAAAATAGCAAATTTAAGAAGCTGGTTATGTTCATGAGCTTGGTACTAATTTTGGGGCAATCACAGCTGGGTTCCCCCCCCCCATTGTGTGAGATAGAATTTGCAACTTGTGTCACGGTTATATATATATATATATATATATGGAAAGTCAGTTACCTATAACCTGCCTACCATGCAGAATATGAGCTATCTCATATTCTCATACATCTATCTGTTATTACTTATTTATAGACCACACTTTTGTATAGGAAGGTGGCATACAACATACAAAATGAGAATAAGATAAATAAAAAGCAATTAAAAACATTTGTGGGCATTTACACCTCATCCACCATCCTACGCTCACCAATTTTACCGTTTAAAAATAATTGACCAAACTGCTCTAGCGAATGCAAGGAAGTATTGGTGATGTTATGGGAGCTAGCCAATCGGCACCTGCTACAGTTGTGTTTTCAGGTTTCCACAAGGTTTCCCCCCCAAAATGTGCTCTTGGAGGGGCAAGGAATGAACAACCGTGTTCACAGTTCTAGGGGGTGCCCTTGAGCTGCTTCTGCTACTCTTAAAATGTCACCGCTACCTCCAGAGTTGCTTTGGTGGCCACCACAGCTTGTTCATTGGCTTTGGAAAACTGGTGCTGCTGCTGAGCCCAGTAGCCTTGGCCTACCTTGTTCATATCGAAGGTGTGGAACATCTGCTCGATGTAGTGGTTGGCCTCTGGGTCCAGGCCTCGGAGTCCAAAGAAATGCTTGAATTCATGCTCCGTCAGCTGCCCAGAGGGACACTCCGTCATGAACTTCTTGTACCAGTGGTGAATCTCCAACGTCTGCAGGTCATCCAGGGTCCTGCTGCCATTGCTTCCCATTCTGCGTGGAGGTGGACCACGGGGAGACCCTCAGCAGCAGGAACAGCAGGAGCAGCAGCCGCCCTCTCCCGCTGGTGGTTTCTACAGGACCGTCTTCCGTCTCCCTTCTGTTTTCACAACAGACATCCAATCACGTTAAGCAGCACTGGGGGAGATCTTCCCAAGCCAATTATAGCCTTCTAATCTGATCTCAGACCTATTTAAAAGCCTTTAAAGCTTCAACGATATGCAGAGGGAATGGAAAGAAAAGAAGGGGGAAGCATAATCCAAGAAAACACAGCTATTACGGGAGCTAAAGGTGAGGGGGTTAATCAGATATTTGGACCAAAAGTTGACCAGAGGCTGATCTCTTCTTTCTTTCTTTTTACACGCCATTGCAATTCTTGGGACATATTTTTGGGGGACCTATGTTGGATGAAACGACTAACCTCCAGGGTCCTCCAATTATGATGAACGTGACACCAAAATCATTGATGTCTTATAGCAACATGGAGTCTTCACATGGGAGGAAAGCATTTTTAGATCTGTGCCCCCAGATTCTGTGTGCATTCTGACAATTTCTGGAAGTTTTTGCTAGAAGAGACCCCCTAATAACAAACAAACAAACAAACAAACAAACAAACAAACAAACGGGTTTTGATAAAACAAAAGTTGCCGCAGGCCTGTGGATTGCCCACCCACCCTGTCCTTAAAAAATATTGCAGGAAATGTCATCTGGCTATGCGATCGCATAGCCAGGGACGGAGAACTCTAAAGTGTTAAGATCAGAATGTGGAAAATTTGAGAACAACAGAACAAAGCAGGACGAAGATATTGGAGATATACTTCAAGGTCCAGAGTATGGGAAGCCCAGAATTTTTTTTAATAATAATTTGATTGTAATTTGGTTGTATTTTCAAAAATTTTAGTTTATTGTTTTTAGTTGGATTACTATGATTTGATGGATGTGTTAATTGGCTGTTTTTATTTGAAAATTAATAAAAATGATTTTTAAAAAAATGTTATCTGAAACATATTAATATCTGAAGAAGTGTGCATGCGCACGAAAGCTCATACCAAGAACAAACCTAGTTGGTGTCTAAGGTGCTACTGGAAGGATTTTTTAAAATAATATTAATATTATTATTTGTGGGTGGGGTGGTGGGAGCCCCCAAGGGAAGGAGGCTCAGATCCCAGGAAAGGGTGGTGGGACAACGATGAGGGGTCAGAGGGAGAAGACTGGGAGGAGAAGGAAGTGCTGGAATGTGAAGAGGCAACAGGGCATAGGGAGCAGGGAGAGTCGGTGGCAGAGAGAAGTCCAGAAGCGGAGGCAGAAGCGGAAGCAGGAGAGGAAGGGGGCCAAGAGGCGGACAGGAATCAGTCTGGTGAAGAGTCACAATTGTCTCCTCCTCCTGCTGCTGTCACAAGCTCCCCTCTTGCTTGGTCTCCCAGAACCAGAAGAGGCATGAAGAGGGCGGAGGAGAGGTGGGCTCTCAGGAAGGTGCAGCCTCCGATTGCTTGGGGGAAATTGCCCTGAAAAGGAAGAGACTTGGGCGGCTGTGGGCAGACAGGGATATTCAGCCTCGGCAACTGATGACAGAGGTGGAGAGGGGGGCAGCTGGGGGGAAAAGCCAAACACATGTCAATTCCTGTTTGTTAATTTCACCCTCCACCCCCAATAAAGAAACCTTTGCTTAAAAAACAACAACCACACCTTCCCCATCAATAAGCCTGCCAAAAAAGCTGTGTAATTAATTAGCTGTGTAACTGCCCTGGTGTAGCAGTGGCCCAAAGGGACCACAATGAATGTGATAATGTGAACCCCTATAAATCCTTGAATATACGTCAATCGCAAAGAAGCAGTTTATAAGCTGGAACGTAAGTTGATACATGGAACAAAAGCCTAACACAGGTTCCCATGCATTGCATACTAACAGAATGTAACAATCTCTGGGAATCAAGGTTTAGTTAGCAATGCTTATTGCGCATGCGTATTAGATTAGGTAATGTACATGCGTACTAAACTGAAATGAGGTAATGAAATATGATTGGCTAAATTGAAATCCTTTGTCTGAAATGTTATAAATACCCCTGCCCAGACCTTTGGGCGGGGTTACAGTTTTTGTGAAATGATTCGGCTGTAACCTGTTGCTTTTGCAATAAATAAAAACAAAAGAATAATAAATAAACAGCAATATTTTTTTGATATGATATTATTATTATTATTGGCTAATTAATGGAATTTGAGTATAAATTTCACTTCAGAAATTGGCTCCCCCTCGCAATTTCTTTTTAATTCTACCTCATTAATATTAAGTGCATAATAGTTCAACTGCAGGCCCTGACATATTAACATAAATTACCATATGCAAAACAATTTCCCCGCCCCTCGGAGGGGGCGTGGCTTCCTCGCGGAAAGTTTCCGGAGTGAAGCGGCAACTGCAAAGACAGCCTCCGCCGCCCGCCCACCCTGATTGGCCTCCAACTTCAGACCCGCCTCCGCAGCGCGGCTGCTGATTGGTTCCCTGCGCTGGTGGGAGGGGGGAGACCTTGCTTCCAGATTGGCTCCTTGTGTTTTGTTTTCGTGCGGCTCGCTTCGAGGGAAAGAGAGGGAGGAGGAGAGAGAACCCCGCTCCTCTGATTGGCGGACGCGCAAGTGGCGCGACGCGGCTGCGCCGGCAGCGGCGTCACCCCGGCAACAGCCCAAGCCCTGCACTGCGGTTGGAGAGGCGCTCTGTCCGTCTAGGAGCTGCCGGGGATCCGATTGGACAAGAGCAGGGTAGAAGGAAGGCGGGAGCTTGACGGGAGCAACCCGGAAGCGCCGAGGGGGCAGAAACCAGGGCACTTCCGGTGCTGATGTGGCCGGAACCCGGAGAGGAAGCGGGCTGAGGAGAAGAGCGGTGAGTCTGCCGCCGGGCCCGGCGAGGCGAGGCTGCCCCTCTCCGCCCGCCCCTGAGGGAGCTCGTCGAGCCGTAGGCTGCTCCTCCGTTGGGGGGCGGGGGGGGGGAGGGAGGCGCGCAGGCAGAAGTTCCACCGGTGCAGCTCAACGGCCCTTGAACTTCGACCTGCTGTGGGAAGAAGGCAGAAGTACAACAGGTGCAGCCTCAGGCCGGCCGGTAGAGCTTTATCTCGGCGCGTGGCTAAAAAAACCCGGGGGCGCTACACTTCTGTGGTTCTGTAGACCTGAGCGTGGCTGCACCTGTTGAACCTCGGCCTGCTGGAACCGGGAACGGAGGGGCAGCGGTGGGAAGCCACTCTCCGCCACTGCCCGCGGAACTGTCCAGCCTGGCACGTCCCTCGCAGCAGATCGGTTCCTTTCTCCAGGCCGGGTTGCCATGAGCTCTGCATCCATCCCTCTGCTCCTGTGTCTTTTAAGGGCAGCTTGGTCAGCAGGAAAGGCCTTGCTGTTTGGGAGCTCCATTTGGGTGTCTGTTGCCTTGCAGCCCACCCCTGCAGGGGCTCTTGAAAGGCAGCCTCCTCTTCTCAGTCTCTGCCCCTTGGACTTCCCATAAGCTGGAAACCGTTGGTACCCTCCTCTTGCCTTGCAGCAAGATTTATGTATAATAAATTCTTTCTTTCTTCTTCCTCCTCCTCCTCCTCCTTCTCCTCTATACCCCACCCACCTGGCTAGGTTTCCCCAGCCACTCTGGGCTGCTTCCCACAAAATATTAAAAAACAGTAATTATTATTATTATTATTATTATTAGTATCCTGCGCATCTGGCTGGATTTCCCCAGCCACTCTGGGTGGCTTCCAACAAAAATCAAATACATTAAAATATCACACATTAAAAGCTTCCCTAAACAGATGCCTTCAGATGTCCTCTAAATGTCTGGTAGTTGTCTATCTCTTTGACATCTAAAGGGAGGGAGTTCCACAGGGTGGGGGCCACTACCGAGAAGGCCCTCTGCCTGGTTCCCTGTAGCTTTGCTTCTCGCAGTGAGCGAACCGCCAGAAGGCCCTCGGCGCTGGATCTCAGTGTCCGGGCTGAATGATGGGGGTGGAGACGCTCCTTCAGGTATACAGGACTGAGGCCGTTTAGGGCTTTCAAGGTCAGCACCAACACTTTGAATTGTGCTCAGAAACCTCCTGGGAGCCAATGTAGATCTCTCAGGGCCGGTGTTATGTGGTCCCGGCGGCCACTCCCAGTCACATTAAAACATTAAAAGCTTCCCTAAACAGGGCTGCCTTCAAATGTCTTCTAAAAGTCTGGTAGTTGTTGTTCTAAACAAGCTATAGCTTAGGGCCACACTCTCTTGAGGCTCTCAAAAAAATAAAAGAAAAAAACCCCTGGATGTACATTTCCAAAATATAAGATAAAAAAAATGAAATAAAACCTACCTAAAGCAACAGTGTTTTGTGTTGTGTAGGCTCCTATGATGTGTAAGGAATGGGCCCCGCCTGCTAGCCTGCTCCCTAAAATATCACTGGTTTGCTCCTTTCTATATATAGGGTACCTACATTCTGCATGGACTGTTTGCATGGTAACATGTGCAAATGGTTTTAGATACTTATTAGGTCATAAATTACCATATTCAGTGCAAAAAACAGCCACGATTTGTTGTGGACAAAGGACAGCTGGACATATAAAGGGCCTCATTACCTTCAGTAGCTTAGGGCCTCATCAAACCGATATCCAGCTCTGCCGCCACCCCTGCAGGTGCTCTTTAAAGGCAACCTCCTCTTCTCAGCCTCTGCCCCTTGGACTTCCCATAAGCTGGAAATTGTTGGTACCTCCGCTTGTCTTGCTGGTTCCAGTGCACCAGTTCTACAGCTCTCATGTGTCTTGGGGTTGCTTTCACTCTGCACGGCATTAGCCTGGCTCGGAAGTAATGCACAAATGAGCAAATGTGCCGGTTGCCTGAGAGAAGGTTGCAGGATCCCTCCCTCACCTGGGGCTAAGCCAGGAGTGAAACAAGCCATGAGCTGTAACGGGGGTTTGCTCTTGGTTTACCACCCATGGTTCGTCTTAAGTCAAGCCACAAAGCTGGGTTCACACATAATGCAGACCCAAACCACGGCTTAGCCTCTGATAGCGTTGCAGCAGCAGTACCACGACCATCACCCCAGGAACCCTCACGTTTGCTTGCCTGCTCAGAGCTGTGGCTTGGGTGAGTGTTACATGCAAACTGGGCAGCTACGTTTGAAACCAGGAAGTGGATAAAATGTTTGTAACCTTCCATTCGGTGCCCAGTGCAAACGAAGAGTGGGCTGTGGCCTCGGTTACTTTGACAAGCTGGAATTAAGCAAGGCGTGCTTTGTTTTATTTATTTACTTATAAAAATATAGAGCGCTATTCCATTGAGAAAAAACTAAAAGCGGTTCACAACAGAAATAGATAAAAACATGCAGTAAAAACGTACTAAAAGGTTGAAAACAGGCATCAGTTAACCAGTGTGGAAAGATGTACTCTCTTATGCCATTTTTAAAAGGTGGGTTTTGGGGGGAAGGGTGGGTGTTATTGGGTTGTTTTTTTATTATGTACATTTTGATTTTATATTTTGATTTTATTCTGTGAACCGCCCTGAGACCTAATATATAATAATAATACATGCCTGCTGAATCTCTGTTGACAAGAGTATTCCACAATACTGGGCGGGTGACACTAAAAGGCATTATTTCCTCATTATCAAGTGATCTTTTCTTGACAACAAGGCATAAATATTTTGAAAGAGCAGAAGCAGGGGCCTCAGGCTTATTACCTTCTGTTTGGGTTGCCACTCACCTGGCCTGATGATTCACCCTCCCTGCTTACTTGACTGGAGGGCTGCTTTGCATAAGCTCTGTGTTGGAAAACCACAGGTGTGCTGCCATGTGAGACAAATATGTATCTGATTCACCACCTCTAAGTGTAGCTTTCCTAGAGTGAAGTGCCGTAAAATGCAACATTTCCCAAGCATGCATTTGTTGTAATTCATACAACAGCCCAGTAAGGTCAGTCAATATTAGTACCCCCTTAATACAGGTAGCTGGGCAGTGATGTGGGGCAGAAAGGAAATCCCAGTGCTTTCTTTTTCTGTAGAAAATTTTCCAGTTCATTAGTAACAATCAATGAATGCTAATTTCAAATAAACGTTAGACAAGTTCGGCAGTTTCAAGGTTTTGTAGTAAAACTGATGTGCTAAGTTAGACCACTCTCTAGGGCTTTTACTGGTGCAAATTTTACCGTATTTTGCATAGGCAATTCTCTCCCTGCTTCCCGAAAACCCACATCAGGTTAGGCTAAAGCTGAGAGGTCCTGAGTTGCCCAAGGCGGCACTTGGTGAGTCCGTGGCAGACTTGGACCAGGGACTCACTAATTCACAGCACAGTTTCTTGGCCACACTCATGCCAGTGAAGTCAAAAAGGATTAACAGCTTCTGTGAAAGTACTTGCTGCTCCCATGCTCAGCAGCCCCACCCAGAGCGCCCAAGGGAGTTGAGCAGGAAACTCTTATCAATGTCCGGGTAGCCTTTGCTGACGTTCTGGCTGGTGTTTCAGGAGCAGGCAGTGTCACCTCTGCTTCCGACAAGTCAGTTGTGCCTATCTGGCCTGGGCGAGAACACCATTTGTTGGAAAGTCAGGAAATTGTTTTTAGAAATAAAGGATGAGGCAGCAGGAACAGGGAATCCCCTCCCTGCCACCGTTTAAAGGTACCTTCAAGTGGGGGTTGGGTGGGGTAGCTGGGGCCATCCAATGCTGTTGGATTGCTGCTTCCATCACCCCTGGCCTTTGACAGTGGGTCTGATGGGAGTTAGATTCAGACAACGAAGGTTGTAAAGCCTATCAGGAGATTTGGTTTTGATTCTGCAGTACAGTACTTGAAATGTCCACGTTTTGACTGCTGTTTGGAAACTGTGGGTGTTGAGGATGCAGGTGATGAGATCTGGGAATCTGTTCACCCAAGCCCATTGCCTCTGCCCATCCTCCCTCTGCCTTGAGCAGTTTGGAGTTTCTGCGGGGCTTCTCTTCCTTTCAGGATTTCTTGGTTCTGGTGCAGCTAGTTCAGACTTGAAAGTCAGTCCGTGGAACATCCCAAGCGTAGTGTGCACTCCTCACTCGCACATTTCTGTTTTTAAAACAATTTGTGGCCCATGGTTGACCTGAAAGGATAAATAAAAGGATTCGATTCCTTTTCAGCTTCTGCAAGCTTCCTAGGCTGGTTGCTTGGAGGTAATTTTGAAATTCTGTAGGCTGCCAGGCAGGGGCCCATTTAGAAACCTGGGTGAAGAAGGGATCTAAGGAAAATTTCCTTTACCCTATCTTCAGCTGTGAGGCTCATTCCTGATTTCTGAACTCAGTGAAGCAAATTTCCGGTTTCTGACCAAGGCAAACACTTGGTCTGAGGTGGGCATGTGGATTATTCTGTTTCCATGGGGATGTTTCATCCTGGACACCTGCAGATGGGTCAGTCCCTTATTCCATGCATGCTTGAGATGTTTGTGCGTGGCCCTTGGGCAATAAGCAAGTTTTTCCTTGCCTCTTTCGGCTTTCGCTACGACAGCATGGCGGAAGCACGTTCCCTGTGCAGCGACTGAACCTAGCCCCAAACCTTTCCCGTTTGTGTTTGTGCTGACATCCACTTTCTCCTCCTTCTCTCTGTGCTGCTGCTCGCCTGGAGGCTCAAGATGCTGAGCCGCTTGTCGGGACTGGCCAACACTGTCCTGCAAGAGCTGTCAGGGGAAGGAGAGGCTGCGGAGGCTGCAGATCTGCCTGATGTAAGTAGCTTTTTCCTAGCCGAGGCCTGCTGCACATTGGGTGTGGGGAAGGAAGGGTCTTGCAGCATGCATGTGCTTCTCCCGAGTTGCCAGCTGGGCTAGGAGGTCCTGGCTGCACACAGGCAGCCTAAAACAAGGAGGGCATTTGTGCTCAAAGCCTGTGCCTTAAATTGTCTTGGAAACAGGCAGAAGACAGCATAACTGCTGGTGCATTATGGGGGATTGGACTAGATGACTAGATAAAGTCCCTTCCCATGCTACAGCTCTGTGATTCTATGACGACCTGCGCCATACACACTAATTCTGTGAGGAGATGAGCTGCCACCTTCTGCACTGGCTCCTGGCTCCTCCATAGAGGCCGTGGGGCATTCATTAATAGATAAACCTCAGCTCCAGAGCCACCAGCCGGGAGGATCCCCCCCCAGAGCTGTGTTTTCCGTTCTGCAGTCCAAGCAGAATCGCACCATTTAGAGCTGCTTCACACACACACATGCTCACTGCCTGCTTTCCAACCCATTGTGTCCTTTAATGACCGATGGTTCACAGTGGAATATGTGAGTGGCGTCATCTCAGAAATGTGCCAATTGTGGCAGCCCACAAGTTCTGTCTTGAGAGCCAGTGTGGTGTAGTGGTTAAGAGCGGTGGACTCGTAATCTGGTGAACCGGGTTCGCGTCCCCGCTCCTCCACATGCAGCTGCTGGGTGACCTTGGGCTAGTCACACTTCTCCGAAGTCTCTCAGCCCCACTCACCCCACTGAGTGTTTGTTGTGGGGGAGGAAGGGAAAGGAGAATGTGAGCCGCTTTGAGACTCCTTCGGGTAGTGATAAAGCGGGATATCAAATCCAAACTCCTCTGTCTGTGGTGCTTGCTTTGGGGTGGCTCATTCATAGATGCAACATCATTCACTTGGCGACCGCTGCACGAAGTGGGCATCTTTGTGTGGAGCAGCCCTTGATTTCTCAAAGCTGTTTCTGATTACCGCCCTCCGGGACTCTCAGGGCAAATGCACACCATACATTTAAAACGCATCCGATCCACATTTAAGCCCATGACTACCTCCTCTCCCCACCGCCCAAAAATCCCAGGAGCTGTAGTTTGTTAAGGGTGCTGGGCATCACAGCTTGGTGAGGGGGAACTATAATTCCCAGAGTTCTTTGGGAAAGTCATCCGAAATGCCTATGTCAGGGGTCAGCAAACTTTTTTCAGCAGGGGGCCGATCCACTGTCCCTCAGACCTTGTTGGGGGCTGGACTATATTTTGAAAAAAAATATGAATGGATTCCTATGCCCCACAAATAACCCAGAGATGCATTTTAAATAAAAGCACACATTCTACTCATGTAAAAACACCAGGCAGGCCCCACAAATAACCCAGAGATGCATTTTCAATAAAAGGGCACATTCTACTCATGTAAAAACACACTGATTCCCGGACCGTCTGCGGGCCGCATTTAGAAGGCAATTGGGCCGCATCCGGCCCCCGGGCCTTAGTTTGGGGACCCCTGGCCTATGGCAACATGAGAACAGGCCTTATATGTGGTGGCTCCCTATTTGTGGAACGCTCTTCCCAGGAAGGCTCGCCTGGCATCTTCATTACATACCTTTAGGCGCCAGGTGAAAACATTTCTCTTCAACCAGGCCTTTGGCAGATTAAACAGTGTATGGCTTTTAAAAAATGTGTTTGGGGTGGGTTTTTTTGTTATTATGTTATGTATTTTTTGCTTTTATACCATAAACCGCCCTGTGATCTTTGGATGGAGGGCAGCAAGTACATTTTATGGATAAAAATATTAATATGGTGTGGATCTGCCGCCGCCAGATGTTTAGCCCTAGCGATGAAGCCAGATGTTGGGTCCTTTGGCTATGGCATTGTTACGCAGAGTTCTCCTTGTTACCCTGCAGGGGCCGGTCGTGGAGCCCAGCCAGCAGAATGGGGAGGAGACGCCAGAGGATGTTCTGGAACGGCTGGGCCACATGGAGAGGCTGGTGGCGCAGCTGAAGGACCTGGTACGCGAGAAGGATGCTCAGCTACAGCAGAAGGATGCCCTGCTACAGGTACCGTTCCTCTGTGGGAGGTGTCGCTGCTCAACTCTTCCCCAACTGGGAACCTTTTGTCTGCTGGGACGCTTAAAATCGCAAAACTGAGATGGGGGTCAGGAGGCCATTGAGCCCAGCCTCTTGCCCCACTGCAGGGCCTTGGCTCACGTCAGCCTCTGTGGGGTCTGCCCATAGCAGCGTCCCAGTTCCACAAACTGCACAGCCTCTTCTGTCTCTAATGCTCCAGTGTCAGATCCCGGTAGCCTCCAGGATCACAGAAGAAACAAGAAAGTTTGTTTTTATGGTTTTATTCAGTAACTGTGGAGCAGAGCAAATAATCTAGCCCATTAGGACATTGCCCACTCCCTTCCTTCTCCAGCAAGAGTCTGTGAATCTGCAGGATGCCACAGGCTTCAAACTCCGCAGCATCCTTTGTTCTTGAATTCTGAGTGATCTGTGAGACCTTGGAGAAGGTGGAGTTCCCAGATTCTCTAAGGATGTATCTGCTGTCTGCTCTCCAACCTCCCCCCTCTCTCCCACTATCTCATAGCTTGGCAGTTCTTCATGCAGCTGCAAATCAGCTCTGTCTCCTTCTGCTCTTCAAACTGCTGGAGAAAGGCGGGGGGGGGGAATCTTCCCACTCCCCCTTCTCTTCCAAAAGCAGCTGAGGGGATGGAGGGGGCAATTCCCAGCCCTCCTCTTCAGTCCAGTCCCTGACCTCCAGTGGAGAAATGGTATCCTCAGCATGCCAGTGGCTCTTTGCTCCAGAACTCCTGATGGACACTCCCAGCGGTATCATATAGGTGCTGAATAGCCTTGGGGACAACATAGGGCCCTGGGGTATCCCATAGCATAGGCACCAGGGGCCTGAAGAGCAGTCTCTCAGTGCAGCTCTCTGGACACAACCCTGCAGATAGGAATTGCAAGAAAGGAGATTCCAATAGAGCCTTAGGAAGAACTTTCCGACAGTAAGAGCCATTTGACAGCAGAATGGACTCCCTCAGGAGGTTGTGGACTCTCCTTCCCTGAAGGTCTTTAAACAGAGTTAGGGTGACCATTTGTCCTGGGTTCTTCAGCTATGATTCCGGCATTGGAAGGGGTTGGACTGGATGACCCTTGGGGGTCCCCTTCCAGCGCTACAAAAACCCCAGTGTGATGCCACCAATACCTATCCCACAGTTGGTCCAGGAAATAGCCATGAGCAATCGTGTTGAAACCTGCTGGAAGATCAAGCAAACAGCAGGATTGGGCTCCCCTTGTCCTTTTCCCTATAAAGGTCACCCATCAGGGCGAAGGAGGCCGATTCAGTCCCCAAACCCAGGCCTGAACCCAATCTGGTGTGAATCCGGATAAGCGGTCTCACCCAGGAAGAACTGCAGTTGTCCTGCCATGGCTTTCCCAGAAAGGGAGTGTTTGCACTGAGTTTTAGTGGTTACAAGCTGTTGGGTCCAGGGCTGGCTTTTCCAGAAGTTGTTCCTCATAGGGTGAAGCATTCCTAGACCCCCTCATTACTGGTGTTAACCTTCCCCTCTTCAAACGAGGTGTGGGATGGGTGCCGTTTGTGGGTGCTCTGCTGCTTTGGACATGCTGTCGTTCCTGTATGTTGGAAATTCCCTCCTCTAGGAAGAGAAGCAGGTTGCGGAAGCCAAGCTGCGGAAGCTGAAACTGCAGGCCAAAGCTAAGCTGGCATCTCAGAGCAAGCGCTTGGAGCAGCTTTCAGAACAGGGAGCAGGATCGCCCGCAACGGAGCCTCTTTCTTCCACAAAGGTGGGAACTAGCCAGCCACTTGGTCCAGAACGCTTGCTCTCCTTCCCATATGGGACACCTTTTCGTTTTTGGACCTCACCTGCCCTCGGTGCTCTCAGAAGCCGTTCTTTGCCCTAGGAAGTAGCTCAGCCGCGCAGCCAGTCGTTGCGTTGTGCCTCTTGTCTGCTAAGCTGCGGTGGACGCTAGTGGGCTGCGTGGACCTGAGCTCCGTCCACATCACCAGAAAGTCCTTGCTTAGGTCCCCTCTGGCTTCTGATGTGCCTCCCCAGGAACCTCTCAGCGAGCTCCTCTCCCCAGCAGTAAGGACTGGCAGCGTGCCTCTTTCCACATCTAGAAAGCTTTAGCTATAAGATTAAATTACGAGGAGCCAAGGAAAAAGCTATGTTAGTGTTCTAATAAAGATAATGCTTTAAAATAAATGCTCAAAAGTGTTTGGCCAGTGGGTTGACGGAACCTCTTCTTTCCCAGTCAAAAGTATACTGTTCACAGATCACACCCTTTCAGTAACTTGCTGCCTCCTTTTCAGAGTGACCAAGGGTTGCGTGATGAGCGGGAAGAGGAGACCGAGCTGCTGCAAAGGCGGTGTCGGGAGCAGGAGGAAGCTGTGGGGAAGCTGCAGGAAGAGCTGGAGGCAAAAACAAGGAGCCTGGAGGAAGCACAGGCCCAGGTAGGGAGGAAATAATTTTGTGTTGTTAAGTCGTGTCCGACTTCGTGACCCCATGGACCAGAGCACGCCAGGCACGCCTATCCTTCACTGCCTCTCGCAGTTTGGCCAAACTCATGCCAGTCGCTTCGAGAACACTGTCCAACCATTTCGTCCTCTGTCGCCCCCTTCTCCTTGTGCCCTCCATCTTTCCCAGCATCAGGGTCTTTTCCAGGGAGTCTTCCCTTCTCATGAGGTGGCCAAAGTACTGGAGCCTCAACTTCAGGATCTGTCCTTCCAGTGAGCACTTAGGGCTGATTTCTTTAAGGATGGAGAGGTTTGATCTTGCAGTCCATGGGACTCTCAAGAGTCTCCTCCAGCACCATAATTCAGAAGCATCAATTCTTCGGCGATGCCTGTCGGAGAGGATTAGGTTAAATCACAGAGGCTACTAGCCACAAAGGCTATGTTCACTGTTGGAGGGAGTTTGCTTCTGAATGCCAGTTTCCGAGAGATCACAAGCGGGGAGGATAATTTTGTTGCCTGATAATTTTCAGGTCCTGCCTGTGGGCTTCCCATAGACAGGTTCCTGGACTAGATTTAAAATACCAATATGAGTTTCTTCGCTCTTTGAAAACCCTTTTTGACTCCCCAGGCGCAGGGCATTCCTGCTAGCAACTTTTAAACTTATGTATTCTGTTGGCAGCTCAGCGCTCTGCAAGAGGAGGTTCAGAAGAAGGAGTCTCTCCTCAAGGAACAGGCCCACCAGCACCAGGCTGAATTGCACCAGCTAGCCGCCCGTTCGGATCTGGAAGCGGAAATGCAGCAGGTGCCTTGGGCAGAGGTTTGGGGAGTGAGGGGTGAGATACGCGCTCCAATCTGGGCCAGTAGAAGGGATTGGAGGGCTCAGACGAGGGGAGCCAGAGACAAAGAAGCCCGCAAGTGAAAGGTCTGTGCTGTGATCTCTGGATTTGTGTCTCTGAGCCTGGCAAAACTGGTGTTCTCTCTGTCTCAGAACCTGCGGCTGTTGCAACGGAAGCTGGAGGAGCAGGAGGCAGCCTTGCTGGGGCGAACTCAGGTGGTGGAATTGTTGCAGCAGGAGCTGAACGTTACTGAGGAGCAGAAGCAGGTACTCACATTCAGTACGATAAGAGCTGGAAGGGGCCAGAAGCTTCCGCTCCCCCTGCTGCAAAGCAGGACTGTCCACCCACCAACCCTCCCCATCCTTTGCCTGTTGGCGGATGGTAGCAAAAAACCTGGATCCCAGTGTGTGACAAGCTGTGATGCAGCACGTTCTGGCTCTGGGGGCAGCAAACTTTTTCAGCAGGGGGCCGGTCCACCATCCCTCAGACCATGTGGGGGCCGGACTATATTTTTTGGGGGGAAATGAATGAATTCCTATGCCCCACAAATAATCCAGAGATGCATTTTAAATAAAAGGACACACGGAAAAGGTCTTCCCAGGGTTGCGCCCATACAACAAAAATCGCTTTGCACCCCTGAAAGCTGTGCGTTCTCCTCCTCTTTTCTTCCCAAGGTTCTCTCGGAGAGACTCCAGAAGGTGGAGGAGGAGCTGGATTCCTTGCACAACACCTTAGCTTCTGAGAGGCAGGAGTCCCAGAGCCTGGTGGAGAAGCTGGAACTGGAGCTTGCAGAGCAGAAGCTGGCCGTCCATTGCTCACAGGAGGAGGCGCAGCGGCTCTCTCAGGAGCTCGCCCAAACGAGAGCGGACAGCGAGCGCCAGAGCCGAGACGCAGAGGAGAGACACATGCGGGAAATGGCAGAGAAGAGCCAAGAGATTGCTGCTCTCCAAAGAGCGGAGCAGGATGTGCGTTCCAGCTACGAGGCTCTGCAGGCAGAGAGCGCCCGCCTGTGGCAGAACGCAGTGCACCCACCGGAGCGCTCCACTGAGGATCGCTCTTTTGCACAACAAGGTCAGGAAGCAGAGATCTCTGGGGTTAATGGAAATAGCCCTGAATTCTTGAAAGGACAAATTCTGGAACCTTGGGAGGAGGGAGAAGTTGTTCAAGCTTTGCTTCTGCTCACGGTGTTGGAAAGATCGGCCCTAGTTATTCGTTCTTCTGTTTTTTAAAAAAATTGTTACATTTATAAACCACCTTTTCCTGGAGAGCCAGTGTGGTATGGTAGTTGAGAGTGGTAGACTCGTAATCTGGGGAACCGGGTTCGCGTCTCCTCTCCTCCACATGCAGCTGCTGGGTGACCTTGGGCTAGTCACACTTCTCTGAAGTCTCTCAGCCCCACTCACCTCACAGAGTGTTTGTTGTGGGGGAGGAAGGGAAAGGAGAATGTTAGCCGCTTTGAGACTCCTTCGGGTAGTGAGAAAGCGGGATATCAAATCCAAACTCTAAGGCGCTCACAGTGGTGTACGTGGTCCACCTTTCCCCTTCCATTGTATCCTCACAACAACCCTGTGAGGTGGGCCAAGTTGAGAGACTGTGCCTGGCCCAAGGTAGCCAAGCAAATTCCATGGCCGAGTGAGGATTCGAACCCTGGTCTCCCGGGACCTTGTCTGACACTAGCTATGCCGTTTGAGGCTTGAGTTAGGCAGCATTTTTTTTGGGGGGGGGGAGGTTTGCTTGTGGCGACGGTGGTGCATTGTTTTGAGGAACAGGGCAGCTTGCAGACCCCCCATCCTGATTGCCGTGCCTGTTGGCAGCCTCTTGTCTCCCGGCTTTTGAAAGTGGACCAGAGGGCAGATCTCGGAATGGAAGCTTGTCCCACTTTCACAGAGTGGAAGTTGAGTCCTGGTGACACCCACTCATTGACAGAAAAGCAGATTCCGCAGGTGTAGCGTCCAGGAAGAGGTGGCCCTGGCTCCGGACATGGCTAGGAAACTAACCTTCCGCATTTGTTTCCCCAGGGGAGCTCCCAGAAAGGCCCAAGGAGTCTGACCATTCGCAGGCCGAACCCAAATCACTTACAGCTCAGGAAGCAAAGCAGCTCTCTACGCCGAGCGAGGTAACTGCTTCCCCGAAGGCCCCAGCGAACCAGGGAGGGGCAGACCAGCCTGTTTCTGGCCCCCGTCAGCTGTGCACGTGTCCCTTCATCAGCCCATCCCATCTATTTTCCACATCAATCTGTGTCAGGGAACTGTCCCCGGCACAGTGCATGGTGGTGGAAGGGCTCTCGGGATGCCACAGAGAGCCCTGGTCAGCAGCACCTGACCAGCAGCACCTCCTCTAGCAGCAGAGGGAGCAGCGAGGCTTTGAGTGGGGAGGGGCAGGCTTTTCAGGATATGGAGGGAAGAGGCTCTGAGGATGCTGGAGAGACCCTGCACTCCCCTTGCTCAAGGGGCGAGGAAGGAGACACGCAGCTTCCGGCGCCCCAAAGGCGTCGAGGCGTGAAACGAAAGGATGGGAGGCGGGGTTTCCGTATACCGAAGCTCTTTTGTTGGGGTCAGAACCGGAAGGGGCCATTCCCAGATTCTGACGCCGCTTGATACAGACATGAACTTATTAGCTCTGCACTGTACATGGTTTGCCCAATAAAACTCTTAAAGGAAACTCGGAGTTTTGCCTGCTTACTCACGAGCAACGAACAGAGGACCTTACATTCTGCAACGGTTAATTTGTGTTTCCGGTGGGACGCTCATGGGCTGTCTTTTCTGCTCCCCAGCTGGCCACTGGAGAGGACGCAGCAGCTTTTGCAAGAAATGCCTGGCAAGAGGAGCAGCGCAAGACCCTGGAAGCTCTGCAAGCCGAAAATGGTACCTTTATTCTTCTCTTTCACCACTTCCCACCTTCTAAAACCTATTTGTGCTCTGCTTTGTCCAGCCAGGGCTGTGTGGCTTTCCCCCAGGAATCCCGTATAAATAGATTAAGATGAAGAACAACTGCTTATGGTTCCAGGGAAAGGGTGAAGAGCTGTGGGTTCAGTGGACTGGAGGATGATGGTACTGATAAATATTCCACCCTTAATCCAAAGATCCCAGGGCGGTGTACAACATTAAGAACACACCCCACGCAGCATAATAGTAAGAACACAGTACAGAGTTCAGTCATACTGTTGTAAAGGCCGAAATGGCCTATCTTCTGAGTTAGGCCAATAAAACTCAGAGACAAAAGGAGCTAGGAGTCCATTATTGTTTATTGCAAAAGCAATACGTTACAGTGGAATCTTTTCACAAAACAGCAACCCTGCCCAAAGGTCCAGGCAGGGGTATTTAGAACATTTCAAACATAAAGGATTTCAATTTAACCAATCAAGTTCATCATGACCTCATTCAAGTTTAATACACATGCGCAATAAGCATTGCTAACGAAACCTTGATTCTCAGAGACCTGTTAAATTTTGTTAGTATGCGTGCTGGGAACCTGTGTTACGTGCAGCCGTTTTCACCATGTATCAATTTATGTTCTAGCTTATGAGCTGCAGCTTTGTGATTGACTTATTTGCTTGTTCTTCTATCCCAGTGGGGATGGCATCTTGCCAGATCATCCGTTTCTTAAAGCAACAGGTTACCATAGCTTCTCTCAGAAGCATATTCAATGATTTATGAGAGGTTCACATTATCACATCCATTATGGCCCTTTAGGCCACTGCCACAATACCTCGGGTTACAGCCACTTCAGGTTGCGTTTTTTTCATGTTAAGAACGTGGCAAACCCGGAAGTATTTACTTCTGGGTTTTGCTATGCGCGCATGCACAGAAGCACTCTATCGGCGCTTTGCACATGCGCAAAAGCGCCGCTCTGGTTGCGGACTTTTCGGGGTGCGAGTGGCACCCCGGAACAGATCGTGTCCTCAACTAGAGGTACCACTGTATAACAACACACAGCATAATAATAATAATAATAATAATAATAATAATAATATAATTTTCGTAACAGCTCCCTCCACCTTTAATAGGCAAGAGGTTATTTAAGGCCTGGGTAAAGAGGAATGTTTTTGCCTGGCGCCTGAAGAAATGCAGTGATGGTGCCAGGCGAACCTCCTTGGGAAGAGCATTCCACAACTGGGGGAGCCACCACAGAAAAAGGCCCCGTTCTCATGTGGCCCTCTCTTGGGAAGGGGGGAAAATAGAGAAGGGCCTCATATGACAAGACTGTATGCGTTTTTGTTCAGCCTTCCAGCTCCTCTCCTTTCCAAGGGCCCAGGGTTGTGGGTAGATAGCACCTTTAAAAGGAAACTAACCCCCAATAGTGTATTCAATGGAGCACTCACCGAACCCAGTTAAAATTCCTGCCTGTTGGCTTGCGCCTGCCTGACCAAAACCCGACCCAGGTCTTGAGTTCTGTGCTCCAGCTTGGACTTTGGCAAGTCTCTTGGATCAGGCCCTTCCAAAGTCTCTATGCACACACGCATCCCTTGTGTGTGCTGATCTTGTACAGGGTTTGCACACAGCTGGGATAATGAGGAGTGTTCTTGGCAGAGATCTTGACACAGCCAGACTTCTGAGAGATTATGATAATCATGTTTGCTGCAGCACAAGCGGGTGTTTGCGCTTGGAGGGGGTGGTGCTGTTTTATTGTTAAGGGTTTATAAGATTTTACATGCAGACGTGTATTTTTTAAGGCAACAGATAAATAAACCCTTAATAACCTTGCAAGGGAGAGCCCCCCCCCCCTGTCCTCCGCCTCTTCAAAGCAAGTGGATTCTGCGGGTTGAGGATCCGAAAAGGCAGCCTCAGCATCATATACAGCCCCCCCACTTGAGACATTTTTTAATCTTTGGGGCCAAAGAGCAGATCATTTCATAGAAGTTTATGAAATGATGTGTGGCATGGAGAGCACTAGGACTCATGGACATCCTAAGAAACTGAATGTTGGAAAATTTCGGGCAGATAAATGGAAGCCCTTCCGTCTTCCTCCTTTGCAGAGAGCCTCAATCCTGTTGAGCTTTTACTTTCCCTTGGGAAATCTTTGCTCTCGAGAAGCGTGTCCCGGTGTCATCACCTCTCCCAGGACAACCTGTAACCCTCCTTTCTCTAGAGAGGAAATGAGCTCATGGCCTGGCCTGGCCTGGCCTGGCCTGACACCACTCCCTTTGCAGCTCTGACCCCCAACCTCCAGCCTCCTTCCAGACCCTGCTTCCTCCTTGGCTGCTGCTTCCGATTAACACCTCTCCTCCCTCGTCTGCCTTTTCAGAGACCCTCCGCTCCAAAGTTGCCACGCTGGAAAAGAGGCTCGAATCCCCTGCGGTTTCGGCAGAGTCAAACCAGGTAACCTCCGTGCAAAAGTAAAATGAACGAAGAAGCCCTTGCGGTAGGCTAAGCGCTTGGCCTGAGAACTGCTCCTTCTAAGCTCCCCTCTTGGCTGCAACCAGCAATCCTCTTTGCTGGGATATTATTAGGAGGCTTAATACGGGACACGCAGAAAGAGAACACTTAGGGATTTCACCTGGAGTTTTGCCCACCCTCTTAATTGGGCTTTCGGGGCACTGCTGTTGCTTGTTCCAAGGTGACCCTTCTCCCGTTGTGTTTCCCCCTACATTTTGCATGTGCAGAGTTATCTTTCATGCTCTCAGCTTTTTCTATTGTCAAGCTACTGCTGTTCCCTGGCTCCTCTTCAGCCAGACACTTCTTTGGGAGAGCCAAAACGCACAGCTGCCTCTAATTTCCACTGGCAAAGAACAGCTCTCCTTTTCACCTGTCCTGAATGAGAAACTCCTGTTGTATTCTCATTAACGACTTCTCGTTTTTTTTCTTGTAGCTCAGACATTCTTGTGTGTTTGTTTGTATATGTGTATATACACACACACACACACACATGTATCTATCATTGGCATCTGAAGGAACACTAATCAAAATGACATCTATGGGTTGTTGTTTTTTAGGAGCAAGTATCAGACCAGTGGCAGGTGGTGCTGTGGGTTAAACCACAGAGCCTAGGGCTTGCTGATCAGAAGGTCGGCGGTTTGAATCCCCACAATGGGGTGAGCTCCCGTTGCTCGGTCCCAGCTCCTGCCTACCTAGCAGTTTGAAAGCACGTCAAAGTGCAAGTAGATAAATAGGTGGGAAGGTAAACGGCGTTTCCGTGCGCTGCTCTGGTTTACCAGAAGCGGCTTAGTCATGCTGGCCACATGACCCAGAAGCTGTACGCAGGATCCCACGGCCAGTAAAGCGAGATGAGCGCCGCAACCCCAGAGTCGGACACGACTGGACCTAATGGTCAGGGGTCCCTTTCCCTTTATCAGACCAGTAGATAAAAGTAAACCATAAAACTATTATTATTTTGCTTCATAAAATTTATATTCCGCTTGATTGTTGGAAAAAAACTCAATGTGGTTTACAAACAGACAATAGCCTCAAATCTACGAAAGGAGTTCAGTAGAAAAGACAGAGAGAGAAGCAAAGATGTCTGAAAGGTACGCCAAGTGTGGCTTGCCGTGCTGCAGTTGGCTCTCCTGAACCCTGAATTCTGGCATCACAAACCTGCCGCTGCTGTCGGAGGAAGCCCAGCTCTTGAAGGGTAACTTGCCTTGTGGAGGGGTCTGGCTGGTGTCTGCTGAGGTTTCCCCCCAGCCTGGAGGGAAAATCAGTAGCCCTCTGCCCTTGGTTCCCCCCCCCCCATTTATCTTTCCCTTCCTTCAAAGGCTTCAGGCTCAGCAGAGCAAAATATCTTCATATCTCCAGTTACAGGTAGTTGGTCTCTAAGGCGCTACTGGAAGGATTTTTTAATTTTTAATTTTGTTTTTTCATATCTTCAGGCAGGGGAGCCATGAGATTTGGTTAGTGATGAGTCGCAACAGTCAGGAAAGGCAGTACAAAGTCTTCTCGCGAGGAGCTTTGAGGGTGTGGCAAATGGTTGCTGCAGGAGGGGAACGAATCCACTCGGAAAAACAGAGCTCCGTTAAAAAGAGAACACCAAGCTGAGGTTATGAGAATTCTTCATGTACAGTCAGCTTGTCCCCTTGATGTGGGTTTTCTGCAAGTGAGACAGTTTCTGTCTAGTGCTGCAGCCAGTCTGGTGGTTGGTAAAACCCGAGACCAGTTTACCTATGAGATCAGCTTAACCCATACATGCCTAAGTCACTTGCTTCTTACAAGTGCGACAAAAAAATCGATATTTTAGTAAGGCAGCAGCTACACTTTGGAACTCCCTGCCGATTGATAGCCGGTAGTGCCGTCACCAAACTCTTTTTGGCGACTGCTAAAAGCATTGTTGTGTAGACAAGCCTGCTCAGATCTTTAGAAAGTAGATATGAATTTTAATCTGCTTTTAGTATATGGTTATTTTGAAAGTTTAAATTTATTGTTCTTAATTTATTCTTTCATTCTTTTTGTATAAGCTGCTTTGAGGTGGATGGTAGTTGTTTTTTTATTATTTTACAATCAAGCAGTATACAGATTTCATAAAATAAATAATAATAGAACGCTTCCCTTTCTCTTCCCTTTTCTCCCAGAAGGTCAGCTGTGCTGAAACAGGCATTGAAATGCAATCTCGGGGGGCTTCGGGGCTGCCGTCTGGAGTTGATGACCCCTCCTCTGTGCCTGGCGGTAAGCATCTCGAAGGTGTGTCTTGCAGGCATTGAGGGGTGAGGCACTTAGGGGACAGGTGGAGGGGCCTCTGGTGGCCTGCTTTCACCTTTCCAGAAGTGGGGGGCCACCGCAGAAAAGGCCTTGGGACCTCTCACGGAGGGAGCACACGAAGAAGGGCCTCGGAGGATGATGGCAGGGACTGAGTCAGTTCATATGGAGAGAGGCGATCCTTGACGTATTGCGGTCCTGAGCCGTTTTAAGGCTTTGTAGGTCAAAACTGTCACTCTGAAAAATTAATAGCAATGATTTAAAACAGTTAAAAGTGCTTCAAAGCTGGCTTTTTCTGCAACTGACTCTCTCCTGTGTTCTTTGGCTAGGTGTGCCTGACAGTCTGGGAAGCAACAGCGTTGAAGGCCTCTGCTCACCAGATGATCCTGTTGCCTTAGCTCAGGTAGGGGGACCCCCCCCCCCCGCTTCCATCTCCTGGATTTGCTTTCTTGAATTATCTCTGTATGTATGTGTGTGTGTGTGTGTGTGTGTGTGTATATATATATATAAACAAAAGCCCTGCAATACTTTTCCTCTTCCCTCCCTGTCCCTTTCCCCTTGTGTGTCGTATTTGGTTAGTAAACCTGCAGGAAGGGACTGTCTTGTCTTGATAAGCCATCCTGGAAGCATTTCTGTCAATGAGCAGGGTACAAATTCTCAAAATAAATAAACAAAAAACAGGCCCCCTGTTATCCCCGCACTGCAGTCATGGCGGGAGGTGGCAGAGATGGGAGCTCTGATTCCCTCTGCTGTGCTCATTCCTCAAACTTTCCTTGCTGGAGAACTAAACTCTTCCTTTTTCTCATTTCAGCCCAGCCCAGAGGCCACGGACAACACGCCCCCTGGTGTCCTGGACTACCTTTCTGCGAAGAAACACAAAGATCTGTCAGTCTTGATGCTGGAGATGCAGGAGGCGCAGGAAGAGATTGCATTCCTGAAGAGGCAGCTTCAGGACCCCGCTGGAGCTGAGCCTCCACCGCCAGGGGAGTCACAAGCCAGCGGCGGAGAAGACGGGGTGGTCCTCATCCAGAGCGATTCGAGCAGCAGCTCGCTGGTCACCGTAGAAATTCAGGAGGAGTCCTCTCCCCTTCCGGAGACACTCTTGGGGAAAGACGACCTCTCCACGGAGGACAGAGAAGCGGCTCAGGAACCTTCTCCTGCAACGCAAGAACTGGAAAGGTTGCATCTCGAAATTGCCGGGCTGTGTGCAAGCCAGCGGGAAGCAGAGGAGCTCCACAAGGGGGTCTTGGAAGAGAGGGACACAGAAATCAGGCTGCTCCAGCAGCTGGCAGAGGATTCCCGTGGGGCCCTGGACACGCTCCGTGCCGAGAGGGATCAGCTCCTGTCCCAGCAGAGGGAGCTCTGCCACCTGGCGGAGCTGGAGGAGCAGGTGAGGCAGCTGGAAGGGGACCTGGCCGACTCGGAGAAGCGGCGGCTCTCCGACCACGAGAGCGGGGCATCCCAGCTGGCTCTGCTGCAGGAGCAGCTCCAGAGCTTGCAGAACGAGGCCAAGTCCAAGGAGGTGAAAATTGCCGCTCTGCAGAAGGACCTGGACGAGACGCAGCGCCGCCTGGCAGAGCAGGACCTGCAGGGGAGGAGCCTGAGAGGCCGTCTCGAGGAGGAGGAGCAGGAAAGGCAGGCGCTGTCAGGACGGCTGCAGGAGGCCTCCGCCAAGGCCGAGGAGCTCTCCCAGAGCCTCGCGTTGAAGGAGTCAGAGGCCGCCCGGCTGCAGGGGCTCCTCTCGGAGAGCGCCGCCGAGGTGGAGAGGCTGCAGCAGGAAGTGGCAGAGCGGGAGCAGCGGATGGTGGAAGTCAACATGGGCATGTCGAGCCGGATGGTGCAGCTGAACGAAGAGAAGTTCTTGCTGGGGAAGGAGTTGGCGAGCCTGACGGAACAGCTGAGTCTGGTGGCAGAAGGGAAGGAGACGAGAGAGCAGGGGGTGGGGACGGAGGAGGAGGAGAAGGTGCCCGAGCAGCTGGCGGAGAGAGCGTCGCCCACCAGCGAGGAGGTGGAAGCGTTGCGGAAGGAAAACGAGCTCGTCCGGAAGAAGCTGCAGGCGGCTCTTGTCAGCAGGAAGGAGCTCCTGAGCAAGGTCCACAAACTGGAGAAGGAACGGAGAGTGGAGAGCGGGGAGCCTGCAGGGCCTGGGGCCAGAGTCCCAGAGGCCTGTAAGGATGGAGAGGAAGAGGAACCCCCTGAGAGCAGCGTCAATGCAGATGGCAATGGGCACCCTGCAAGGCGAGGCAGGGCCGCTTCTCTGGGCCAGCTGGTTCTGGAAAAGGAGTCCGCCGTGCTTGCGCTGCAGGCTGTGGTTGGGGAGCTCCAGCAAAGTGTGCGGGAGAAGGACCTCCTCATCGGTGCCTTGCGAGCTGAACTTGAGGGCTGCAGCTCAGCCCCAGAGAAACAGGCACCAGCCAGAGAGAGCATGGAGGTCTCCACCACTCCTCCTCCTCCTCCTCTGTCAGACAACACTGCTGAACCCAGCCTGGAAGGAGAGCCGAGGGGTGCTCTGGAGGAGAGGATCTGTGCTCTGGAGCAGGAGAGGGAGCAGCTGCAGAGGAAGCTCCAGGAAGCCCTGGCCTCCCGTAAAGACACCATCAAGAAGGCCCAGGAGAAGAACCGCCATCACCGCGAGCAGCTCAAGCAGCAGAAGGACGACTACGGTCTCCTGCAGGAGCAGTTTGAGCAGCAGAGCCGAGAGAAGGAGAAGCTGCAGGGTGAGCTCCAGGCTCTGAGCCAGGCACTGGAGAGCGCCTCTCTCCCTCCTGAAGATCCGGCCCCTGGAAGCTCCGTGGCGGCCGAAGATTTTGCAGCTGTGGAAGCACTCAAGGCAGACCTTGAGAAGCTCAAGGCTGAGAAAGGGGAGCTGGAAGCCCAGGTCAGGCACCTGGAAGGGGAGCTCAGGAGTAAGTCTGAGGCAGCTCTTCAGCTCCAGGAGCGGGTCGGGCAGTTGGTTGCTGAGTTGGAGACAGCGAAGGAAGCCTGCCGTCAGGCCGAAGCCCATGCAGCAAGCCTTGGGCAAGAGCTGGAGGAGAACCAGGCCGAGGCTTCCAGGCAAGAGGGTCTGAGGCTTCACCAAGCAGCTTTAGAAGAGCAGAGGGAGCTGGCAAGCAAGGAAGAAATCGAACACCTCAATGCTCAGCTAGTGGACAGAAGCGAGTCTTTGCGTGGCCTGCAGGCGGCGCTGCAGGAGAGAGAGGAGGCCTTCAAGGCCCTGCGAGGACAGCTGGAGGAGGCCCAGAGCAAGGAGCGGTCCCAGCGTCTGGAGGCTGAAGCCCAGCAGAAGTCGGAAGCGGCAGCCGCCGAGGAGCAGTCCAAGAGTCAGCTGCAAAGGAAACTGCAGGCTGCACTCATCTCCAGGAAGGAGGTGCTGAAGGAGAGCAAGGCCCTGAAGGAGGAGCTGGCCGGCACCAAGGCTGATCTGGAGAAGACATCCCATCTCCTTTCGGAGGCAGAGAGTCGAGCCTCTGAGCTGGGGAAGGAGAAGGGGGCCCTCAAGGAGAGGCTGGTGGCCCTTGGAGAGGAGCGGGAGAAGCTCATTGCGGAAGTGGACAGAGCCCTGGTGGAAAACCAGAATGTCTCCAGCTCCTGTGAGAGCCTGAAGCTGGCTCTGGAGGGCCTGACCCAGGAGAAGGCCCGGCTGGAGGAGGAGGCGGATGCCCTGCGCCGCTCCCAAGCCCAGGAGCTCTCCGAGTGGCAGCGGAAACATGCGGAGCTGCAGGCAGAGTACGAGACCCTCCTGCAGTCGTATGAGAACGTCAGCGGCGAGGCGGAGAGGATGCAGCGGGTGGTAGAAGGCGTCCGGCAGGAGAAGCAGGAGCTCTTCCTCAAGCTGAAGGGCGTGGAGGCGGAGAAGAGGGAGGCGGATGCCCGCCTGCAGGGGGCCGAGCAGGAAATGGAGGGGATGCGGGAGAAGATGCGGAAGTTTGCCAAGTCCAAGCAGCAGAAGATTCTGGAGCTGGAGGAGGAGAACGAGCGGTTGAGGACGGAGGTCCATCCTGCGGACGGTTTCCCAGGAGGGGCAGAAGGGACAGGCGCTGACCTCCAAGAAGAGTTGGAGAGCTCCAGGCAAGACTGCAAATCCCTTTCCAGCCAGCTGGAGGTTCTCAAGGCTGAAAAGGACGCCCTGAACCAGCAGATCCAGGACTTGAGGCAGGCGTTGCAAAGCAAAGCAGATGTGAAAGAGGAGGAGGTGGTGGCAGTGAAAAGTGAGGAAGTCACTTCCAGCTCCTTGGTGGAGTCCCTAGAGGCTCAGGTGGATTCAGGCACACGTTCACAACCTCCAGAAGCGGCTCCCGTGGGCTTTGACACTCAGGAAGAAGAAATCTGCAAAGCCAGCCCTCCTCATGACGAAATGAACCAGTCCCTGCAGCAATTCACTGAGCAAGTTGCGGACCTGGAGGAGAAGAGGCAGATGGCAGAAGAGGAGCTGAGCAGGGTCCGGAGGGATGTGGAGACCCTGAGCGAGGAGAAGAAAATGCTGGAGGGACTGTTGGCTGCCAAAGGCCTGGAAGTGGAAGCTCTGCAGGAGAAGGTCCTCGAGATGGAGCGAGCCGGCCAGCAAATGGAGGAGCGGCTTGCCGGAGCCCTGAGGCTGAAGGAGGCCTTGGAGGCCGAGAAGGACGACCTGGAGGAGAGGCTCATGAACCAGCTGGCGGAGCTGAATGGGAGCATTGGGAACTACCAGCAGGATGCGGCGGACTTGCAGAGCAACAACCAGCAGCTCTTGAGTGAGGCGGAGAGCCTTCGAGAGGCCTTGGGCCGCTTGGAGGATGAGAAACGGCACCTCCTGCAGGAGAAGGCGGATGTGGAGAGGAAGAAGGAGCACGTGGAGAAGCTCAAAGGTGCCTGGAAGGGTGACAACGGGCGGGCACAGGTGAAGGAGCTCCAGGAGCTGCTGAGGGCGAAGCAGCAGGAGGTGAAGGAGCTGCAGAAAGGCTGCATTAAAAGCCAGGAGAAAACCAGCAGCTTGGAGAAGACCATCAAGGCCCTGGAGTTCATCCAGAGCGAGTTCCAGAAGGAGCTGGAAGCCGCCAGGAAGAGCTTGGCGAAGGCAGAAGAAGACACCCGGAAGGCCCAAGCAGAGCTGGCCTCCTGCAGAGTCTCGCTGGATGATACTCAGAGCGAGGCGGCCAGGGTCTTGGCCGAGAGCCTGAAGGCCCGAGAGGAGCTCCGAGCGAGCAAAGCAGAGGTCCAAGCGCAGTTGAGGGCAAAGGAGAAGGCCCTCGAGAGGCGCCTGGAGCAGGAGAAGGACAAGCACTTGAAGGAGGCGAGGAACATGGAGGAGAGGCTGCAGTCCCTGCAGAGGGAGCAGGCCCGCTCGGAGGCGGCGGTGCGGGACCTCCGAGAATCCCTGCGCCAGAAGGACCAGGAGGCCAAGCAGCTGCAAGGCAACCTGAACCACACCTTAGCCCAGCTGGCTGCCTTCACCCGGAGCATGTCCTCCCTGCAGGACGACAGGGACCGCGTGATTGACGAGTCCAGGCAGTGGGAGAAGAAGTTCAGCGAGGCCATCGAGAAGAAGGAGCAGGAGGTGCGCGCCCGGGAGCAGGCCTGTGCCACCTTGGAAGAGCAGGTGAAGCAGATGGCAGCCCAGGTGGAGGACCTGCAGAGCCGCATCGCCAGGTAAAGAAGGGCGGTGCTGGGAGGAAGTGGGTTGCTGCCCCCTCCCCAAATGACCCTGAGTGTACAGGGAAGGGTTGCGGCCCAGTGATTAGAGCTGTTGTTGGACTACAACTCCCATCGTCCGTAGCTAGCAGGACCACTGGTCAGATATGATGGGAGTTGTTGTCCAACCACAGCTGTTACATTCACCCCCCATGTTGGCTTTACTCTTAAGATCATCCAGAGTTCATAGAACAATAGCTGTAGAATTGGAAGGGTCATCTAACTCCCTGCATTGCAAGAATATCAACTGAAGAATGCCTGATAGGCAGCCGTCCAACCTCTTTCTGAAAACCTCTCAGGAAGGAGAGTCCACCCCTTTTTGAGGGGAAAAGCGCTCCCTAATGTTTAGCTGGAATCTCCTTTCTTGTCACCTGAATCCATGGGTTCGGGTTCTACCTTCTGGAGCAGCAGGAAACCAGCTTCCATTGACAGCCCCTCTCTGTCTTCTCTTCTCCAGCCTAAACACCCCCAACTCCCTCAACCGTTCCTCATAAGGCTCAGTTTCTAGACCCTTCCATCTTCTGCACACCTTCCAGCTTGGCCCCATGGGATTCATTGGCTAGATTGCTTTGTGAGTCTTCCGCTAGCTGTGGGATCCTGCATGCCTTTGATAGGGCGTGAGGACAGGCAGAGGACTTGCTTGCTTTGTGTCTGATGCTGCCTTTCTCTGCTTTCGCAGCCTGGAACGCAGCAAATCGGCACAGGACTCCAGAGCGCAGAAGGAGCACCAGCGTCTCCTGGAGGAAGCCGAGTTGCTCCAAGAGGAGAAAAGGGGGCTCGTGATGAAGCTCGAGGAAGCCCAGCGGCTGCTCCGAGACTCCCAGGACCAGATCCAGAAACAGGAAGCACAACTCCAGGGCCAGAGCGAGAAGCTGGCCGGCCTGCAGGACTCCTTCGCGAAGTGCCTGGAGGAAGTGGACAGGCTGGCGGCCACGGCAAAAAGCCAAGAGGCCGACCTCCGAGAGAGCCGGTTGAGCCAGGAGCAGCTGGAGGCCGACCTGCAGGCATCCAAGGACCTGACGGACAGGCTCCACGTAGAGATGAGCGTCACGGACCAGAAGATCATCAGCCTGGTGGCCGCCAAGGAAGAGGCCGTTTCCTCCGCCGTGTCGGAGCTGCAGCGGCAGCACCGGGAGGAGCTGAAGGAGCTGGAGGCCAGGATCAGCCAGGCGGGAGAGGAGAGGGCAGCCTCGGAGGCCGAGAAGGTGAAAGCCCTGGAGAAGGCGGAGCAGCTGGCGAGGAAGCTCCAGAGCACCCGGGAGGACAGCAAGCGGCACAAGGCCCAGCTGGACTCCTTCACCAAGTCCATGTCCTCCCTGCAGGACGACCGGGAGCGGGTCCTGGGCGACTACCGCCAGCTGGAGCAGCGGCACCTGGCGGCCATCCTGGAGAAGGACCAGCTGATTCAGGAGGCGGCGGCCGAGAACAACCGGCTGAAAGAGGAGCTGCGGAGCCTCCACGGCCGCATGGACGACCTGCACGCCGAGAACGCCAAGCTGGACGCCGAGCTGGTGCGCTACCGCCAGGACCTGAACCAGCTCCTCTCCATCAAGGACAGCCAGCAGAAGCAGCTGCTCAAGACCCAGCTGGAGCGGATCCGGGCGCTGGAGGAACAGCTGCGGGAGTCCGAGCGCGCGGCGGAGGCCCTGCGGTTAGAGAAGCGCAGCCTGGGGGAGCAGGCGGAGTCTCTCGCGGCCTCCCTCGCCCGGGCGCAGAGCGAGGTGGCGGCCCTGCACGAGGACGGGCCCCTGCTGGAGCTGCAGGCGCAGCTGCTGGGCAAGGGGGAGGAAGCGGAGCAGCTGAGCGGGCAGCTCTCGCTCGCCCAGAGGCAGGTGGCGGAGCTGGAGGGGGAGCTGGCCCTGCTCCGGCAGAGCACCAGCCGGAAGATGCAGGAGGCGGAAGCCCAGATGAAGGCGGAGCTGAAGAGCTTGCACCACGACGCCGGGCTGATGCGGAACGAGACGGAGACGGCGGAGGAGCGGGTGGCCGAGCTGGCCAAAGACCTCCTCGAGATGGAGCAGAGCCTCCTCGCCGTCACGGAGGAGAACCAGGACCTGAAGGCCCAAGTCCAGTCATTCGGGAAGGCCATGAGCTCGCTCCAGGACAGCTGGGACGAGTGCAACGAAGAGCTCCGCGCCGTGGAGAAGAAGTACTCGGCGGACTTGGAAGAGCAGCGCTTGCTGGTTCAGAGCCTCCAGGAGGACAAGGCTCGGTTGCAGGAGGAGCAGAAGAGCCTTGCGGAGAAGCGAGACGCCTTGGCCTCCGAACTGGCGGCCCTCTGGAAGTCGACGGAAGAGAAGGGCCTCCTGGCACGGCTGGAGAAGCTCGGCCAGCAGCTGAAGGCCAAAGACACCGAGATGGTTCGCCTGACCTCCGAGCTGGAGGGGGCCTCCGGCCAGGTCAAGTCCTTCTCCAAGGCCATGGCTAGCCTGCAGGGCGAGCGAGACCGACTGATGGGCGAGCTGCAGAAGGCCCGCAAAGTGGAGGAGGCCAAGTTGCAGTCGGCGACCGGCGGTTCCGTCAGCCTCGCCGAAGTGCCCAGCCTCAAGAAGGCCTTGTCTGCCCTGCAGGATGACCGAGACAGGCTGGTGAGTCCTTGGTTTTTGCCGCGTGCTGTTCATTAACCCTCTTTTCTCAAGGGTCTTTCTTCCAGTGTGGTGTAGTGGTTAAGAGTGGTGGACTCGTAATCTGGGGAACTGGGTTCGCGTCCCCGCTCCTCCGCATGCAGCTGCTGGGTGACCTTGGGCTAGTCACACTTCTCTGAAGTCTCTCAGCCCCACTCACCTCACAGAGTGTTTGTTGCGGGGGAGGAAGGAAAAGGAGAATGTGAGCCGCTCCTTCAGGTAGCGATAAAGCAGGATATCAAATCCAAACTCTTGTTCATCTTCTTCTTCTTCCTCGAAGCTGGGGATTCTCTGCACATCCTGCTATCTAGAGTGGATCCTAAAGTTTTTCGTGCCCCTGCCCCCTTGGTTCCGTAAACTCATTCTTAGTGCAAACCCCCCCCCCCCCACGTACCCTATAAAATGCCTTATTCCGAATAGTGGTTTGCACAACCCAAAGCAAAACAACACAATAGAATTCAGAAGTTAATTGCACATTTATTAAGAACCCAATCTAGAGCCATAGAAAAAGCAAGTCAATAGGCATGAGTGTGACATTCACGCGCACAAAATAAATATGTGCTCTGATCTAATCCTGAAGTTCTGGTTCTACGTGAATTTAATTCTGCCTCCCCGTTGCCTCGCCTATTCTCTAATACACACGCACCCCTCGCAGAGGGTACAGACAGACTTGCCTCTGGGGGAGAAAATTCCCTTTGGGGGTTCAGTACAGAGGCTCAAAGCAGATTCCCAGCTAGTCAGCCTTTCCCCCCAGTAACGCGTAACTGGACAGCGTCCAAAAGAGCTTGTGAGAGCACATCCACGCACGCACACCCTGTGTGGGAATGAATGTGTGGTGTAGTGGTTAAAAGCGGTAGACTTTTAATCTGGTGAACCGGGTTCGCTTCCCCGCTCCTCCACATGCAGCTGCTGGGTGACCTTGGGCCAGTCACACTTTTTTGAAGTGTCTCAGCTCCACTCACCTCACAGAGTGTTTGTTGTGGGGGAGGAAGGGAAAGGAGAATGTTAGCCGCTTGGAGACTCCTTCGGGTAGTGAAAAGCGGGATATCAAATCCAAACTCTTCTTCCTCTTCTTCTTGGGTCTTTATTCTGCAACCTGCCACCTTCTGCAACCTCAGCACCTCTTGCGCCACAGTCCTTAGAAACACTCAGCCCATGTATGTGGCTGTATGTGCAGGGCCCTCCTTGCAGCTGATCTGGAGTGGTTCTGCAAAAAATCAGTGTTGGGATCCTCCTAAACTGGTTCTCCCTCTTACGTACCTGGCACTGGGTTTGGGCAGAATTCCTACCCCACCTCTCAGGTTTCTTTTCACAGAGCTGAAGTATATTATTGAGTGATGCAGTTTTTTGTGCGCTGCTTAGGGTTTGTAATTATTACTATTTATTGAATTCATATACTACCCTATACCTGCAGGTCTCAGGGCTGTTTACGGAATAAAATCAAAATATAAAACCACAAAATCCATAATCTAAATAAAAACAACCCAATAACTCCTCCCCTCCAAAAAAAACTCCACGTTTTAAAAGGACATAGGATGATTAAGCGATTTCTACATAATAGAGAAATAGAGATTCTTCGTAGCCTAACACATATTTTATTCTTTTAGCCAGACTCAGGGAGAACAACCAAAGGCAACTGGGAGAAATGAATACAAAGCTTTTGTAGGGGGGAAATTGTAATGAGATCTCTCATATTCTGGGTTAATTCAGCTTGAAGTTCTGTGCCTGTAACCAAGAGGTGCGCAGGGTGTGGAGAACTTCTGGCTCTCCAGATGTTGATGAACTACAACTCCCATCAGCCCCGGCAAGCATAGTCTGTGGCCAGGGATAATGGGAGTTGTAGTTCAGCAACCCCGTACTTGAGGTGGTGAGTTTTTCCCAAGGGCGTCACGCGGGGATGGTCTGCAGACATCGATCCTTGGAGCCTTCCGAGTGGCAGGCTTAACCCGCACCTTCTCTTTCCTTCTCTCCTGGCCAAGCTGGTGGAGCTGAAGAACCTCCAGCAGAAGTACCTACAAGTTGGGGTGGACACGGCGGAGATGGCACGCTTGAAGGCCCAGGTGGAAGAGCAGAAGCGAGAGGTGGAGCGTCTGAGGCAGGAGGGGGCCTCTCGGCAGATGGAGCTTCACCAGCTCAGGTGAGTCCCACCCTGTCACAGAGGCAGGGGGGAAGCTTCAACGCTGGAAGTTTCAGCACAGAGCTAAGAAACTCCTCCTCTAAGCAACGCATACTGAAACTACGGAACTCCCTGCCACTGGAGGCAGGGACGGCCACCAACCTGGATGACTTTAAAAGAGGATTGGACAAATTCATGGAGGAGGAGAGGGCTCTTGACGGCTCCTAGCCCAGCATGCCTGTGCTCTTGCCTCTATGGTTTGAGGCAGCAGCGCTTCTGAATTGTAGTTGCTGGAAAGGAAGGGAGACTGCTTGGAGACTGCTTCCCATCACGGACATCTGGTTGGGTTCAGTGGGCCACTGGCCTTAACCCAGCAGGCTGTTTCTATGTTCTTAAGTTCCCATGGGAGATGGCAGAGAGCCCGAAACTGTGCCAGCTCTTCCTAGATTTCCTCATTTCCCCATCAGGAGCTCCCGTGAGCACAACTTTGCTGAGTAGAAACGGAGGAAGATCCAACATCAGGATCTTTTCCAGGGAGTCTTCTCTTCTCATGAGGTGGCCTAAGTCTTGGAGCCTCAACTTCAGGATCTGTCCTTCCAGTGAGCACTCAGGGCTGATTTCCTCCAGAATGGATAGGTTTGATCTTCTTGCAGTCCATGGGACTCTCAGAAGACAGTCTATTTACATATAAACACACATGGAGCACTGGAACATGGCTCCCTCTCTCTCTGGCATCAGACAGCAAAGAGAAAACAAAGGACAATAGTCCCACTTCAGGGAACACAGTAAGACAAACATCCTGTCTTCGTCACTTCCCATTCTGTGGAATCAGAACGCATACCCAGTCATGTGAAAGACAACAAACCCATGACTGCACACGGGGAATGAATCAACAGCCCCCACCCCACCAAGTGCCGCCTCTGCAGTTCCTCTCTTGTTTCTTGCAGGGAGGAGAAGGCATCTTGGAAGCTGGAGGCCCCATCGGCCACGGGGCAGGAGCCGAGTGCCCTGCGGAGAGCGGTGCCGGAGGAAGAGAGACCTGGTGCACGAACCATGGTGGAAGAGGAGCAGCACAAGAGACAGGTGAGGCCGGTGTGTGTGTGTGTGTGTGTATGACTGGGCGGCCCTCAGCCTGACGTTGCAAGGGGGCCCTTTGCCCATGCCCTTTCTCAAATTGAGGTTACAAGAACATCAGGAAAAACTTCCTTGAGAGTTGTTTGACAGTGGAACAGACTCCCATGAGAGATGGTGGATTCTCCTTCCTTGGAGGTTTCTAAGCAGAGGTTGAATGGCCACCTGTCATGTAGGATCTCGCAGAGATTCCTGCATTGCAGGGGGTTGGACTGGATGACCCTTGGGTCCCTTACAATGTGAGAATTTCATAATAATAATAATAATAATAATAATAATAATAATAATTAATAATATTCATACCCCGCCCATCTTGCTGGGTTTTCCCAGCCACTCTAGGCAGCTCTCAACAGAATATTAAAAACACGATAAATACATCAAACATTACAAACTTTCTTCAAATTTGTTGTGAGTCTCTTGCTTGTGCCTTGCAGTGAGAGAAGCAGAGAGAGATTGTCTTGGACTCTGGTTGGACTCTAAGCATGCCTTGACCACGGCAGCTTTGAATATCTGTATATATTTGCTACCAATATGCCTATCAAGTAAACCTCTACACTTGACCGAATCTTTAAGGCGTCCATGAGTTTTTATTGCCTACTGTGTGTACCCTCAACCCCGAAGATGATGATGATGATGATGATATATTATTCCTAAGCTGCCCATCTGGCTGGGTTTCCCCAACCATTCTGGGCAGCTTCCAACAAAAGATTAAAAATACGTTAAAACACCAGTCATTAAAAACCTCCCTAAACAGGGCTGCCTTCGTATGTCTTCTAAATGTCATATAGTTGTTTACCTCTTTGACATCTGAAGGGAGGGCGTTCCACAGGGCGGGCGCCACCACCGAGAAGGCCCTCTGCCTGGTTTTTATGCTTCCATGCCATCCTGTTTCTTCCTTTTTAAAATGATTATATTGAAGTAAATCAAACAGACATGCAACAACTACGCAGGGGTCCATGTGCAAAAGGCAAAATCAGGAAGACCCTCAAATGCTCCCCAGAGAGAGCCAGTGTGGTGTAGTGGTTAACAGTGGTAGACCCGTAATCTGGGGAACCGGGTTCGCGTCTCCACTCCTCCACATGCTGGGTGACCTTGGGCTGGTCACACTTTTTTGAAGTCTCTCAGCCCCACTCACCTCACAGAGTGTTTGTTGTGGGGGAGGAAGGGAAAGGAGAATGTGAGCCGCTTTGAGACTCCTTCGGGTAGAGATAAAGTGGGATATCAAATCGAAACTCCTCCTCCTCCTCCTCCTCCTCCTCCTCCTCCTCCTCCTTCTTCCCCACCCACTGCTTGATTATTCCTTCCTGTCCGGAGTGGGCTTTGCCTACTGGCCCTATAGGGAGGTCGTGGGAGTCCCAGGGCCCTCCTACGACCTTCCCGGAGCCTGGTAAGCCCTTTGGGTCCCTTCCAACACTTCACTTCCGTCATTTCTATACATCTAGGTTTTGGCCGGGCTCTTGGGAGGCCCTGGGCCTTTTGTTGTGCCGTTCCCCCAGGCCCAGCTGAGTGGCTGTGCACCGAGGGCTCAGGTATTTGTCTTCTCCTCCAGGCTGCTCCAGGAGTCACCGGTTCCAGCAAGGCTTTGCAGGGAGCTGTTTCGGGTCAAGAGGCTGATACCGACAGCCTCCAGGCCCAGCTGAGCAGCAGTTTGAAGGAGCTGCACCAAAAAGAATTGCGAGTCCAGCAACTGAACAGCAAGGTAGGAGGGGCCTGGGGGGGTGGGCTCTTCAGGCTGTGCATATCAGTGACGGTGAGGGAATTGTCAGCAGTTCTTGTGCTTTCCCTCTCCTCGCAGCGATCGCCTCTGCTCTCCCTGTGTCAAATGTGCTTCTTCCTCACAAAGGATTAAAGCCCTCCGGTTTGTTTCCAAAGACAAGAAGGCTGGAACTGACATTATAATAAATTAGACCGTTGGTTCCCAAACATTTTGGGGCCACCACCCCATTGGTTCCATAATAATAATAATAATAATAATAATAATAATATAATTTATTTGTACCCTGCCCATCTGGCTGGGCTTCCCCAGCCACCGTGGGCGGCTTCCAACAAATGTTAAAATGTCACAGATTAAAAACTTCCCTGAACATAAACTAAGCCCTACCTTCTAAAAAAGCATTTTTCAGAATAGTGGTTTGTACAACCCACTAAGGAAGATAATAACAATAAAATTCAAGATGGTAACGATTTATAGCACACCTGTTCAAAATCCAGTTTATAGCTATAGCCCCCCAGAAAACCTAACTTGTAGGTGAGATGGATGCACACAAAACGCATATTTGCTCTGACCTAATCTTGGAGCTTATAAAAATATGCATCATATTGTTATAAGAAAAAGAACTATACGGCATGCAAAATATTTTTTATGCATTCTTATTAATAAAAACATAAGGATGAAGGGCATTTGCGGCATAAAATATTTTTAGATAGCTGCTTACCAAATGTGCACCTACGACAGATATACGGTAGCTAATTTATAAGAAAACGAATAGCTATAACCGGTAACGGGCCCTTTTGCGACTTGCAACAACTCAGACTTGTAAATAGAAACAAGTGTGATAAGACGAAACGGCTTTAAAAGCTGTAAGAGCAGTAAAGCTTCAGAAATGAAGCAGGGAAGGTATTTTGCTCCAGGCCCTCGCCTGCTCATTTGTAAATAAGTGATTGACTTGCTGGGAGCGACCCACGTCCAGCAACCCCCTGCTGCACCCTTGCCTCTTAGCATCCCCCCCCCCCGAGCAGTACCACCCTGTTTGAGAAGCACTGATTTAGGCCCTTGGGTTTGTTTCCATGAGGCCTGGAAGACAACATTAAAATGAATTAGACCCTCAAAATGTGGAGGTTTCTGCCCCCCCCCCCGCCGCTGCCATACTCCCTGGGCCTGGTCAGCACCCTGTTCTCCAGACATTTGTTGTTCAGTTGTTCAGTCGTGTCCGACTCTTCGTGACCCCATGGACCAGAGCCCGCCAGGCACGCCTATCCTCCACTGCCTCCCGCAGTTTGGCCAAACTCATGTTAGTAGCTTCAAGAACACTGCCCAACCACCTCATCCTCTGTCATCCCCTTCTCCTTGTGCCCTCCATCTTTCCCAACATCAGGGTCTTTTCCAGGGAGTCTTCTCTTCTCATGAGGTGGCCAAAGTACTGGAGCCTCAACTTCAGGATCTGTCCTTCCAGTGAGCACTCAGGGCCGATTTCTTTGAGAATGGATAGGTTTGATCTTCTTCCAGTCCATGGGACTCTCTCCTCCAGCACCAGAATTCAAAAGCATCAATTCTTCGGCGATCAGTCTTCTCCGGACATTACTGAACTACAACTCCCACAATCCCTTGCCATCTTGCTAGGGCTGATGTGCGCAGGAGCCGGTGTGGAAGGCTGGGGTTGGATCTGGGCGGTTCCTAACAGAATATTAAAAACACGATAAAACATCGCACACTAAAAGCTTCCCTAAACAGGGCTGCCTTGAGATGTCTTCTAAAAGTCAGATAGTTGCTTATTTCCTTGACATCCGGTGGGAGGGCGTTCCACAGGGCGGGCGCCACCACCGAGAAGGCCCTCTGCCTGGTTCCCCATAACCTCACTTCCCACAGTGAGGGAACCGCCAGGAGACCCTCAGAGCTGAGCCTCAGTGTCCGGGCTGGACGATGGGGGTGGAGACGCTCCTTCAGGTATATTGGGCCGAGGCCGTTTAGGGCTTTCAAGGTCACCACCAACACTTTGAATTGTGCTCGGAAACGTCCTGGGAGACATGTGATGGTCAGCTGAGGAAGGCATCTCAGCCCCTCTCTCCTCTCCCCAGCTCTCTCAGGTCTTCGAGGAGAAGAACTCGCTCTCCCTCCAGCTGCGGGGGAGCAGCCGCCACCTGCGCGAGAGCCACCAGCGCTACAGCGAGGTCCTCTCCCGCTGCGAGGCCCTGGAGAATCAGCTGCGGGAGCTCCAGACCCCACTGAAGGACTCGGTAAGGCTGAGGGCTGGCGTGGGGGGCTGCCGGGCTGCAGAGGCCGACCAAAACCATGCCGTTCTCAGCCTACGCGCAAATTCTGGTCCCCTCTCTCGTTTACAGCTCCAGCTTTTACAGGCCCTATCAGAGCACGTGCATTTGCTCCAGGCCTGTAAGCCTTTCTGCCTCTGCCATGCAAGAATTGCCCGAAACCTGGCAATGGGGGGGGGCCCTCTCGTGCGGGACCTGTGGCCTGTGCCGAGCTGCCTTAATGTGTGCTTTCTGCCCTGCCCAGGGCTCCCTCCCAACAGACGCTGCTCCCGGAGCCCCCCAGGAAAGAAGTGAGCACCCCAGGGAGAGCTACACGCCCGAGCTGCAGGAGCTGCAGATGAGGTGAGTGCCGGTTTTGGAGACGGGAGGTGGTGGTTTCTGGCAGGGTGGGGTGGAAGAGAGAGAGAGGCAGACATACCCTCTGCCGAAGACTGGACCCGTTGACTCTTCTTTAGGGACTCCAGAGTAAAATAAGGTAAGTCCACTCCAAGGCGACTATGGAGTTGCAGCGCTCAGCTCACTTCAGGCCAAGGGAGCCGGCGTTTGTTCACAGACAGCTTTCCGAGTCATGTGGCCAGCAGGACTAAACCGCTTCTGGCACAACGGGACACTGTGACGGAAACCAGAGTGCATGGAACCCCTCTTTACCTTCCTGTCACAGTGATACCTATTTATCTACTTGCACTGGCGTGCTTTCGAACTGCTAGGTTGGCAGGAGCTGGCACAGAGCAACGGGAGCTCACCCTGCCCTGGGGATTCGAACTGCCGACCTTCTGATCGGCAAGCCCAAGAGGCTCGGTGGTTTAGACCACAGCGCCACCTGCCTCCTGAGTGCACACACAAACACACCCCTTCCCTATCCTGGGTCACTAACACACATCAGAAAGAATCCACAACGACATCCGGCCCACTTGCACTGAAAGGAAAAGGCAGCTATTACACTCCTCTTTCCTAACGCAAGTGAACTAAAAACCAGCAGAAAACAAAGAAAGAATTTTGATGGTCATCTATCATGCATGCTTTAGCTGAGATTCCTGCATTGCAGGGGGTTGGGCTAGATGACTCATGGGTTCCCTTCCAATTCGTAAGATTCTATGTTTGTGGCCTTGTGAACCATTGTTGTTTTATTCCATGTATTGTTGTTTAGTTGTTTAGTCGTGTCCGACTCTTCGTGACCCCATGGACCAGAGCACGCCAGGCATGCCTGTCTTCCACTGCCTCCCGCAGTTTGGTCAGACTCATGTTGGTAGCTTCGAGAACACTGTCCAACCATCTCATCCTCTGTCGTCCCCTTCTCCTTGTGCCCTCCATCTTTCCCAACATCAGGGTCTTTTCCAGGGAGTCTTCTCTTCTCATGAGGTGGCCAAAGTACTGGAGCCTCAACTTCAGGATCTGTCCTTCTAGTGAGCACTCAGGGCTGATTTCTTTAAGGATGGATAAGTTTGATCTTCTTGCAGTCCATGGGACTCTCAAGTCTCCTCCAGCAATTCAAAAGCATCAATTCTTCGGCGATCAGCCTTCTTGATGGTCCAGCTCTCACTTCTGTACATTACTACTGGGAAAACCATAGCTTTAACTATACAGACCTTTGTCGGCAAGGTGATGTCTTTGGTTTTTAAGATGCTGTCTAGGTTTGTCATTGCTTTCCTCCCAAGAAGCAGGCGTCTTCTAATTTCGTATCTGCTGTCACCATCTGCAGTGATCATGGAGCCCAAGAAAGTGAAATCTCTCACTGCCTCCATTTCTTCCCCTTCTATTTGCCAGGAGGTGTTGGGACCAGTGGCCATGATCTTAGTTTTTTTGATGTTGAGCTCCAGACCATATTTTGCGCTCTCCTCTTTCACCCTCATTAAAAGGTTCTTTAATTCCTCCTCACTTTCTGCCATCAAGGTTGTGTCGTCAGCATATCTGAGGTTGTTGATATTTCTTCCGGCAATCTTAATTCTGGTTTGGGATTCATCCAGCCCAGCCTTTCGCATGATGAATTCTGCATATAAGTTAAATAAATAAATTCCATGTATATCCCACCCATTTTTCTCCGAGGACCCCAACATTCAATCTCCACAACAATCCTGTGAGGGAGGTTAGGCTGAGAGCGGCAACGACTGCACCCCTCCCCAAGCAACACCCAAGGAGCTTCGTGGCGGAGCAGGGATTCAGACCCTGGTCTCTCTCGGGTCCTAGTCCAGCTCTAACCACTGTGCCGCATGGCATAGGCCGTGCAGCTGCGATCAGGGAGAGCCTTGTTCCTCACAGCCCTTCTCTTTGCTGCAGGCTCTCGGAGGCCAGGCAGCAGCAGAGCAGTGCCAGGCAGGGCCTCTTGCACCTGGAGGAGCTGCTGCAGGAGGAGCGGGACCAGCGCCTGGCGGCCGAGGAGGCCTTTGCCGCAGCCCAGGATCACATCCGCAGGTGAGTCGTGGGCCTGGCCCCGGCTTCAATGATGAGGTTGTGTGTGTGTGTGTGTGTGTGTGCATACAGGTGAAAATCGAAAAATTAGAATATCGTGGAAAGGTTCATTTCTTTCAGTAATTCAACTTAAAAGGTGAAACTAATATATGAGATAGACTCATGATATGCAAGGTGAGATATGTCAAGCCTTTATTTGTTATAATTGTGATGATTATGGCGTGCAGCTGATGAGAACCCCAAATTAACAATTTCAACCTTGGGGTTTTCATCAGCTGCACCCCATAATCATCACAATTATAGCAAGCAAAGGCTTGACATATCTCGCTTTGCATGCTGTGAGTCTATCTCATATATTAAACTCCAGTAGTTAATGAAGACAATTGCTTACATAAATGGACTTTTCCACGATATTCTAATTTTTCGAGTTTCACCTGTATGTACATACCGCATTTTTCCGTGTATAAGATGCCCTCATGTATTAGATGGCCCCTATTTTGGGGGGACTAAATTTAAAGAAAATGAGGGGAGATGGCCCCAAGTTATTGCGCTTTTTAAAGGGGGAATTGCATGTGTGCCATCACCCCAACAGGACCGCTCCCCCACCACCACTGCGGGCAGGAAGCTCCCTAGAGAGCGGGCCGCTAACCAGCTGGCTGGCAGCACGCAGCTCCCCCCCCCCACGCCACTATCTGTGTATAGGACGACCCCAGTTTTTTGACAAGAATTTTGAGTAAAAAAAACCCTCTTCTAATACGCAGGAAAATACGGTAATCTCTGACTCTTCTCATGTCCGGGCATCCCAGCGGGCACTGAGCTGCATTGGGCAAAAGATTCCTGCGTCGGAGGGGGTTTCATTAGTTGACCCTCCTGGTCCCTTGCAAATCTGGATCAGGCCAGCAGCTCATCTAGTCCAGCATCCTGTCCTCACACTGGCTGGCCAGATGGAAACAGGATCCGAGCACAAGAGCAACTCCCCCTACTGAGGTTTCCAGCATCCGGGATCCTTTGCTGCCTCCAGCGTGACTTGGAAGAGGCCAGTCGAGGCGGCCTTCCAGAAGGGCTTCCACAACCCATGACATGGGCCAGGGCTGGACTGATCCCTCCCCGCTAAACTGATGAATCAAGGAAGTAGATGCAGCTCTGAGGTGGGCAGAGCCCCAGCGGCAATGCAGTCTGCTCACCCCAGAGCTGATCTCCACCGATGAGCTGAGTTGGCGGGGGGGGGGGCACATACGCCACTGATGTAGTCCCAAGGGGTTGGCTCCCTTGGACTGAAAGGAGGTTAGCCGCTGTAAGGACGTTCAGTGGTTGCTTATGAGTAAAACGTCAGACGCAGAACTTCTAAAACTAAGTTCTTTATTGTGCACAGCTATATACAGTGGAGCAAAAGATCAAACGTCCATCTCATCCCTCTGCAGAGTCCAGGAATGACCCCTTCTGGTTCTTTGTCCAGCAAAAGAGGCGCGGGATTCTGAACCCCCGTCTCCCCCTTCCACGTCCTTCCTGCCTACGACCTCGGAGCGTGGGAACCTGACCCCGTTCCCCGCTTTCCCCTCGACGTTAAGGCTCTGCGATCCTTTCAGAGCCCCTGCACCGCCTTCTTGCCTCTTAACTCCCCCTCCCCACTGGAGGAATGGTTGCTTCCGGAAGGGGAGGGGGAGGACCAACTGGTGAACAGCGGAGGCGGGTCCCTGTACTCCAAACGATCCCGGGACGCTGCCTGCCTTGGGGAGGGGGGTTTCCTGACAGCCACCCTTGGCCTGAGGGGTGTAGCGGCTAGTTCAAGGATCTTGGCTGCCCATGCTGCCTGTCAACCATGGGCCACTGATCTCTCTCTCTCTCTCTCTCTCTCTCTCTCTCTCTCTCCCCTGCAGGTTAGAATCGAGTGAGTGGGCCCACTCTTTGGACACCAGCATTGAAATGCCCCCCAGCCCTGAGCACGCCCTGCTTGTAGGTCCCACGGACACCTCTTACAGCAAGGTAAGGCTCTTCCAAGCAGGTGAGGGCCGACCTCTCCTACAAGGGAGCCTCAGCTCCATCCCCTCCCTCCACCCCAACCAGAGTGGGCAAGCCAAGCTAGAATGATCTGCCATCAGTGGGCATCTTTCTAAGGCCAAGTCTGTCCGCAATCGGCTTGGGTCATTTGAACCTGAGAGCGGCCTTTCAACGGGCTGCCTTTCCAGTTGCAAACGGCATATTCTGGTTCTCCCTGCCACATCAGGCATCGTGTTACTGTTCGTTTATATGCTGCCTTTCAGCTGAAAAGCCTCCCATGAAGAAACAAATGCATGCCAATAATAATAATAATAATAATAATAATAATAATAATAAATATTATTTATTCCCCAGCCACTCTGGGCGGCTTCCAACAGAATATTAAAATGCAATGGTATATTAAACATTAAAAGCTTCCCTAAACAGGGCTGCCTTCAGATGCCTTCTAAAAGTCTGGTAGTTGTTTTTCTCCTTGACATCTGGTGGGAGGGCGTTCCACAGGGCGGGTGCCACTACCGAGAAGGCCCTCGGCCTGGTTTCCTGTAACCTGGCTTCTTGCAGTGAGGGAACCGCCAGAAGGCCCTCAGAGCTGAGCCTCAGTGTCCGGGCTGGACGATGGGGGTGGAGACGCTCCTTCAGGTATACCGGACCAAGGCCGTTTAGGGCTTTAAAGGTCAGCACCAGGCATCCCCAAACTTCGGCCCTCCAGATGATTTAGACTACAATTCCCATCATCCCTGACCACTGGTTCTGTTAGCTCGGGATCATGGGAGTTGTAGGCCAAAACATCTGGAGGGCCGCAGTTTGGGGATGCCTGGTCAACACTTGGAATTGTGCTTGGAAACGTACTGGGAGCCAATGTGGGTCTTTCAAGACCAGTGTTATGTGGTCTCGGCTGCTGTTCCCAGTCACCAGTCTGGCTGCCGCATTCTGGTACAGAATAATGCACACAATACAAGTTCAACAGTAGTAAAACACATCTGTGTACCTACCAAAAGAAGATGATGAGTGTTCCCTATAAAAATGTTAAGACAAGAATCAGCATCTTTGCTTTGCAAGGGTCCCGGGCATCTGGGATGGGGCAAGGCAGGTGGAAAAACATTCCCGCGATGGCTCCAGCAGACTCCCCCCGCACCAATATACAGTCGTACCTTGGAAGTCGAACAGAGCCCATTCCTGAAGTCCGTTCGACTGCCTAAACATTTGGAAACCAGAGCCCGGCTTCCGATTGGCTGCAGGAAGCTCCTGCATCCAGTCGCAAGCCCTCTCGGACGTTCGGCTTCTGAAAATAGTTTGCAAACCAGAACACTCACTTCCGGGTTTTGCGGCGTTTGGGAGCCAAAACGTTTGAGAACCAAGCTGTTTGAAAACCAAGGTACGACACTATAACCTCCTGCAAAAGTCAGGGCGTTTCGCTTCTGGAGCCCCTAGATGGGCCCACGTTGCAGTCCTTGGCACCTGCCCCTCCTGTGGCCCTTTGCGATGGGAGGTGCCTTGAGCTGAAGCCACCCTGTGGTAGACTTGCCTTGTGACCTCTGCTTCCTCCTTGCTTTCTCCCCAGACTCGAGGGGGCGTGGGGCTGCGCCGCGTTCTGCACTCACTCTTCTGTTCCCGCCGACGCCTGCCCCTCCTGGCAACTCTCTACCTCCTCACGGTCCACGTGCTCCTTCTCCTCTGCTTCACGGGCCACTTGTGAGAACAGGGGTGGGGCACGTGAGTTGTCCGGGTTGCTGCTGCCGAGCCCCCGTCCCTGGAGGACCCTGCCGTGCTGCGGACGGACGAGAAGGCTACCTTGGGAGACTCCGGTGCCCTGGGGAGGCTGGCCGGAGGCCGCAGAGGGTGTTGCAGAGAGCTCAGGGTGGCCCCCAGCCTGTGGGAGGGCAGGGCCAGCGGCCCTTGACTGGGCCACGCGTTGGTTTTGTTCGTGTTCTTCGAGGGAAGCGTTTTGGGGGGGCTGTTTACACGGTTCACTTTTGCACACTGAATTCGCGGTGAAGTCGCTTTGCAGTCAACCTGGTGCCTCCCAGATCTGTTTTAGACTACGATTCTCACCAGCCCTCATCGACGGAGGGGCTGAGACGTTGAAACATCTGGGGGGTGCCAGGTTTCCAAAGGCTGGCCTGAGTTCATTTGGGAGGGGAATGCAGGCGGAAGTTGTGCGTAAAGAGTTTTCCGTTTTTAACAATGCTGCTTTGGTTATAATCAACAGGCGAAGGGGAGTAAGTCTGCCGAGGGTCGAGCCCGCCTTCTGTGCCAAGGCTGCAGGTATTGGCGGAGCCTGATTCTGGGGAAGGGACCAAGGGGAACTCTTATCAACTTCCAGCTTGCTGTCAGGGCCTTTTCTCTCTTTTATTTCTTTGTGCTCTGTGATTTTGACACTGGGGGAACTGGAAAGGAAACGGACGGAAGCCCCAGACAGAGGGAGAGAGAAGGGGGTGGGGTGGGGGGTGGAATGGCTTCATGCTCGCCAGTGAAGATAAATCAACTTGTCTGTGGCCGCCGAGCCCGTTTCCTAAACCATGCAGAGGAGAGGAAATCGGGGTAGATGTGGGGGAGCAGAGTTCTGAAACCCACCCCACAGCTTCCCGTTGGAGTGGGGCAAGATGTCTTAGCCCTTCTTGGTGGGGTGTTTTAACTGTTTCCATCGTGCACAGACATCTTGGGATAGCTCTTGCAATTCAGGAGGCTGCCGGAAGCATCCTCTGTGGCCGTGGGTCTCGAGGTGAGGCCCTGCCAGCCGTTTTTTGGGGGGGCCTGTTCCTGGCGTGTGGTGTGTAGACCTCCCTTGTCTCTCTTCCTTTCAAATCCAGTCTTCTGATCCTCTTGAAATCCCATCCTTGTGCAATAAAGATTATTTTTTTCGAGCGAGTCGTGTGAATGCTGTGATGTGGTCGGACTCCGCCCGCTGTGGTTCTCGCATTCAACTCTTGACACCCCTTTGTTATAACTTTTCGACAGTGAGGTTGGATGCGCTGCAGAATTTGGCAGCTCAACCGTAGCAAAGGTAAATCAGAAGTAATTTCATTGCAATACTTAAGTGAAATATAACGGGCAGCTGTTGGCTCTAAACGCAAACATGGAAGCGCATAGAAATTTTCGGGTGCGGTAATATTGGTCAGAGAAAATGGGAATGCCAGGAAGAGCTGTTTTAGCTGAGCTTTCTAAGAATTTCAGGAGGACCCTGGTGTCAGAAGCGCAAAGGGTAGCAGAAGGCAAAACTTGGCACATCTCTAATGCGTTTGCTACGTTTTATGAAAATGTGCATATCTGATAGCCCTGATCCTGAGAACATCGGGAAATACTTGATTCGACTCGAGATCACAGAGCGGTATTAAAAGAACCCATTTCAGCCATTGAAATAGAAGATGCTATTTCAAATAAATAAATAAATAAATAAATACCCCCAAAATTGGTGGGAGGAACCCCTGGCATGGATGGATTTGGGGGTGAGCTTTGTAAGTTCCTAAAAGAGCAACTTCTGCCACATCTGCATAAACCATTCAACTTGGAAGGACTGTAATGGTTGTGCTGTTGAAAGCATACAAGGATTGTGCTCGTTCGGGATCCTACCATCCCATAATTCTCATTAACACGGACACGGGAGATTCGGGGCAGACAGATGAAAGTCTGTCACGTAAACTGTGGAACTCCCTGCCACAGGAGGCAGTGGCGACCACCAGCCTAGATGGCTTTAAAAGAGAATTGGAGAAATTCGACGGCCTCTTGCCACCACGGCTGTGCTCTGCTTCCCCACTTGGAGGCAGCAGCGCTTCTGGAAGCTAGGGGCTGGAAACCACAGGAGAGGAGAGGGCTCTTGTGTTCGAATCCTGCTTGCAGGTTTCCCGCAGTGCATACCCTCCAACAGGCCGTAGAAGAAAACCGGGATGTGCGTCTTTGGGGGATGGGGTCTCTCAGGAGCTAGGGGACTCGTGAGAGAGCACGCCCCCCCCCCAAAAAAAATTGGATGTCCCAATTAAATTGGGACAGTTGAAGGGTAATGGTAATAGTAACAATTTATTATTACGGTCAAAGACCAGTTCACAGTTGAAAGGTATGATAATGGGCACCTGGTTGACCACTGCGAGAACAAGAGGCTGGAAGAGAGTTGGCCTGATCCAGCAGACACTTATTTTCCTATTTATGATCCTAACACTTGAGGGGGTCCGAACGAAGATGATATTTCTGGTGTTGGGGGGGGGGGATTTCAGGTATTCTGCATTGTGTGAGGAACTGTTCTCTTGGGTCTACTGCCAGTCAATTTCTCTGAACTTTAACATGGGAAGAGAACATGAAATTATTCATTCACGCACTCGTACCCCACCCATCTGGCTGGGTTTCCCCAACCGCTCTGGGCGGCTCCCTACTGAATATTAAGAACACAGTAAAACATCAAACATTAAAAAACTTCCCTAAACAGGGCTGCCTTCAGATGTCTTCAAAAAGTCAGAAAAGTTACTGTATTTTTCGTTCCATAAGACACACTTTTTTCCTTCTAAAAAGTAAGGGGAAATATCTGTGCGTCTTATGGGGCGAATGGTGGTCCCTGGAGCTGAATTGCCCAGGGGCCAAAAGAGGATCATGCTTTTTATTTTACAAAGAGAAAAAGGGTGTTGAAAGGACTGATCAGCAAAAGATCGGGAGAGAGATAAGAGTCCCGGCTCCCTTTCAGCCCCGCCCTCCATTGTTGAATGTGCTGCAGAGGGAGGTTGTTTGTTTCCCCAGCGGCATGTGACTGGCTGATTAGATTATCTGCCTGGAAGCTGTAGAAAAGGCTCCCTTTCCTTTAGCAGCTGAAGAAATGTGAGTTAAACCCCATAAAAATGGGGCTTTTCCTCTTTGCTTTTCCCCCTTTGCAAAAAAACCTGCAAAATTTTTTAGCTGATCCTGAAGAAACCAGGGCTTTTCCCTTTGCAAAAAAAAGCTGCAAAACTTTTAGCTGATCCTAAAAAAAAACCCAGGGCTTTTCCCTTTGCAAAAAAAGCTGCAAAACGTTTAGCTGATCCTCAAAAAAAACAAAAAACAAAACAAAAAAAACCAGGGCTTTTAGAGGAGGAAAACCAGAAAAATATTTTTTTTCTTGTTTCCTCCTCTAAAAATGAGGTGTGCCCTATGGTCCGGTGCGTCCTATGGAGCGAAAAATACGGTAGTTATTTCCTTGACATCTGCTGGGAGGCCGTTCCACAGGGCGGACGCCACCACCGAGAAGGCCCTCTGCCTGGTTCCCTGCAACCTCGCTTCTTGCAGCGAGGGAACCGCCAGAAGGCCCTCGGAGCTGGATCTCAGTGTATGGGCAGAACGATGGGGGTAAAGCACCCTCTCCACTCTGCGTGATTTAAAAGCCTCGTGTTCAGATGCCTTTCCTCCTATGGAAAGCAACGAGGCGCTTCCCTTCTGCACCCAGGGCTTGTGTGCGTGCGACGCAGCCCTGCTGGGGGTGGCTCTGCTGCGAAGCTTCTTCCTCCTGGCCCACAGGAAATGGAACAAGTTTTATGCAGATAAAACAGGAACTTGGGTGAGCTCAGCTTTGCAGGCGAAACTGAGGTTGAAGTCGGCGCAGAGGAGCAATCACGACGGGCTTCGGAAGTCGCTTTTCGGAACCAAGGTACTGCTTTGGGGTGGGGGGAATTGTCAGCAAAGTTGAAATGGGGGGGTGGGGGCTTGGGGAGGGAGGTGCCTGGCCCTGTTCTGGTCCCCCCCACCCCTCAATTCACACTCTGCATAGTTGGACTATGGAACTCCCTGCCACAGGAGGCGGCGATGGCCACCAGCGATGCTTCTGAATCCCAGTTGCTGGAAACCGCAAGAGGGGAAATCTGTTCTTGTGCTCTGATCCTGCTTGTGAAGTTCCCCTTGGGTCATCTGTTCAGCCACTGCGAGAACAGGTGCTGGACCAAATAGGCCACTGGCCTGATCCAGCAGGCTGTTCTTGGTATCTATTTCTCCCCTCCCCAGTGTTATAAGAAAAAAAAACAACTGCTCCTTTTCCCCTTATGGGGTGTCCAAGAGCCCGTATAGGGTCCTTATGTAGGTTCTCTATCGGTAGGAGAAAATAACAGAATATTGAGAAGCAAAGCAGCTAGTAAACCTGATCTTTATTAATCTGTTGCAACAGGGTCCCCTGCTCCCCCCACACAGGGAGGGAGGAGAGGAACCCAGAACAATGGTGTGCAAGCTCTTATATAGACTTTTGAAATTGCCTCCCCTGTAGCTCAAGACCCCCCCCCCCCCCAACATCATACATACATCACAGAAAGAGGTGGTCCCCAGCAGAAATTTGAGTGTGTTGCTTCTCTCCTGTCTGCCAGGATACCTGATAATGCCTTATCATTATCTGATTGCCTTTTCTGGGTAGCCTGGCCATTCCTTGGAGATGGTCAATACATACTGGCGAAACTAAAAAAAATAGAATATTGTGGAAAAGTCCATTTACGTAAGCAATTGTTTTTATTAACTACTGGAGTTTAATATATGAAATAGACTCATGACATGCAAAGCGAGATATGTCAAGCCTTGGCTTGTTATAATTGTGATGATTATGGCGTACAGCTGGTTGTTAATTTGGGGTTTTCATCAGCTGTACGCCATAATCATCACAATTATAACAAGCCAAGGCTTGACATACCTCGCTTTGCATGTCATGAGTCTATCTCATATATTAGTTTCACCTTTTAAGTTGAATTACTGAAAGAAACGAATCTTTCCACGATATTCTAATTTTTCGAGTTTCACCTGTATGTTACCGGAATTTATGCAAAGGTGTGCAGGGGGGGGGGTTGCCCCTCCAGTGGACATCACACACACACACACACACAAAATCAACACAATCACTCCTGCTGCATCTGTCCCACAGAACACTTCATCACACAGGATCCCCTCCATCTCTATTCAAAGGCCTCTGCAGCACATTACCAAACATGACAATTCACTGATAGACATATCTCTGTACTGGCTCAATGGGGGAACTTTCAGATTTGTGCCATTCCAACTTGTTTCTGCTCAGGGGAAAGATGGCTACCGAAGGGGGGACTTAGGACATGAGAAAAGGCAGCTCTGATCCCCAAAACCTGAGAACACGAACTCAGCAGCCTCTTCCACAAGAGATAATCACTGGGGGGGCTAACGATCTCAAGTAATTTGGAGACCCACTTGGTAGCCACAGGCATGAAACACACTATCCTTTCAGGCTGTGTGGTTTAAGGTGCACATGTCTCTCAAAACAAAACGAGAGAGACCTCTCTCCACCTATTTTGCTTTTTCAGTTCTTCCCCATCCTCTTCTCCACCCCCCACCCCACCCCCGGTGTCCTGGATTTAAATTTATATTTTTAAGCAGCCCCTCCTTCTCCTTGCAACCCACCCCCCAAAAAGAAAACATCTCTCCCTATACTCTATAAAGTATTATAGATGATGAGCAATGTGCAACAGAGATTCTGTGCTTGTTATGTATTCTCCTTTGCAAAATAAATAAAATAAATATTAAGAAAAAACATCTCTCCCTGGATTTGCAGCAGCCTCCTTGTTCTCATGGCAGGTGATCAAAATGGGAGGGGGCACTCCTCCTGCAAGCGGGGAGACACATGACCCCTTTTGGGGGTGTCGCTTCCCCTTTACAGATAACCGCTGCCCTAGGGTGGGGGGAACAGCGTGGCCCCACAGATTCCTGAGCAACATACATGCATGGGAGTTCCTGAAGGTGCTGCAGCAAGAACTGCTTGTCTTGCATTTCTCTGGCTACTCGAATGGTCTCTGGTGCTCCCTCACCTGACCTCAAGTCCTCTGCTTGCTTAACACAGTGCCACCATGTCTTATATGGGGGGTTCCACATTGTTACAGACAGGGCCTCCGCATCCATTAAGGCGAACTAGGCAATTGCCTAGGGCGCCAAAATGGGGGGGGGGAGGCTGGCAAGGCTTTGGTGGGGGGCGGGCGGCGGGATGGGTGAGCAGCAGCTTCTCCGCTACATCGGAGAAACTGCTGCTTGCCTCTCCACCACCCCCCACCTCCCGCTAAAGCAGGCTTTGGCGGGGGGCGGGGGGTGCCAGAAGGTGGTCTCGCCTAGGGCGCAAGAAACCATAGCACCGGTCCTGGTTACAGAAAAAACCTCCTCCTCTTCCCTTTGGGGGTATCCAAGAACCTGCATAGCAGGCATGTCCAACAGGTAGATTGTGATCTACCGGTAGATCACTGGACATCTGTGGTAGATCACCGGTAGATCAGTGGCTCACCCCAAAGAAGCTAAAAAACTTTGGCTCCCCTAAAAAAAGCTCAACGTCCTTGCCCTGCACCCCTAAAATGACCTGAACCACCCAAAATAGGGCTTTCCTTCCTAAAAAAAAGCTCAATGTCGCTTTCCTCTTCCCTAAAGAAGCTCAACAACTTTGACCTGAACCCCCCAAGAGGGGGTAGATTACTGCCAGTTTTTAATGTGAGTAGATCACAGTCTCTTGGAAGTTGGCCACCCCTGCTGTATAGAGTCCTTACGTAGGTTCTGTATCGGTAGGAGGAAATAGCAGAGGCCAACCAGAGAATATTGAGAAGCAAAGCAGCTAGTAAGCCCGATCTTTATTCAAGGAACTGTTGCAACAGGGTTCCCCCCTCGCCCCACGCAGGAGGGAGGAGAGGAATCCAGAACAATGGTGCGCAAGCCCTTATATAGACTTTTGAAATTGCCCACCCTGTAACCCAAGACCCTCCCTCCAAAAAACATCATGCATACATCACAAAAGTTCCACAGTAGAATGTTGCCAGGATATCTGTTAATGGTCACTGATTGCTTTACCTGGGCAGCCTGGCCATTTTTGTGTGTGATGGTAGATACTTTAGTTTCTGAATCCAGGTCACAGGCTCACCCTAAAGGTAAAGGTAAAGGGACCCCTGACCATTAGGTCCAGTCGTGTCCGACTCTGGGGTTGTGGTGCTCATAATGGCCGAGGGAGCCGGCGTACAGCTTCCGGGTCATGTGGCCAGCATGACTAAGCCGCTTCTGGCGAACCAGAGCAGCGCACGGAAACGCCATTTACCTTCCAGCCAGAGCGGTACCTATTTATCTACTTGTACTTTTGACGTGCTTTCGAACTGCTAGGTGGGCAGGAGCAGGGACCGAGCAACGGGAGCTCACCCCATCGCGGGGATTTGAACCGCTGACCTTCTGATCGGCAAGCCCTAGGCTCTGTGGTTTAACCCACAGCGCCACGCACTCACCCTATTCATACACAAATGCGGTCTTAAGACAGGATATGCAAGCAAAAAGACAAAGGGAAGGTATTCCCCATTTCCTCCCTCCTTGCAGAGAAATATATTGAGGTCAATTTGGGAGAGTCCAAATGGCTTCAGGATTGTTCTCCTGTACTATTTCAGACACGCGGTTTATATACTTATGTATGTGTTTGCCTTGTGCATTTATGAACGTTTAATTAGTATTAGGGACTTTAGAATTCTCATCACAACATATATGTAGAACTGGACTCCATGGCAGAATAGAGCGATAGTGCAGAACTATTGCTGATAATTTTTCTCCCTGTCTCCTCGAGATGTGGAAGTCCGTGGCGGGACACAATGTGTCCGTGAAGGTGGAGTCCCAAGGAGACGACTGGGACACAGACCCGGATTTTGTGGTGAGCTGCTTTCGGGTTTTCCTCGGGCTCTTGGGCTCTGTCCCTTCTGCGTCTTCTGAAAGGAGCAGGAAGGAACCCGCAGAGCCTCGTGGGAGGGAGAGAAGCTCATCTCTCAGGAACTGAGAGAGCATCAGGGCTCGGAGGAAAGAGAAAGAATGGAGGGAACTGAGAAGGTGATCTCAGCCACAGTGGCGTAGCAAGGGAGGGGGATGGGGGAGGGACGCCCCGGGTTCCAGGGGAGGGGGGGTGACACTCAGTGGCCCCTCCCGCCACTCCCTGCCGCACAGCACCCTGTCTGTGCTGCTCCACGGACGGATGGGGCAGCCCCATGAGCCGCCGCTCGTCCGGCGGGTCACTCAGTTGCCGCAGGAGCAGCAGCGCCAGGCCGGATGGTTTGCACATGTACGCCATTTCCGTGCATGCACAGCCCATCCGACGTGCGTCATGATGCACGCCTCACAACACCCCGCCCCCAGGGGGGTGCCTCTGCGCGCCGCCCTGGGTGGCCAAGAGGCTTCCTCCGCCCATGGTCCAGCTGCACCCGCCAGGGTTGGCAGTTCTCTTGGGTATATCCATGTTGGGGGGGGGACCTCAGGCTTGGTGGAGGTATGCACCCAATAGGTCTCTCTACCTGCCCCCCAGGACTTTCCTCCAGGTGAAACCCATTGCCAGCCCTGCTTAGCCTGTTTGGAAAAGCATTCTTCAACTCTGATTGTGCTTATTTCTTGCCTGGATGGAAGCTATTGTGTGTGTGTGTGTGTGTGTGTGTGTGTATGTATGTAATGTTGTTGTTGTTCAGTCGTTCAGTCGTGTCCGACTCTTCGTGACCCCATGGACCAGAGCACGCCAGGCACTCCTGTCTTCCACTGCCTCCTGCAGTTTGGCCAAACTCAGGCTAGTCGCTTCGAGAACACTGTCCAACCATCTCATCCTCTGTCGTCCCCTTCTCCTTGTGCCCTCCATCTTTTTGCTGACTGTATAGAGCTTCTCCATCTTTGGCTGCAGAGAATATAATCAATCTGATTTTGATGCTGCCCATCTGGTGATGTCCATGTGTAGAGTCGTCTCTCGTGTTTTTGGAAAAGTGTGTTTGTGATGACCGGCTTGTTCTCTTGACAGACCTCTATTAGCCTTTGCCCTGCTTCGAAAATATTTATATACCACCTTTTTGCATTTCCTGTTACATCTGTTACATATCCAGAAATTTTTCTGCATTTACAGTGGTACCCCGGGTTACGTACTTAATCCGTTCCAGGTTACAGTACGTAACCTGAAAAGGACATAGCCTGAACAATTCGTTTTGTGCATGCGCAGACCGAAAAACCCTGCGAAAAATGCTCTGCGCATGCGCAAATCGTGTGTGCGTCGGGTTGCGCTTCCGGGTTACGGAGTTCGTAACCCAAAAAGTACACAACCTGAAGCGTACATAACCCGAGGTACGACTGTATAGTTTTCCTTAATGTTCAAGATTCAATCTAGACCTGTCAGGAGATTTGCATTTTCACAATATTGTTTTAGATACTCTTTAACTGTTATTCATTCAGGTTTGAGTTTCCTCTTATTCTCCCATTCATTTTCGCAAGTCCAAGGTATTCTATCATTTTCACCTGCCAGTCAAGCTTTGTGGGAACTGAGTCACATTTCCAGTTTTTTGCTACTAAAATTCTAGCTGCCGTAGTTGCATACATCTTCATGCCTGTCTTGGTCTTGGGAGACCAGCGCGGGGGGCGGGGCATGTCTCAGCAGAAGGGAAAGACACCCTGTGTTCTTCACCAGACACACTCATCCCTGCCTGTTGGCATCCGTCCTCCCCTGTGTCAGTTTCTGCCTCTGATTCTGGACTTTTCTCTGCCCCAGACTCTCCCAACTCAGCTTCTCGCATCTCCTCTTTCCAGTCTTCTCTCTCTTTTCCCTCTTCCATGTCCTACTCCCCAGGCCAATGCAATTCTGGGCTGCATCAACAGGAGTATAGCAACTAGATCAAGGGCAGTAATAGTACCACTGTATTCCGCTCTGGTCAGACCTCACCTGGAATACTGTGTCCAGTTCTGGGCACCACAGTTCAGGAAGGATACTGACAAGCTGGAACGTGTCCAGAGGAGGGCAACCAAAATGGTCAAAGGCCTGGAAACGATGCCTTATGAGGAACGGCTTAGGGAGCTGGGTATGTTTAGCCTGGAGAAGAGGAGGTTAAGGGGTGATATGATAGCCATGTTCAAATATATAAAAGGATGTCATATAGAGAAAGGTTGTTTTCTGCTGCTCCAGAGAAGCGGACACGGAGCAATGGATTCAAACTACAAGAAAGAAGATTCCTCCTAAACATTAGGAAGAACTTCCTGACAGTGAGAGCTGTTCGACAGTGGAATTTGCTGCCAAGGAGTGTGGTGGAGTCTCCTTCTTTGGAGGTCTTGAAGCGGAGGCTTGACAGCCACCTGTCAGGAATGCTTTGAGGGTGTTTCCTGCTTGGCAGGGGGTTGGACTGGATGGCCCTTGGGGTCTCTTCCAACTCTAGGATTCTATGAGCCTTCTTCTCTTGGGGGTTCACCGGCTGTTTCCTCTCAACATTCCTCTGCTTCCAACCAGTCTGTGACACAGGATGACGAAGGCTGTGGCCATAATGCCGATGGCAATTTAGATCCCTGACCAATTGTTTGTGTGTGTGTGTGTCTCTTGCAGAACGACATCTCGGAGAAAGAGCAGAGGTGGGGGGCGAAAACCATCGAGGGCTCCGGCCGCGCAGAGCACATCGAGTGAGTCATTGTTTCCTCTCCTCCTGCCGGTCCAAACTTTGAGTAATGGCCCCTGTGGCTTGTTAGGGCCATGCGTACACCAGCGAGAGCAGACTCTGCAATTTGCTGCGGTGGTGGGTTTTGATGGGGGTAGCAGGCCTTGGAAGGAATGAAGGGAAGCAGCAAATATCTGGGGGGGGGGGGGATTCCAGCAATTATTTCTCTCCTAGTTCTGTGCATTGTTAAGAATGGGTGTTGAGGACATGACATTTTGACATTTGTTTTTGCTTTAAAAATAATATTTTATTTTATTTTATATACAATAACTGTAACCATTCCAAAACATAAAAATAAAACTCAGGGCCAGTGGCAGGAACTGGGCTGAGGTTCCTGCCCTGCGTCACGCCATCTTCTGGGGTTGCCATGGCAGCGCCTGCTACTCGCAGGAAAAGGAAGTGGAGTGTGTTCAGCGAGCAGCTTGCCAAATAAGGGCTTTTGCAGGTCAACCACAAAAATAAAAGTATCTGGGAGAGGAAGGGGACACTAATAGCTGCATCGTCTTGTTTGGGGTCTACCTGGCTGAGGAGAGATCATTGACTTAAGTTGCACCCAACATCTATGTGCCAGTTTGGGGCAGTTTCCCCAGCGATGTAGGAATGACATCTAAACTCCTTGTGATTTGCAGCGACTGGTTCCTTGTTCTGCCCTCAGAAATCTGAGTGAGCAAATGGTTTCCTTCCTCTTTCTAACTCTGTATCCTTAGTATTTACAGTGGACCCTCTGGGTATGAACTTGATTCGTCCCGGGGGTCTGTACTTACCCCCGGAAAGTCCGTATCTGCAGGCACCGCTTCTGCACACGGCACGATAGAGCGTTTCTGCGCAAACCCGAAGCGCGCAGAGTATTCAATATATAATCTACGAGTTGCTTCTCTATTTAGACCCATGTTAGGGCAAAACCTTTATTGGGCCAACCGAAACGTCACAAAATAGCACACAAGCTTTTGTACTCTCTGGAAAGAGAGAGAGGGAGAGGGGAAACAGACTCATTGGCAAGAATTGCAGTCGCACACCAATGCAACAGATTGGGCAGGTTAGGTCTCTGTTGCCACAAAGCTGTGCTGCTGTTCATGCGCTGCAGCCTTAATAGTTGCCGTGCGCCGGCAGTGCCGATTGCGGGGGAGGGGCGCCGCACCGAGTGTCACCCCCCCAGGGCGGTACCCGGGACGGCCCGCCCCTTTGCTCCGCCCCTGATAACAGGACCAGTTTAAGCCAGCTGTACTCAGCTTCTCTGAAGGAATAACCCAAACACCACGAACCATCTGCTTATTTCTTTCACACAGAGAAGCTTCCAGAACCCTCTTGAATTAGTTAGAATAGGAAAGATCTCTTACACGTCAGATCAATCCTTTCTGCGCCAAGAAATGCAAACTGCCGCAGAGTCCTTTCCAGCACTACAAATCTACTTGTTAAATAGCCAACCCCATCCAATCTCCCTGCTAACCTATCAAGGTGAAAGCTGGATAAACAGGCCACACAGAAGTGACCTCAGTTGTGCCTGCAGATGGCTGCAAATTGAACCCCGTGTTTCTAGAGATGGGGCGGACAGAGTAGAGAAGGGAGCTGCCTTGAAATTGGTCGTTGGGTTGGGGGCGATTCGGCCCTGCCTCCTTTTTCAAACTCCCCCCTTTGTGCTTTGACTCCACAGCATTCACAAGCTAAGGAGCAAAGTGTCCGCGGAACATGAAGTTCTCAAGAAGAAGGAGTTGGAGGCAGCGCCCAAGGCGTCGTACGGTTACGGGGGCAAGTTTGGCACGGAGAAGGACCGCATGGACAAGGTGCAAGAGGGGGAGGGTGCTGTTCTTTGGATGCTACAAAGGTTTGGGGTTTGTTTGTGTATTTTTTTTGTGTGTGTGTGTGTCCAAGAAGCAAGGGCCCATTTTCCACGCTAGTAATCGGGACCATCATCCTCACCACTAGGAATATAAGGAGACGACAATCTCCATCACATCCTGGGTTTGTTGAGATGTTTCCATTCCACTGCAGTTTGGTTTCTGCTAAAACCTGTGCTATTTGAGGACTGGCCCTACTACAAGGCAGAGTGAGGCACTTGCCTCAGGCGGGAAATATTGAGGGCGGTGAGTAGAGAGAGCTCTCTGTGTCTGCTGTGCAGCCTGCCCTGCATGCACCAAACAAGGCCACTGCCCTTGCAGTAGCGGGGGTTGAAATCAGATTCAATGGGCTGCTGCGCCTTTGTACGTGAAATGAGACTGGGAGGAGGTAAGTTACAGGTAGGTAGCCGTGTTGGTCTGCCATAGTCAAAACAAAATAAAAAAATAAAAAAAATCCTTCCAGTAGCACCTTAGGGACCAAAGTTGTTCTGTTTGGTGTCTAAAATATTTATTTCTTAATTTGGGGCTCAAAAAATAGGGGTCGACTTATACATGGGGGCGTCTTATACACGGAAAAAATACGGTACCTCTTTGCAAGACAGCTTTGTCGCGTCTTTAAGTGGGCGGTGTGGGGACTGATTCTGACAACATTCCCCTTTGAAGTTGTTGTCATCATGATGTCAGGTGACCAACATCGAGGGAGCCTCCCCCACCTGTTGAAGTGGCTTGCAGAGAGGGGTGGGGAGCTGACCAACCGAACAACCAGGGCACCCTCGGAATTACCTGCCCAGAATTACCTGGCAGGATTTGACACCACTCTGTCTTGATTTCCCAGAGTGCTCTGGGCCATGAGTATGTTGCTGAAGTGGGGATGCACTCGTCTCAGACAGATGCAGCCAAGGGCTTCGGAGGAAAGTATGGGGTGCAGAGGGACCGAGCAGACAAGGTGAGTGTCGAAGTCCCCTTGTGTTTACCTTTGATATCTGCTGGGAGGGCGTTCCACAGGGAGGGCGCCACCACCGAGAAGGCCCTCTGCCTGGTTCCCTGGAACCTCACTTCTCGCAGGGAGGGAACTGCCAGAAGGCCCTCAGAGCTGGACCTCAGTGTCTGGGCTGGACAATGGGGGTGGAGACACTCCTTCAGGTATACAGGGCCAAGTTTGGGGCTTTCAAGGTCAACACCAACACTTTGAATTGTGCCCAGAAACATACTGGGAGCCAATGTAGGTCTTTAAGGACTGGTATAATATGGTCTTGGCGGCCACTCCCAGTCACCAGTCTAGCTGCCGCATTCTGGATTAGTTGTAGTTTCTGGGTCACCTTCAAAGGTAGCCCTACGTAGAGCACATTGCAGTAGTCCAAGCGAGAGATAACAGGATCATGCACCACTCTGGCAAGACAGTCTGCGGGCAGGTAGGGTCTCATCCTGCGTACCAGATGGAGCTGGCAGACAGCTGCCCTGGACACAGAATTCACCTGCGCCTCCATGGACAGCTGTGAGTCCAAAATGACCCCCAGGCTGCGTACCTGGTCCTTCAGGGGCACAATTGCCCCATTCAGGATCAGGGAGTCACCCAGACCTGTCACCCATCCTCTAACTGCATCCGGACACTCTCCAGACATTTTGTGATCCCTTGAACCTGACGTGGCTCCCCAACCTGAAGCCCCCACCTCTGTCTCCGGGTTACTGCTAGGCTGAGGGATCGTGACACTTGCCTGCCCCACTCATAGCACATTGATTGCAAGCGCTTAGGGGCAGAGAGCTGTCCTTTTTATTTCCTTCTGTTGTTCTCTGTGGGACTTCATATGTATCTATAACAACAAGAGCAACTTTTCTCACCTTCTGTTCCACACAGTCAGCTCTCGGTTTTGAGTACAAGGGCGAAGTCGAGATGCACACCTCCCAGAAAGGTAGGCTTGGAGAGATTCCTGCTGCTTCCTCTCATTCATCCCTTTCCCCCTTTCCCCCTTCATTTTTTCGTTTTTCAGAAAACATTGGAGAGCCACATCACAAAATTCGGAGAAGTGTGGTTTTTGAAGGGCGTTTGTGTTTTGGTTTGTTTCTGGGTTCAGGAAATGCGAACAGCCAAACAGATCCCCCCCCCCCGGATGTCTGACTGCAGCCATCCCTCTGCCTCTCTCCCCATGTGCTCCAAGGCCTCTGGAGAGGGAAGATGCATTTTGAGCATATGGAGAAGCACAGGAGACCACATTTGTCCATGGCTGTAGGGCAGGCTGGAGCATGACGATAGATGCAGACAGAGCTATGCGCCAGAAGGCAGTGCAAAAGAATGTTGGTTCCTACTGGAGTTCAGCCCACCATGAAATGCAGAGAACATTTGACCATTTGGTGTGCCACACTTTAGCCACACCTGTGGGTTAAACCACAGAGCCTAGGGCTTGCCGATCAGAAGGTCGGCGGTTCGAATCCCTGCGATGGAGTGAGCTCCCGTTTCTCGGTCCCTGCTCCTGCCAACCTAGCAGTTCGAAAGCACGGCAAAGTGCAAGTAGATAAATAGGTACCACTCCGGCGGGAAGGTAAACGGCGTTTCCGTGCGCTGCTCCGGTTCGCCAGAAGCGGCTTAGTCATGCTGGCCACATGACCCGGAAGCTGTACGCCGCCTCCCTCAGCCAGTAATGCAAGATGAGCGCCGCAACCCCAGAGTCGGACACGACTGGACCTAATGGTCAGGGGTCCCTTTACCTTTACCTTTACTTTAGACATAAAGACTTCCAGAACATCTTACACACAGTCAGAACCAGACAGTCCCTGCCTGCAGGCTCACAGTCTAAAAAACACGACACACGAGGGGAAATGGGCAGGAAGGGAAGAGGAAAAGAAAAACCCAGGCACCAGTTTCTAAACAGCTGTTCCTATAAGACGGTTGAACGGCGCCTTGTATTCCCCTTCCAGCAACTCCTGCCGCCAAGCTGGTGCCAAACGTATCAGTCTGCTTTTCTTTTGACCACATCCACAAGGAGGAGAGGGGGGTCTTGTAGTCTCTCTTTCCCTAAAAGCTGTATTTTTAAACTGCCCAGAAGAATAAAATACCTTTCTATGGGGTTGGGGGACAAGGAGGCGAGGGGGGTCTTGTCATCTGGGGAGCCCAGGACTTCCAAAAACAATGCCCAGCTTTAACACCCCAGGGAAGTGACTTTGGTCCTGCTAATGCAACAGATCGGCTTCACTCCCAGAGGCGCACTCCATTGCCTCTTGAGAGCTGAGCGGGGGCGTAGCAAGGTAAATTGGTACCCGGGGGCAAAACATTTTTGTCACACCCCCCCTGCCAAGGCATGGGAAGGTTAGGTCAGTGTTTTTCAACCACTGTTCCGCGGCACACTAGTGTGCCGCGAGATGTTGCCTGGTGTGCCGTGGGAAAAATAGAAAAATTACTTTATATATAGTCAATATAGGCACAGAGTTAATTTTTTAAAACATTTTCTAATGGTGGTGTGCCTCGTGATTTTTTTCATGAAACAAGTGTGCCTTTGCCCAAAAAAGGTTGAAAAACACTGGGTTAGGTGGTACCCGGTGCGGAAAATTTCTTGTCAACCCCCCCATTGACACCCCCCCCCCCGCAAAAAAATGGTTTTACGTTATTTCAGATTTTCTTACAAAGGAATAATAACAAGTAATAATTAAAGAAAAACCTTTTATTTATATCCCGCCCTCCCCGGCCGAAGTCGGGCTCAGGGTGGCTAACATCAGATACATAACATTGGTATAAAACCAAACAATAATTAAATTACCTCCTCAAAACATCTCAAAATCAAATTAAAGTCTAATTAGATGGCTTTCCACAGGGTTAAGGTTGGGAACAGTAAGTGTTCTCTGAACTGGAATTTAAGCCTTCATGACATAGGAAAACAGCCAAGTGAACAGCTATTTTGATGGAGGAGGGTCAAGATATTAACCGATATGCATGAAACTTCATATATAGCTATAGAATCCCTAGTATAGTAAGATAAGACCTTCGGAGCAGGCATTTAAAATATACACAATCCAATTTTTTTTAAAAAAAATTCCCCAAAATAAAATTGTTCCTTGATAATTTGTCACCACCTCCATTATGGAAAACGGGGTGGCCAGCCCCCCCCACCCCCTTGCTACGCCCCTGGCTGAGCCTTCAGCAAAGGTGATGAAACGCGCTTTCTGCTCCCCATCTCTTTTCCTCTGAGGGATCCTGAGAGCCCCACGGCGAGGGGAGAGGAGGCCTGATGGGGCTGGCCTGTTTCAGCAGAGCTGACGGAGGGAGTTCTGCTTCCCAGCTCTTATCTCACCCATGCCATTTCTGCTGAGATGGCCCAAGCTCTTGTGGGTTGGAGCTGTTTCTGTTGGATCAACCCATCACCTTCTGATGGATGATTTAGAAGGATTGGATCCAGCATCACTTCTGCTGTGCGCTGTGTGCCAGTATCCATACTCAGCAGAGTTACATCTCAACACAGCTCCATCCTTGGAAGCGTCTTCGGGGTTGAAGGTACAACCCCGAAGAGAGCCAGTGTGGTGTAGTGGTTAAGAGCGGTAGACTTGTAATCTGGGGAACCGGGTTCGCGTCTCCACTCCTCCACATGCAGCTGCTGGGTGACCTTGGGCTAGTCACACTTCTCTGAAGTCTCTCAGCCCCACTCACCTCACAGAGTGTTTGTTGTGCGGGAGGAAGGGAAAGGAGAATGTTAGCCGCTTTGAGACTCCTTCGGGTAGTGAAAAGCGGGATATCAAATCCAAACTCTTCTTCACACAGTAGGCAATAATCACTCAGGGATGCCATAAAGATTCAGTCAAGTGTAGAAGTTTACTCGACAGGCATAAAAGCATATCGGTAGCAAATATATACAGACATTCATCACTGCCGTGGTCAAGGCATGCTCTTAGTCCAACAAGAGTCCAAGACACACTCTCTCTCACCGCAAGGCGCAAGCAAGAGACTCACAACAAGTTACACAGAACTGTTGTCACCCACTGTGCCTGTCCAAAGAACAGTTAGAATCATAGAGTTGGAAGAGACCACAAGGGCCATCCAGTCCAACCCCCTCACAGAAAACGTCCTTGCATAGACAGAACAATCTCAGCCTTCTGCTGCTTCTTGAAACTTCTCTCTTTCTGGAACAAATGATTCGCCCACCCACACACACACACAGAGAGAATATCCAACAGTGTCTGCATCTCTCTGAAATTCACCAGGTTTCACCTCCTTGCAGATTACGCCGTTGGCTTTGGGGGCAAGTACGGTGTGCAAAAGGACCGCCAAGACAAATCTGCCCTGAGTTGGTCACACAAGGAGGAATCGAAACCCCACGAGTCCCAGACAGGTGGGTGTCGAACACCTCCCGGTTCAGGGAATGATGTGGGTGGAGCTCTTGGAAAGAGACAAGCAAGCCTTCATTGTGTTGTTTAGCTCAGTCTTCCCCAACTTGGTGAAGTCCAGGGATTGCTAAACTCCATCACCCCTGGCTGTTGGCCATGCAGGCTACGGGGAGTTGGGGTGCAAATAACATCTGGAGGGTACCTGGCTGTGGAAGGCTGGAGTCCTGTGTTTGAGAAGGATATTGTCAAGCTGGAAGAAGTGCAGAGGAGGGCGACCAGGATGATTGAGGATCTGGAAACCCAGCCTGATGAGGAACGGTTGAGGGAGCTGGGTATGTTTAGCCTGGAAAAGAGGAGGCTGAGAGGAGATATGGGAGCCAAAGATCTGAAGGGTTGTCCCATGGAAGATGGAGCAAGCTTGTTTTCTGCTGCTCCAGGGGACTCCCAAACCAATGATTTCCAATGACAAGAAATGAGATTCAGTGGAAAATTAGGAAGAACTTTCTCACAGTAAGAGGTTTTTTGACAGTGGGGCGGACTCTCCCTCAGAAGGTGGTGGATTATCCTTGGAGGTTTTTAAACAGAGGTTGGATAGGTATCTGTCAGGACTACCTTAGCTGTGATTCCTGCATTGCAGGGGGTTGGAGATGACCCTGGAGTCATTCTAGGATTCTCTGTTAACTATCCATAGCTCAGTTGTTGGGGAAACCCTGAGAGCTCATGCCTATAGAACAGAGGTTGCTAACCTCCAAACCACAGGCATGAAGTGGCCCCCCCCTCATGCATATTTCCTTCCCATCCCACTATTTTGGGCACCCCATGAATCCCAGGTGGGGGAAACGGATGCTGTCCTGCTTGGGAGCTTCCCAATTGGGGCACCTGATTGGCCACCATGAGAACTACGGATCCAGCAGCCAAGACCTCCTGATGTGGGGCAGACCACGGTGCAAAATGGGGTCAGCTCTTGTGGGCTGGAGCCATGGCTGCATCTTTCTGAAATTCACTCCCCCCCCCCCCGCAGATTACGCCGTTGGCTTTGGGGGCAAGTACGGTGTGCAGAAAGACCGCCAAGACAAATCTGCCCTGAGCTGGTCGCACAAAGAGGAATTGAAACCCCACGAGTCCCAGACAGGTGGGTGTCCACTGCCCCCTGGTTCAGAGAATGATGTGGGGTGTGGTGGGGTGGGGTGGGGTGGGGTGAAGCCCTTGGAAGAGGCTGTCAAATGTGTAGAGCCCATCATGGAGATGGGCTTGCCTTTTCTGAAAGGCTCCTGTGGTTTGATTTCTGGAGGGCAATTCATTTGTTCTCTCCCCCCCTCCCGCATTGTAGATCATGCCAAAGGTTTTGGGGGCCGCTATGGGGTACAGAAGGACCGGGTGGACAAGGTAAGCAGAGCTCGCCCCTCCACCCTCCACCAAATGCCCTCTATGGGGCAAATAATCCACGCTGATAAGATCCCGTGATCACCCATGATTGACCTTCTCAGAGTCTGGTTCTGGGAGGGAACGATGCGCATCCTCTTGTGGGGAACCTGTCCTGGCTAGCTGGGTGTACTGTGAACCTCTCTTTGCAGAGCGCTGCTGGTTTCAATGAGATGGAAGCTCCAACTTCCTCATATGAGAAGACAACACCTGTGGAGGCCGGTAAGTCTTTTCGCAGGCCAACCTGTCAAGGTCAGTGAGTTGTTGTTGTTCAGTCGTTCAGTCGTGTCCAACTCTTCGTGACCCCATGGACCAGAGCACGCTAGGCACGCCTATCCTTCACTGCCTCTCGCAGTTTGGCCAAACTCATGTTAGTAGCTTCGAGAACACTGTCCAACCATCTCATCCTCTGTCATCCCCTTCTCCTTGTGCCCTCCATCTTTCCCAACATCAGGGTCTTTTCTAGGGAGTCTTTGTAGCCTTCTTGCAGACCTTTCTGTTAACCTTGGGTTCGTGTTGCGCCAAAGGGAGGGATCAAAGGAGTCAAAAGACACTTCCGAGGGATTGCTTCAGAGGAAGAGTGTATTCTGCATGCAGAAGGTAAATGCTGTGTTCTGTGTTCAAGCACACAAGCAAGTACAAAGCTAGTCAGTTTTCTTTTTTCTTTTTTAAAGGTTTTTTATTATTTTCCAATAAAACAAAATGAAAAAACAACATTACACAAACATAAACACAATAGAAACATAATACATGATAGACAATAAACAAAATACAAAATACAATAAAAAATCACATACAAACCTTACTCAACACCTATCTTTGTTTTTTTTTTCTCTTGTCTTTAACTTCAGGGGACTTCCCCTGTTCCCTCCACTGCCTTTAAAATTATATATACTCTTTAGGTAACTTTATTTCTTTTTCAATTAACCTTTACCAAATCTCTTAATAATCTTTAAATTTACTTATCCAATATAAATCTTCCCTTATATTCTATATCTTAAAATATTCTTATACCATTAAATCATTCACATCACAAATTTCTTCTGAACAATTATATCTCACATTAACCTGCTAAAGCCATTTCTTCTAATTAATTCTGCTCAAATACTCAAACATTCAATTTTACACATTTAAGTAAGTAGTCCTTAAATTTCTTCCAGTCTTGCGACACCGTCTCCTCCCTCTGGTCTCGGATTCTAGCGGTCAGTTCAGCGAGTTCCATGTAGTCCATTAACTTCATCTGCCATTCTTCCACTGTTGGGATCTCTTCACCCTTCCAGGTTCTTGCCAATAGGATTCTAGCCGCTGTTGTGGCATACATAAAAAATACTCTATCCTGACTGGGTATCTCTTCGTTGGTCATGCTCAAAAGGAATGCCTCTGGTTTCTTACTAAAGGTAACTTTCATTACCTTTTTAAGCTCATTATAAATCTTATCCCAGATAAATTTAAGACAAAGCTAGTCAGTTTTCAAACGGTTCTTATAGGGTTCTTTGGCTCATCTCCCCATCCCAGGAATCTGCCACTTGTACATAACATCCTTGTCCATATAAGGAACATTTCCTGTTCTTGCAATCTTAAGGCAAAGCCTTGAGTTGGTTCCTGTGCCAGCTTTCATACGCACTTTTATCCTATCTTGTCTCTGACCTAGACAGTTCTTCTCTGTGCAAGGTTGACCTTCCATCGTTACCTTCAGACACTTAGTCACAGCTCACACAGTGCAATGCAGATCAAAGTTCACAGCTTACAGAGAAGGCTTCATTTTAACAGCATACAGGAAAGCTTTTACTTAAAAGAGTCTCTAACAGTACATTCAGGTAAATATATACAGGTTAGCTAATTAACCCCTTCATCTTCTCTTCTCATGAGGTGGTCAGTGAGTAGATGCCCACAATGATCCATGAGTGATGTTGGAAAACCCGTAGGAATCGAGACCCCCTAGTTGCTGAAAGGGAGCGATTTGCACCAGCCCCATAGCAAGCCGTCCATAGAGGGTAGATGCCTCCTGTTTTATGGGCTCTAGAGTGAGCCAGGGAGCTGGAGAAGATGCCCCCCAAGCCCCACCAACTCCACGATCCACTATAAAGCCAAGTTGCATCATGCATGCATTTTACTCAAGAGAATTCAGCCATACACGCTTGGCTGCAGCTCCATTCTAGATCCATTCCAGCCTTTTTCTTCTGCCTTCATCTCTCTCTCTCTCTCTCTCTCTCTCTCTCTCTCTCTCTCTCTCTCTCTCACTCTCTCTCTCTGCCTGCCTCCTCCTCCTGTCAACAGGTTGCTCACATGTGGAAGAGTGAGGGGAGGCAGTGGAGACACTGGGGGGGGGGAGCTCCCCATGGGGCTTATACCCCCCCCACTTGCCAGCCAAGGTAAAGGTAATTTTGGCTATGCTCATGACCCCCAGAACCAACCCTCTGTGTATGATGCAACTTGACTGTATATTTTGGAACATTCTCAGTTGGTTCACTGTGCATTTAGGACGCCCCCCCCCCCAAGAGATCGTAACCCAATTTTGCATGACGGTTCTTGAGATTACGGGGAAGGCTTCCACCTTCCTTTGGATAAAACCGAGTACCATTCTGAATCAAGATGGCGGACTGAACCTTTTGAAACTGCACTGATTTTAACCACCAATCTTGAAGCTGCACTGATTTCAAAACTTCACTGATGTCTTTTGTCTCTTCGAATTCCTGTGCTACGTTGGGTACGGCGAGGCTGTTAGTTTTATAACCAACTGTATTATTATTATTATTATTATTATTATTAAATATTTTTATTCATTTTCAACCAATCAAAACAGTTAAAACATGCTTACAGTAACAAGGTTAGAAATACATAACCAACTACAATAACACACATATAAACCTTTTATAATAATATCTTTCCTCACTTGATAACATGACTTCCTCAAATCCCTCCTTACTGAATTTCATTGTATTACATCTTTAGCAGTCTTCCAAATTCATTATTAAACTTTAAAATTCATCATAATTAACATCCTTTTTACTATCTTCTATCTCTCCAACCTTAATTTTCTAAATAATACATCTTTAACTACAAACCTAGGCCTTTATTTACTTCCAAAATCTTTTCTATTTTTCAAATAGTACAATATTTTTAAAAAAATATACTCTAAATTTACTCTTCCACCATCTCCTCCTTCTGGTCTTGGACTCGTCCAGTCATCTCGGCCAGTTCCATATAGTCCAACATCTTCATTTGCCATTCCTCTATCGTCGGAATGTCCTGTGTTTTCCAGTTTTTGGCAAGTAGTAGTCTCGCAGCTATTGTAGCATACAAAAAGAATCTATCTTTTTGGGACTATAACAAACTGTATTCTTCAGTCGGTGTGGGTGGAGGGAGGCCCTCCCAGCCCCCGCTGCCAAGTCCTCACCTTGCCCCTTGTCATTGTCACCAGCCTCTGCTGGAGCAGGTAACCTGAGGCAGCGGTTTGAGAGCATGGCCAAGTCAGCCGAGGAAGACAACCGGAAGAGGGCAGAGGAGGAGCGAGCGCGTCGCCAGGCCCGGGAGAAGCAGGAGCGCCAGGCAGCCCAGAAGCAGCTGCAGCAGGAGGAGGAGCAACGGCAACAGGAGCAGGAGGTGAGGAGCCTGGTCCTTCATGTCCTCTGTGGACCAGTCCAAGCCGATCGGGTGCCTGGGGCAGCGTGCATGCCTCCCCCCACTCAACCGCCCTACAGCTGAGGAGGAGGAGGAGGCGGGTGGACCATTTGGGGCAGCGCGGAGCCTGCGGGCGCCAAGGAGAGATGTGTGGCTCGGGCGCATTGCAGGCCTCGCAGTGCATGCCACCCCCGGCATTTTGTCACCCCCTCAGTGGTGACACCTGGGGCGAACCGCACCCACCACACATCCCTTCCTCCGCTCCGGCCAGGCCTCTGGCTAATCTCAGGCTAAGTTGCCTTCAGTTGGGGGGGGGGGTCAGGCAGGCATTGCATGTCACCCCAGTCTCCACCTCCGATGACACCGTGCAACATCGCAGGTGACGTCCACACCATACATTGTGCAGAGGAGGGCGGCCAGGAGGATCGACGGTCTGTAGACCAAGGCTTACAGTGGAACCCCGGGTTACGCACCCCCCGTGTTGCAGACGTTCGACTTGCGAACGCCCGCAACCCGGAAGTGTTTCCGGAGTGCGTGCGACCCCCGGATGCGCAGAAGTGTTCTGCGCACTTTGCGCATGCGCAGAAGCGCTCAAATAGCGCTTCTTCTGAGTTTGGTTTGTGTGTGTGTGTGCGTTCGTGATACACACGCCCGTGTTACGTAGCGCGACCTAGAACGGATCGCGTACGTAACCCGGGGGGCCTCTGTACAAGGAACGGTTGAGGGAGTTGGGTGTGTGTAGCCTGGATAAGAGAAGACTGAGAGGCAGGCTTCATCTGGGGCAGACGGAGGCGTCCGGTTTGTCCTCTTTGCGCTCCTCCCAGCAGTTGGTCCTCCTCTGGTCCCTTTTAAACTACAGTACTGTCTTTCGTGTGTGTGTGTGTGTGTGTGTGTGTGTGTGTGTGTTTTCAATTACAATAATCCAATAATAGCCTCATTATAACAATACCAAATTATAATACAATTACTAATACCAGTCCTTTTTTCTGGGGGGATGCATGGGTACGCATACCCCTAAATATTTTGGGAATCTTTGTCCATTTACTGTATTTATTTCCCCCGATTTGAACTATAAAATGGTGGTTTACTTCAATCAAAATGAGAGTGCACCTAAACATTATTTTTTTTAAAAGCACAGGCAAATACCAATCATTCTGATGCCAAATTATATAATTTAGGTGTCCCCCGCCATCTGCTAGAATTGATGGTTTGATGATTTACTTTATTTCTGCGTTCCAAAATCTTATTAATTTCAATTGCACTCCAGTCAAAATAGCAATCCCTTATACAAAAACTGCAGTATCAGCGACTTCCATTTGTATTGACACATTAAATGATTTATAAAACTACAGGTGAAGCATTCAAACTATATCCTTGTTCTTCCTGTGTGCGGCAATTATTCTGTCCATGTTGTTTCTTCCTGTCCTTGTAAAATATTATGCCTATCTTTTCCCGGTTGTTGCTATTCTCCATCACGCCTTGGGTGGAGCTAACATCCCATTTTAAACTACTGCCTTTTATATGTTTCCAGCTTTTTGTATCTTAAAGGTAAAGGTAAAGGTAAAGGGACTCCTGACCATTAGGTCCAGTCGTGTCCGACTCTGGGGTTGGGGCGCTCATCTCGCGTTACTGGCTGATGGAGCTGGCGTCCAGCTTCCAGGTCATGTGGCCAGCATGACTAAGCCGCTTCTGGCGAACCAGAGCAGCGCACAGAAATGCCGTTTACCTTCCCGCCAGAGCGGTACCTATTTATCTACTTGCACTTTTGACGTGCTTTCGAACTGCTAGGTTGGCAGGAGCTGGGACCAAGCAACGGGAGCTCACCCCGTCATTGCGGGGATTCGAACCACCGACCTTCTGATCAGCAAGCCTAAGGTTCTGTGGTTTAACCCACAGCGCCACCCGCGTCATTTGTATCTTACCTGATCTGTATAAGCTGCCTTGAGTCCTCTGTCTGGGAAAAAGGCAGAATATACAGTAAAATGATGATGATGATGATGATGATGATGATGATAATAATAATAATAATAATAATAATAATAATAATAATTTATTTAATTTTATCCTTTCAGGAAACCCAGAGATGTGAGGAGCCGAGGAGCAATGCTGCAGCCCCCAGACTCTCGCCAGGGCCCATGAAAGTGGGCAGAGAGGACATTGGCTTTCCCCCTGTGCCACCGCCAGCCCCTCAGCACCAGGTAAGGGCTCACGCATGGCCAAGATGGCGATGCTTTGGGGAATACCAATGGAAAGGTGCCACCCAAGAAGTATAGCGTGTCCAAGGGGGCTGGCCAGCTCCTCTCAGTTTGTGGACTGAACTCCTATCCCTGGAAAATAAGGACACTTGGTGGATCTGGGGTAGTGAACTAGGTGGGCCCTTAGCTTGACGTAGCAGGATCTTAAATTCTTAAATTCTTAAACTTAGGTGAAGGTTATGGAATGAAGGCATTAATTTTATTGCATGCAGTACACTTAAGGAAAATGTTATGAAAATGATGTATAGGTGGGATTTAGGTAAAGGTAAAACCACATGCTGGCCACGTGACCCGGAAGCTGTACGCCGGCTCCCTCGGCCAGTAACGCGAGATGAGCGCCGCAACCCCAGAGTCAGACACGATTGGACCTAATGGTCAGGGGTCCCTTTAAAGGTAAAAGGACCCCTGACCATTAGGTCCAGTCGTGTCCGACTCTGGGGTTGTGGCGCTCATCTCGCTCTATAGGCCGAGGGAGCCAGCGTTTGTTTGCAGAGAGCCTCTGGGTCACATGGCCAGCATGACTAAGCCGCTTCTGGCGAACCAGAGCAGTGCACGGAAACGCCGTTTACCTTCCTGCCGGAGTGGTACCTATTTATCTACTTGCACTTTGACGTGCTTTCGAACTGCTAGGGGGGCAGGAGCTGGGACCGAGCAACGGGAACTCACCCTGTCACGGGGATTCGAACCGCCGACCTTCTGATCAGCAAGCCCTAGGCTCTGTGGTTTAACCCACAGCGCCACCCGCGTCCCATAGGTGGTATTTAACACCAGTTAAATTGGCTAGAATGTATAGAACAAAAAATGAATGCTGGAAATGTAAGGAAAAGGAGGGTACTTTTCACCATATGTGGTGGAAATGTAAAAAGATAAAAGCTTTCTGGGAAATGATATATAATGAGTTAAAGAAAATGTTTAAAAACACTTTCATTAAAAAACCAGAAACTTTTTTTATTGGGTATAGTGGGGAAAGAGATACTGAGACAAGATACAAAATTGTCCTTATACTGTGTTTCCCTGAAAATAAGACACTGTCTTATATTTATTTTTCCTCAAGAAGACACACCATGGCTTATTTTCAGGGGGTGTCTTGTTTTTAATTACGTCAGTTGCTGCCCGTCTTCTTAACCGCTCCACGCCGGTACGCTGCATAGCCACGCCTATCGCTATGTCTTATTTTCAGAGGTATGACTTATATCATGCAAATGCTTAGAAATCCTGCTACGGCTTATTTTATGGGTATGTCTTATTTTCGGGAAAACACGGTATGCAACAAATAAACTTACCGGTAGGTGAATCGGTTTGAGCTGGCAGGGCTCTCATTTTTCTCCCCATATTCCCAATGCCAAAGATATAAAATAAGAGGGTACGATGTTACGAAATGTGATTATATGTAAAACCAATAAAAATCATTAAAAAAATAAAAAACTTAGATGAATCGGTTTCAGCTGGCAGGGCTCTCTAGGAGCCAGTGTGGTGTAGTGGTGAAGAGCGGTGGACCCATAATCTGGTGAACCGGGTTCGCGTCCCCGCTCCTCCACATGCAGCTGCTGGGTGACCTTGGGCTGGTCACACTTCTCTGAAGTCTCTCAGCCCCACTTACCTCACAGAGTTTTTGTTGGGGGGGGGGAGGAAGGTAAAGGAGAATGTTAGCCGCTTTGAGACTCCTTCGGGTAGTGATAAAGCGGGATATCAAATCCAAACTCTTCTTCTTCTCTCATTTTTCTCCCCATATTCCTGATGCCCAGGCACCGCCAGAGGAGGAAGAGGAATCCCCTCCAGCTCTTCCTCCACGGAGCCTGCCCTGGGACGAGGGCGTTGCAGAGCCACCCAAGCCATCTTACGTGCTGCCGCCGCCGCCGCTACCTGTGGACACGGAAAGCCAGGACCACGGCGGTGACTATGAGGAAGTCGGGGGGCCCTTGGACCGCCAGGGGCCTCCCAGCTTGGATGAGGATTACGGGGACTATGAGGAGATGCCGGGCGGCCTGGATGGGGACGAAACCATCTATGACAACGCTCTGGATGCCGACCAGGAGGACTACGAGGAGATCCCGGATCAGGTTCTCAGCAACCGTGGGGGAGCGCCCTCGGCAGGTGAGAGAAAGGGAGGCATTCCTAGCCCTAGCTGGGGGTGCCGCCATTGGGGATGATGATGATAATAATAATCAATAATCAATAATCAATAATCAATAATCAATAATCAATAATCAATAATCAATAATCAATAATCAATAATCAATAATAATCAATAATTATAATACAGTGGTACCTCTACTTCTCTTGCCATATGAACCTACCCGGACTCCCATCTGATGTTAAGGAGATAAAGAACTGCATAACTTTTAGAAGACACCTGAAGGCAGCCTCGTTTAGGGAAGTTTTTAATGTCTGATGTTTTATTGTATTTTTAATATTTTGTTGGGAGCCGCCCAGAGTGCACGTGGGGGGAAACCCAGAAAAAATACTTCCGGGTTTGCTGCGTGCAAATCCCATAGGATACATAACCAGAGGTGGGGGGGGGGGGCGCGAATGGAGGGCTGCTTTTTAATGCACCTGACAATGGTAAGCGCCTGGGGTGTTCTTCCGTGCTTGGCGCAAGTTAGCTTACCCCCAACTTCTTCCCTTGCAGGAGCGAGCCAGTCAGGGCTGTGCGCTCGAGCCCTCTACGATTACCAGGGAGGTCAGTCCAATGTTTTGCATCCATTTGGGGCTTGGGATGTGAGGGTGGTGGTGCTGGAGTTCTGGATTGATCACCCATAGAATCATAGAATGGTAGAGTTGGAAGGGACCCCAGGGGCTTATCTAGTCCAACCCCCTTTAATACAAAATAGAAAATTCTTTCCAGTAGCACCTTAGAGACCAACTGAATGGTCTCTAAGGTGCTACTGGAAACTGGTCTCTAAGGTGCTACTGGAAAGAATTTTCTATTTTGTTTCGACTATGGCAGACCAACACGGCTACCCACCTGTAACTGCCCCTTTAATACAATATTGTCATGGAGAGGTTATTGAGAAGAGGAGAGAAGTGGCTATATTATATTTGGGGGAGGGCTGCCTAGGGTTCAGAAAGGCAGCGGGCAGGAGGAGTGGGATGTTTTTTTAAATTTCATTAAATGTACACACCACTTGATTGTCAGAAAACCTCAAAGCGGTTTGCAAAAAAGGATACTACACTTACCAGAAATAAAAGTTGACAGCAATAATTCCAGGTACAGGTAGGTAGCCGTGTTGGTCTGCCATTGTCAAAACAAAACAAAACAAGAAATTCCTTCCAGTAGCACCTTAGAGACCAACTAAGTTTGTTCTTGGTATGAGCTTTCGTGTGCATGCACACTTCTTCAGATACACTGAAACAGAAGTCACCAGACCCTTATATATAGTGAGAGGGTGGGGAGGGGTATTACTCAGAAGGGTGGTGGGAATGGGGGATTGGCTGATAGGTGTGGGAAACCTGTTGACGACTGCTAACGACTGCAATTGGTCTTACAGGGAAAAGCAAGGGGTGAGATGGCCAAAAATAGCTATATCATGTATAATGAGATAAGAATCCAATGTCTCTATTCAGACCAGGTCTCTCCATCATTTTAAGTTTGGTAATAAGATGCAATTCAGCAACTTCTCTTTCCAGTCTATTTCTGAAATTCTTTTGTAATGAGAAAGCTACTTTGAGATCTTGTATAGAATGTCCTGGGAGATTGCAGTCGTTAACAGGGTCTGGTGACTTCTGTTTCAGTGTATCTGAAGAAGTGTGCATGCACTTTATTTATTTTGTTTTAGCAATAATTCCAGACATTCGAGATAACCATAGACTAAAAACAGGTTAAAACTCACACCAGCTTTCTAAGCAAAGGGGTAGGCTTGTCTCAAGAGTAGGCACACAGTGAAGGCACCTGCCTGAGATCAATAGTGTTGAGCTTTTTTAAGGGGAGCCACAGTTGATCAGCTTCTTTGGGGGGAGCCAATGATGTACCAGTGATCTACCGCAGATGTCCAGTGATCTACCGGTAGATCACAATCTACCTGTTGGACGTGCCTGTATTACGGGTTGGCACCTAAAGGTCCTTGACCCCAAAAGAGCAAGCTTGGTGCACGTCCAGGAGCAAAACTGCATGGGTTCAGGGAGGGCTTTGTACTTGGAAAGACTGTGTGTGTGTGTGTGCATGCCAGACCAATACAACAGAGAGGCAATTGGTGATCCCACGTAGCCGAGTAAGATTGTCTTCCATGAACACGGTCTTAACAGTGAGTCCGTAAGTGACTGTGGAGGCCAGTTCTGGATTCACACGTCCTTCCACAGTGGGGACATTGGTTTCCGGGCGGGAGTTGATCACGCTGTGGATTTGCCAAGCGTGCCTTCCTCTTTGCACATTTCTCCCTTGCGTCCTGAGTTCGAGTGTCTTCAAAGCCCACGACACCTTTGGTGAAGGCTGTTCTCCGATTGGAGCGCTCGCAGGCCAGTGTTTCCCAGTTGTCGGTGTTCATACTACATTTTTAAAGATTTGCCTTAGAGAGAGTCTTTGAACCTCTTTTGCTGAACACCAGCATTACGCTTTCCATTTTTAAGTTTGCAATAGAGTAGTTGCTTTGGAAGACAATTATCAGGCATCTGCACAACATGACCAGTCCAACGAAGTCGATGTTGAAGAATCATTTACCGTATTTTTCGCTCCATAGGACGCACCGGACCATAGGGCACACCTCATTTTTAGAGGAGGAAACAAGGAAAAAAAATATTTTTCTGGTTTTCCTCCTCTAAAAGCCCTGGTTTTTTGGGGGGGGGACCAGCTAAAAGTTTTGCAGCTTTTTTTGCAAAGGGAAAAGCCCTGGTTTTTTGAGGATCAGCTAAAAGTTTTGCAGCTTTTTTTGCAAAGGGGGAAAAGCAAAGCTCCTTTTGCAAAAGTGGAAAAGCAAAGAGGAAAGCCCCATTTTTATGGGGTTCAACTCACATTTCTGCAGCTTCTAAAGGAAAGGGAGCCTTTTCTACAGTTTCCAGGCAGATAATCTAATCAGCCAGTCCCATGTCGCTGGGGAAACAAACAACCTCCCTCTGCAGCACATTCAGCAAAGGAGAGCGGGGCTGAAAGGGAGCCGGGACTCTGATCTCTCTCCCGATCTCTTGCTGATCAGCTGCTGAGCGGGGTCCTTTCAACACCCCCCTTTTCTCTTTGTAAAATAAAAAGCATGATCCTCTTTTGGGCCCTGGGCAATTCAGCTCCAGGGACCACCATTCGCTCCATAAGACGCACAGATATTTCCCCTTACTTTTCAGGAGGAAAAAAGTGTTTTCTTATGGAGCGAAAAATACGGTACTTTGACACTTCTGTAACCCTGCTGTGCTACCCGCCCCGCTGCTCGGGAGAGGAGGCAATCCCACCTGACTGACCCACCCTCTTTCCCCCTCCCCCTTTTTGTCAGATGGGGACGATGAGATTTCCTTCGACCCTGGAGACACCATCACGGCCATCGAGCAAGTGGACGAGGGCTGGTGGCGCGGATCCTGCCAAGGCAGGCATGGCCTGTTCCCAGCCAATTACGTGGAGCTGCTGCCATGATGCTCTCTGTTGTAATGTGGAAACTGCGTTCCCCAGCCCCTCTGTGCCCCCACCCCAGCTTCCTTCTGTTTCACACCAATAGGCTCCAATCCAGCCCCTCGCAAGCACCTCCCAATTCATTGAAACATACAGTATATATGCTTTTCCTTCCAAGTGCCGTTTCCGAATTTGCTCAGGCTGCCTCCGCGCTTCCTTGCTGTTCTGAGGGAACCACAGCTGCCTAATTCAGCTCTCCGCCAAATCATAGGACTGTAGAGTTGGAAGAGGGGGACCCTGCGGGTCATCTAGTCCAACCCCCCTGCAGTCCAGGAATTGCAGCCAAATAATAATCTCTGTTTGAAAACCTCCAGTAAAGGAAACCGCAGTAAAGGATCGCTCGAAGCAATACAATGATGCACAGATCAAAAACGCAGCTGGAAGTTTGAAAAATTCCGGGAAGGAGCCAGCGAAGTTCAAGGGCTGCAGTGGGTGTGCAAAACACAAGCTCATATGCTGCATCGCTGGATATTGTGTGTGTGCGATCGCACACAATCGCACGCTTTGTAACCTAGGTGGAGGGGAAGCCCCGCTTATCCTTTTTTGTGTTGCTCATTTTGCAATGCTCTACCGGGGGGAAACATGCATGAGACATTATACACGGTGTGCATAAAAGGATAAGAAAAGAGAATAAAGTCATTTATATTAACTCAAAACTCTTGCATGTGGTGGATAGAATATGTCAGCCTTCCACAGCTCAATAATAATAATAATAATAATAATAATAATAATAATAATAATAATATTTGTACCCTGCCCATCTGGCCGGGTCTCCCCAGCCACTCTGGGCGTCTTCCACCAAATATTAAAATACATTTAAAATATCACGGATTAAAAACTTCCCTAAACAGGGCTGCCTTCAGGTATTTTCTGAATGTCAGGTAGTTGTTTATTCCCTTGACCTCTGATGGGAGGGCGTTCCACAGGGCGGGCGCCACCACCGAGAAGGCCCTCTGCCTGGTTCCCTGTAGCTGCAGTCATTTCGGACTACAGTTCCATCAGCCCCATGCGGCTGTGATAGTTGGGGCTAATGGGAGTTGTAGTTCAGAGCATCTGGAGGGCGCCAGGTTGGGGAAGGCAGTGTTCTGAGTTGGTGCCTCTCCATTTCGGCGGGCACAGGCTTGAGACTTCGCCACAAAGCAGAATTAACTGTGTGCTTTCAAGTCCTCAGGGTTCCTAAGGATACTCATCCACATTGATCCCTCAGCTATTAAAAATGAAGAGTCACCAGTGAAGCTTTCATCACACTCATTTCTGAAGGTCTCACGGTGCCCACCTGGCTGTGGGCAGATACACATTTCGCTTTTGGGTGGCCCAAAAACCTCCTTTAATTTTAGGGCATTGTTCAGGTGCGACAGGATTCCAGCAGCACATATTGGAAGACTCACCAGCCTGTAGGAAGGCAGCTTTTCTGATTCCATTAAACACACACACACACACACACACACACACACACACTGTCCACCACGCCTCCCCTGGGGTCTCAGGGCCAGAAATGAGATCTGGGGAAACCCAGTCAGATGGGCAGGGAATATAATAACGGTGATCACCCCCACCACCTCATCATAAAAGCCAAGCCAAAGAACCGAATCAAGAAGAAGAAGAAGAAGAAGAAGAAGAAGAAGAAGAAGAAGAAGAAGAGGAGGAGGAGGAGGAGGAGGAGGAGGAGGAGGAGGAGGAGGAGGAGTTTGGATTTGATATCCCGCTTTTCACTACCCGAAGGAGTCTCAAAGCGGCTCACATTCTCCTTTCCCTTCCTCCCCCACAACAAACACTCTGTGAGGTGAATGGGGCTGAGAGACTTCAGAGAAGTGTGACTAGCCCAAGGTCACCCAGCAGCTGCATGCGGAGGAGCGGAGACGCGAACCCGGTTCACCAGATTACGAGTCCACCATTCTTAACCACTACACCACACTGGCTCCCAAAGATCATAGACACACTATACATTTGAAGTGCATGGCTTGCCACAAGGAATCCTGTAGTTTGTTAAGCGTGCTGGGGGGGGGAGGTTCTGATATGTACAGTTAAAAAGGGGGGGGGAGGGTTGAGGAAGTTGTATTTCATGGGATGTGGCTGAATGAGAAATGGCAAAGTGCCATGGTGGTAGAGAGCAGTTGGGTAGAGACTAAACAACAAAGATGGCATACATTTGCCTATACAGTGTATGGCAATTGTTGCGGTGAAATATCAAATATTAGATATTGTTGATTGTGGGAAATTAACTGACACGATGAACAGGATGATGTGAAGGGAAGGCCACCCCGAGGCATTCTCAGGGGGCTCCTTTTATTGAAAACTCACAGCTAGGTTAAACATTAACATACAGAGAAAACTCCAAAGTACCAAATAAGGTATGGTGTACCTTCTAATACCAAATATGGAAAGCTGCTCCTTTGGCTACACCCACATGACATCTTCATTGTGTATGTGCTCTCCTCTCACTTACTCACCCCCTCCCGCTGAACACCTCATGATCCCTAGTACTTTTCCAGCTATTCCTTTGTTCTCCTGCTCTGTGTAAACATGTGTTTCCCAACTTGGTGCCCACAGAGCCATATGGTGTGCCAATTGAGGCTCTGTAGGTTGATTAATTAAGTGTGGTATGCCAACACTTATATATTAATTATTCTATCTTGATAGAAGGGTGTGGCATGCCAGTGCCTGGCTAAACTATAATTCCCACAGGAAATGCTCTAGCAGACTCTTTGAAATAATTTTCATTTGATTTTACAAGTGTAGGGTTATAACAATGCCAAATACATATCCGTATTTAGAGATTTCTACGAATTTCCAGACTTCCCACCACCCCCTCCTTGAGTCCTATCTTCAACTGCATATTATCTCATCACCCATATTTTATCTCCCTCCATATTGTCCCTAATATTTGTTACATTACAAGTGTTATTGTTGTTGTTGTTCAGTCGTTCAGTCGTGTCCGACTCTTCGTGACCCCATGGACCAGAGTACGCCAGGCACGCCTATCCTTCACTGCCTCTCGCAGTTTGGCCAAACTCATGTTAGTAGCTTCAAGAACACTGTCCAACCATCTAATCCTCTGTCGTCCCCTTCTCCTTGTGCCCTCCATCTTTCCCAACATCAGGGTCTTTTCCAGGGATTCTTCTCTTCTCATGAGGTGGCCAAAGTACTGGAGCCTCAACTTCAGGATCTGTCCTTCTAGTGAGTACTCAGGGCTGATTTCTTTGAGAATGGATAGGTTTGATCTTCTTGCAGTCCACGGGACTCTCAAGAGTCTCCTCCAGCACCATAATTCAAAAGCATCAATTCTACGGCGATCAGCCTTCTTTATGGTCCAGCTCTCACTTCCGTACATTACTACTGGGAAAACCATAGCTTTAACTATACGGACTTTTGTCGGCAAGGTGATGTCTTTGCTTTTTAAGATGCTGTCTAGGTTTGTCATTGCTTTTCTCCCAAGAAGCAGGCGTCTTCTGATTTCGTGACTGCTGTCACCATCTGCAGTGATCATGGAACCCAAGAAAGTGAAATCTCTCACTGCCTCCATTTCTTCCCCTTCTATTTGCCAGGAGGTGATGGGACCAGTGGCGATGATCTTAGTTTTTTTGATGTTGAGCTTCAGACCATATTTTGCGCTCTCTTCTTTCACCCTCATTAAAAGGTTCTTCAATTCTTCCTCACTTTCTGCCATCAAGGTAGTATCATCAGCATATCTGAGGTTGTTGATATTTTTTCCGGCAATCTTAATTCCGGTTGGGGATTCATCCAGTCCAGCCTTTCGCATGATGAATTCTGCATATAAGTTAAATAAGCAGGGAGACAATATACAGCCTTGTCGTACTCCTTTCCCAATTTTGAACCAATCAGTTGTTCCATATCCAGTTCTAACTGTAGCTTCTTGTCCCACATAGAGATTTCTCAGGAGGCAAATGAGGTGATCCGGCACTCCCATTTCTTTAAGAACTTGCCATAGTTTGCTGTGGTCGACACAGTCAAATGCTTTTGCATAATCAATGAAGCAGAAGTAGATGTTTTTCTGGAACTCTCTGGCTTTCTCCATAATCCAGCGCATGTTTGCAATTTGGTCTCTGGTTCCTCTGCCCCTTCGAAATCCAGCTTGCACTTCTGGGAGTTCTCGGTCCACATACTGCTTAAGCCTGCCTTGTAGAATTTTAAGCATAACCTTGCTAGCGTGTGAAATGAGTGCAATTGTGCGGTAGTTGGAGCATTCTTTGGCACTGCCCTTCTTTGGGATTGGGATGTAGACTGATCTTCTCCAATCCTCTGGCCACTGCTGAGTTTTCCAAACTTGCTGGCATATTGAGTGCAGCACCTTAACAGCATCCTCTTTTAAAATTTTAAATAGTTCAGCTGGAATATCATCACTTCCACTGGCCTTGTTGTTAGCAAGGCTTTCTAAGGCCCATTTGACTTCACTCTCCAGGATGTCTGGCTCAAGGTCAGCAACCACATTTCCTGGGGTGTATGAGACCTCCATATCTTTCTGGTATAATTCCTCTGTGTATTCTTGCCACCTCTTCTTGATGTCTTCTGCTTCTGTTAGGTCCTTTCCACTTTTGTCCTTAATTGTGGTAATCTTTGTACGAAATGTTCCTTTCATATCTCCAATTTTCTTGAATAAATCTCTGGTTTTTCCCATTCTGTTATTTTCCTCTATTTCTTTGCATTGCTCGTTTAGAAAGGCCCTCTTGTCTCTCCTTGCTATTCTTTGGAAATCTGCATTCAATTTCCTGTATCTTTCACGATCTCCTTCGCATTTTGCTTGTCTTCTCTCCCCCGCTATTTGTAAGGCCTCATTGGTCAGCCACTTTGCTTTCTTGCATTTCTTTTTCATTGGGATGGTTTTCGTTGCTGTCTCCTGTATAATGTTACGAGCCTCCATCCACAGTTCTTCAGGTACTCTATCCACCAAATCTAAATCCTTGAACCTGTTCTTCACTTCAACTGTGTATTCATAAGGAATTTGATTTAGATTGAATCTTACTGGCCCAGTGGTTTTTCCTACTTTCTTCAGTTTAAGCTGGAATTTTGCTATAAGAAGCTGATGATCTGAGCCACAGTCAGCTCCAGGTCTTGTTTTTGCTGAGTGTATAGAGCTTCTCCATCTTTGGCTGCAGAGAATATAATCAATCTGATTTCGATGTTGCCCATCTGGTGATGTCCATGTGTAGAGTCGTCTCTTGTGTTGTTGGAAAAGAGTGTTTGTGATGACCAGCTTGTTCTCTTGACAGAACTCTATTAGCCTTTGCCCTGCTTCATTTTGATCTCCAAGGCCAAACTTGCCAGTTGTTCCTTTTATCTCTTGACTTCCTACTTTAGCATTCCAATCCCCTATAATGAGAAGAACATCCTTCTTTGGTGTCATTTCTATAAGGTGTTGTAAGTCTTCATAGAATTGATCAATTTCGGTTTCTTCAGCACTGGTAGTTGGTGCATAAACTTGGATTACTGTGATGTTAAAAGGACTGCCTTGGATTCGTATCGAGATCATTCTATCATTTTTGAAGTTGCATCCCAGTACAGCTTTCGCCACTCTTTTGTTGACTATGAGGGCCACTCCATTTCTTTTACGGGATTCCTGCCCACAGTAGTAGATATGATAGTCATCCGAACTGAATTCGCCCATTCCTGTCCATTTTAGTTCACTGATGCCTAGGATGTCAATGTTTATTCTTGCCATCTCATTTTTTACCACATCCAGGAATCCTGCTAATGTTTTCATCTGCTTACAGCGGTCTCCAAAATAAATTATAAATTTCCCCCATTCTTTCTTGAAGTTTTTATCTTCTTGGTTCCTGAGCCTTTCCGGTCGGTTTTGCCATTTCGGCATAGTCCAACAGCTTAGTTTGACATTCTTCTCTGGTAGGGGGTTTAACTTCTTTCCATCTCTGGGCTAGTAGCATCCATGTGGCAGTCGTTGCATACGTGAAAAGTCTTTTCTGCTCCTTTGGGATCTCGGTACAGACTCTGTGGACGCTGTCCAGTGATGCACTGCTAAGTAAAGTCTGATAGTGTGAGCCTCCATACTTGAACTCACAAAGGGGAATTTCCCCACAGGTTCTAGGCCCGAGAGGAATCCCTGTTAGTGAGGGAGACCAGAGTCCTTCTTCAAGCCCCCCAGAACCTTCCTCAGGGCTTCCTTCACCTCCTTGTTGCGGAGGCTGTAGATGACAGGATTCAGCATGGGAATGATGATACAATAGAGAGTAGAGATCAGGGTGTCCACTTCCAAGGAGTAGCCTGCGCTGGGGCGGTTGTAGTTCACGTCGGCCATCCCAAAATAGATGATGACCACAACTAGGTGGGCTGCGCAAGTGGAGAAAGCCTTGTGTCTGCCGGTGTTAGAGCGGATCCGAAGGATGGCCGACAGAATGAAGATATACGAGATGACCACCAGGAAGAAGGGGGCCATGCCCATAAAAATATTCGCTATGTGAAGCGCCATCTCATTGACGTAGGTGTCGCTGCAGGCGATTTGCAGAAGAGGAGGGACATCGCAGAAGATGTGGTGGATCTGGTTGGCGCCACAGAAGTCCAGGTTGGTGGAGAGCGCAGTGTGAATGGCAGAGTCCAAGAGGCCCCAGATCCAAGTAGCCGTGGCCAGAGGGACACACACACTTCTGCTCATCAGGTGAGCATAGCGCAAGGGTTGACAAATGGCGGCATAGCGGTCGTAGGCCATGACGGCCAGCAGGGCGCACTCAGACCCTGCAAAGCTCATCAGGAAGAACATCTGGGCCATGCACTGGTTGTAGGAAATGGTGTGTCTCTGGCGCAAGAAGTTCACCAGGATCTTGGGGACGGTGACAGATGAGTAGCAGATGTCCAAGCAGGATAAATGGCTGAGGAAAAAGTACATGGGGCTGTGGAGGCGTGAATCCAGCTGGATCAGAGTGAAAATCGTGGAGTTTCCCACCAGGGTGAAGAGGTAGATGGTCAGAAAGAGGAGGAGGAAGAAGACCTGGCCTTTGTCGACCCCAGAGAAACCCAGAAAGATGAATTCGGCTACAGGTAGCGTCTGATTGCTGCTTGTTTCCATCAGGGTCAGATCTGAGAGGAGAACCAAGAAGGAAGTGAAATGGATGGGAGCAAAACCAGGAATCATGAATACATGCAGCCAAGACAAAGAGCCCCAGCCCAGCTCTTAGGTTCTGGGCTTCCCAGTCAGAAAGGACAGCTCCCAAGGTGGTTGGAGAACTCTGCTCCCCACTCTCACCCTGCATTTTAGATCCTAACAACTAACCTTGAGAAATTGGTGGTCCGGGTAACCCTGGAAGAGCTTTGGTCCTTGGACAGGGGGCAGGGGATAACAGTTCTTTCCATGGGCCCCCCAATAACCCTGAAAAGTTCCCTTAAGCCATTGGTTTACCATTTTTTGCCATAAGCCCTCTGGGCTATGATGGCCTCCCTCTGTTGTTTCAACCTCCTGGCTGAGGGAATACAGGGCTCAAGTGTCCTGTGCTTACATACAAAATTTCTCCCTTTCTGCTACCATTTTTGGATCTGTTAGCATTTCTGCAGCAATCACTGAACAGTCCAATAGGCTATGATTCTCAGAATTAAAGTACTTAGCAAGAGCTTGTTCTGCATTTTTTTTGTAGCAGTAGTAGTAGAAATTGGGAGCTTCAAAACATTTTCTCCAGAAACACCTCCATATAGAACAAAATCACTTGGTATACAAGAATGACTCCACAACTGTCATCGATCTTCTCAATGTACACACTGGGCACAGAAACACCACATGGCCTGAATCTAGATCAGTGGTTCCCTAAGTATTTTGTGCCTAACACCCCCTTGGTTCCATAAACCCGTCCCTGGTTTATCCTACCCTGTCGAAAGCATTATTCAGAATGGGACTTTGCACAATTTGCTGAAGAAGATAATAATGCAATAAGATTTGAAAGAGTAACAACTGTTTGCATGTTTATTCAAAATCCACTTAAAACTATTTAGTTTAATAAATTTAATTGACAAACTTGAACCAGTGATACCAGCTTTCCATATTCTAATAGTCCTTTGCACCTGTAGTAAATGGTATGGTTTGTATTGGCCAAAAAGATGGCTGAAAACACCACAAAATGGAAGTGATGTCTTTGAACTGTCAGTGAACTGATCACGAACTGTGTTGTATAAGCGCTAGTGGAAAGTGGAAAACATCCTGATGTTTGGGCAATAACAGTGTGTGCTGGAACGGAACAGCACAAGGAGGCTTGGTACTGGGCTGTACACCTTTACAAAACCTTCAGATAAAATAAGAGTTGTGAGACGATGCCAAGGACAAGGATAAGATGTTGCCAAGAGCAAGGATGTGAGATGCCAACAACACAGAGATGTGTAAGCATCAGGAGCTGCCATGTATCAGAGGAACAAAAAGGTGTATAAATATCAAAGCCCTCCAGCCTCAGGTGCGTGCTGAACATATGACAGCGCTGTTGTCTGCCACCTGTGACTCTTAGTGATCAATCCAGTTGAAAAGTGGTGAGTATAGCAAATAAGATTGCCGGAAAAAATATCAACAACCTCAGATATGCAGATGACACAACCTTGATGGCAGAAAGTGAGGAGGAATTAAAGAACCTTTTAATGAGGGTGAAAGAGGAGAGCGCAAAATATGGTCTGAAGCTCAACATCAAAAAAACTAAGATCATGGCCACTGGTCCCATCACCTCCTGGCAAATAGAAGGGGAAGAAATGGAGGCAGTGAGAGATTTCACTTTCTTGGGCTCCATGATCACTGCAGATGGTGACAGCAGTCACGAAATTAGAAGACGCCTGCTTCTTGGGAGAAAGCAATGACAAACCTAGACAGCATCTTGAAAAGCAGAGACATCACCTTGCCGACAAAGGTCCGTATAGTTAAAGCTATGGTTTTCCCAGTAGTAATGTACGGAAGTGAGAGCTGGACCATAAGGAAGGCTGATCACCGTAGAATTGATGCTTTTGAATTATGGTGCTGGAGGAGACTCGGGAGAGTCCCATGGACTGCAAGAAGATCAAACCTCTCCATTCTGAAGGAAATCAGCCCTGAGTGCTCACTGGAAGGACAGATCCTGAAGCTGAGGCTCCAGTACTTTGGCCACCTCATGAGAAGAGAAGACTCCCTAGAAAAGACCCTGATGTTGGGAAAGATGGAGGGCACAAGGAGAAGGGGACGACAGAGGATGAGATGGTTGGACAGTGTTCTCGAAGTTACTAACATGAATTTGGCCAAACTGCGGGAGGCAGTGAAGGATAGGGGTGCCTGGCGTACTCTGGTCCATGGGGTCACGAAGAGTCGGACACGACTGAACGACTGAACAACAACAACAACATAGATGTGTGTGTGGTTGTGTGTGTGATTGAGTGCATGTTCCTTGTCTTGTTATGTTTGCTAATAAAGCAATGTTGTAAAGGTAAAGGTAAAGGGACCCCTGACTGTTAGGTCCAGTCGCGGACGACTCTGGGGTTGCGGCGCTCATCTCGCTTTATTGGCCGAGGGAGCCGGCGTACAGCTTCCGGGTCATGTGGCCAGCATGACTAAGCCGCTTCTGGTGAACCAGAGCAGCGCACGGAAACACTATTTTACCTTCCCACCAGAGCAGTACCTATTTATCTACTTGCACTTTGATGTGCTTTCGAACTGCTAGGTTGGCAGGAGCAGGGACCGAGCAACGGGAGCTCACCCCGTCGCAGGGATTCGAACCGCCAATCTTCTGATCGGCAAGCCCTAGGCTCTGTGGTTTAACTCACAGAGCAACCCGCGTCCCTAGAAAATCCAGTATTGGTTGACTGAGGTTTACTTGTGCTTTCGTAGAGTGTACTATTGGTCTCATTTATGCTAAACACCGAAAGAGATTAAAATGAACTATTGGTCACAGCACAGCACAGCACAGCACAGCACAGCACAGCACAGCACAGCACAGCACAGCACAGCACAGCACAACACAACACAACACAACACAACACAACACAACACATCTCTGCTGCCCACTTGCCCCCTTTGGGAACCACTGACCATGATTGAAGGATGACCAAGAGAAGCCTCTCACACCCCCTTCCTTGTCCAAGTGCAACACAACAGCCCTGCAGTGCTGTCAGTGGGCCACAGTCTTCAGTAGCTGCTGTTGCCACGGTCCCACTTATTCTGGCCGTACTTTTTTGTGGTGGGGGAGTGAGGGTGTCTGTTGTAAATCTGCAGCCGATGAATATGGCTGGTGCATAAAACCACTCTGGACTAGGGGTGGGCGCTGTGTGAGTCTCAGATTGCGTTGAAAGGCAAACCTACTGAGAAACAGACACACTGCAAAATTCACTCTTCTCTGAATTTTGCAACCCAGTTCTCCAGTCAAGAAATATATCTACCGGGTCTGAGTTCGCATGCAAATAGACACCTTATTTCAGATAGCAAACAAACAGGCATTATGTTAGAGGAAATGGCTTTGCAAAAATGTGTATCTTGGGCAAAATCGCTATCAAATTTGTATATTAGGAGGACATTGCACTAAAATGCTGATGGATTCTCAAGATGGCATTGTTTATTTTTATTTTTAAGAAAAAGATTCCCAAACTGATATGGAAATGTATAGACCTGGATTTTGGAGTGGGAAAATGAGAAATGGAGAAAAACCTGAAAATGACACAAGGAAGTTGCTTAACATTGGGGGGGGGGGAAATGTCACAGGTTTGCTCTCCTGAATGTCAGCTGTACATCAGGCATCTTAGCTTATTTCTTCGTTTTTCAAGTTGTTTTGAACATCATGCACACAGTATTGCACAGCAGCAGATGAGAAGTTTGCCTGGTTTTAAACAAACTGGTGCAGGCAGACGAGTGATTCCTCCCCAATCAACTGTAATGGCAAATAAAGAATTTCCTAAGTTTGAAGGTTACTTTGTGGGTAACTTAATTTCTCTGCTCCTCACCTGGAATCTTCCTGCCGAATGAACTTGGATGATGGCTCTGACAGCTGCTGCTCTGGGACAGGTGTGGAGACAGTTTTGGATGCTGATGCTCTTTCCAGGTGACCTGGTGAGGAGAGCCAGGCAGGAGGATTCTACGGCCAGAGAAGGTGAGGGGGATAAAGTGGGTGGGTGGGTGAGTTGCAGGATCCCTACCTTTCCTCCTGTCAGAGCGAGAGACAGACCTGGCTGTCACTCATTTTCTGCCCAAAGAAAGGTCTCCATTTCCTGCTGAACCACCCACTGTCCATGCATCCCCACATACCTTAAAACTGACCCCTTGTCCTGCCTGTATCCTGTGGGCCCAAGTCTGGAAAGGTAATATGGTTTTTATTGTTTGAGGAGCCCCTAGAGAATATGCATTTGCATCACAGGGAATGAAGATCAAGGAGTCCAGGGGGGGGGGAATCAGCTCCCCCTCTTCTCCTGGGCTTTCTTTTTCCTGGCAGAAAACATTGGCATCAAGGGTACAGGGTGGAGCCCGAGGGGGTTGCAAACAGCAATGTTCAAATGAGACCCTTAGGGACAATTCAAAACAAAATTAAAAAAATTCCTTCCAGTAGCACCTTAGAGACCAACTAAGTTTGTTCTTGGTATGAGCTCTCGTGTGCATGCACACTTCTTCAGATACCCTGAAACAGAAGTCACCAGACCCTTCTATATAGTGAGAGGGTGGGGAGGGGTATTACTCAGAAGGGTGGTGGGAATGGGGGATTGGCTGATAGGTGTGGAAAACCTGTTGACGACTCTTAATGACTGGATTTTTTACAGGGTCTTACAGGGAAAGGCAAGGGGTGAGATGGCTAAAGATAGCTTTGTCATGTATGATGAGATAAGAATCCAATGTCTTTGTTCAGACCAGGTCTCTCCATGGTTTTAGGTTTGGTAATGAGTTGCAATTCAGCTACTTCTCTTTCCAGTCTATTTCTGAAATTCCTTTGTATTAAGACAGCTACTTTGAGATCTTTTATAGAACGTCCTGGGAGATTGAAGTGTTCTCCTACTGGTTTCTCTGTCTTGTGATTCCTGATATCAGATTTATCTCCATTTATCCTTTGGCGTAGGGTTTGGCCTGTTTGTCCAATATAGAGAGCTGAAGGGCACTGTTGGCATTTGATGGCATACACAATGTTAGAAGATTAGCAATTAAATAGTCTTAAGATGGTATGTTTGATGTTGTTGGGACCAGTAATGGTGTTGTCTGGGTGTATGTGGCAGCAAAGTTGGCATCTGGGTTTATTGCAGGTTCTGGTACCAGTGTCCATGTTAAGTCTGGTTGTAGTATTATTGTGGGTGAGGAGCTGTTTGAGATTGGGTGGCTGCCTGTAGGCGATGTAGGGTCTTCCTCCCAGAGCTTGAGAAAGAGAACTGTCATTGTCTAGGAGAGGTTGTAGATCTCTGATGATGCGTTGTACTGTTTTAACTTGGGAGCTGTATGTGATTACTAGTGGTGTTCTGTTATTTTCTTTTTTGGGTCTGTCTTGCAGCAAGTTCTCTCTGGGTATCAGTCTGGCTCTGTTGATCTGTTGTTTAACTTCATCAGGCGGATATTTTAGTTCTAAAAAGGTTTGCCGGAGATCTCTTAGGTGAGAGTCTCTGTCTGTAGAGTTGGAACAGATGGGCTGTAATGTAGGGCCTGGCTATATACGACGGATTGTTTGGTATGTTTGGGATGGTAGCTAGAAGCATGTAGATATGTTTGTCGGTCAGTTGGTTTACGGTATAAGGTGGTGTCTATGTGTCCATCCTGTAGTGTCCCAAAAAATGTATTTCTTGCATAGATTGGTTTATTGTTAGGTTGATGGTGGGTTGAAAGTCATTGAGTGTCTGGTGGAAGGTGTCCAGGGCCCTGTGGGTTGCCAGAGCCAGCTGCTCAACACCCTCGTGTTGCTCAGTTAAGAATCTTAAGTTCCCTTTTTGTATTTGAAAAGAATGATGGAAAGATAATAATAATAATAATAATAATAATAATAATAATAATAATAATAATAATAATTTTTATTTCTACCCTGCCCTTCCCAATCCAAAAACTGGTCTCAGGGTGGCTAACAACAAATGTAAGACAATGATTAAAACAACTTAAAAAACAGCTAAAAAACAGCATAAAAACAAACACCAGTGGGATCCCCAGGGCTAACTGGCCAGGTTAGTCATGCTAGGCCAGTAGGGAGACCAGGGAGGAATTTTAATGTGGGGACCCAGAAGGGTTTCTTCAGAAAAAAGGGAAGGGGAAAAGGAATAGGGGATCGGGCTAGATTAAAGGCCAGGCGGAATAGCTCTGTCTTACAGGCCCTGGGGAAGGAGGTCAGGTCCCGCAGGGCCCTAGTCTCGTGGGACAGAGTATTCCACCAGGTCGGAGCCAACACTGAAAAAGCCCTGGCCCTTGTGGAGGATAATCTGGAGGATAAAAAAACTATTGTTATTTGTGGACCTTAAGGTCCTCTGTGGGGCATACCAGGAGAGGCGGTCCCGTAAGTACGAGGGTCCTAAGCCGCATAGGGCTTTAAAGGTCAGGACCAGTACTTTGAACCTGACCCGGTACTCCACCGGGAGCCAGTGCAGCTGGTAAAGCACTGGATGAATATTCCCCCATGGCAAGGTCCCCATGAGGAGCCTTGCTGCAGCATTCTGCACCCGCTGGAGTTTCTGGGACAGTCTCAAAGGCAGCCCCACATAAAATGAGTTACAGTAGTCAAGCCTGGAGGTGACTAAGATATGGGGCAGCTTGACTTAAAAGATGGCAGGGCTTTCTTTGCGCAGCTGAGCAGCTCTTGAGACTGCGAGACAATGCAGTTGGTGAACTGGGTGTTGGACACAAGACCCAATGCAGAATCATGACCTAATTCTTTGGAATCTGTCTAGTAATGTATAGCTGAATTAAGTCTAACCAATGGGAATATGGCGTTAGCCACTGTACTTCGACCTTCCAAGGGAAATTTCGCCAAAGGCAGAAGACCCTGTTACTGAGGGAGACCAGAGTCCTTCTTCAAGCCCCCCAGAACCTTCCTCAGGGCTTCCTTCACCTCCTTGTTGCGGAGGCTGTAGATGAGAGGGTTCAGCATGGGGATGATGATACAATAGAGAGTAGAGATCAGGGTGTCCACTTCCAAGGAGTAGCCTGCGCTGGGGCGGTTGTAGTTCACGTTGGCCATCCCAAAATAGATGATGACCACAACTAGGTGGGCTGCACAAGTGGAGAAAGCCTTGTGCCTGCCGGTGTTAGAGCGGATCCGAAGGATGGCCGACAGAATGAAGATGTACGAGACGACCACCAGGAGGAAAGTCCCCAGGCTGACGAACACACTTGCCACATGAAGAGCCATCTCGTTGACGTAGGTGTCGCTGCAGGCGATTTGCAGAAGAGGAGGGGCATCGCAGAAGATGTGGTGGATCCGGTTGGCCCCACAGAAGGCCAGGTTGGTGGAGAGCACGGTGTGAATGGTGGAGGCCAGGAGGCCACAGGTCCAAGAAGCGGTAGCCAGAGACACGCACACACTTCTGCTCATCAGGTGAGCATAGCGCAAGGGTTGACAAATGGCAGCATAGCGGTCGTAGGCCATGGCAGCCAGCAGGGCGCACTGAGTTGCAGAAAATATCATCAGGAAGAACATCTGGGCTATGCACTGGTTGTAGGAAATGGTGTGTCTCTGGCGCAAGAAGTTCACCAGGATCTTGGGGATGGTGACGGATGAGTAGCAGATATCTATGAAAGCTAAATGGCTGAGAAAAAAGTACATGGGGCTGTGGAGGCGCGAATCCAGCTGGATCAGAGTGAAGATCACCCCATTCCCCACCAGGGTGAAGAGGTAGATGGCCAGGAAGAGCAGGAAGAGGAAGGACTGTCCCCTGTGGACCCCAGAGAAACCCAAGAAGATGAATTCGGTCACCACCAGCGTCCGATTGCTGCCTTCCATGGACTGCATCAAGGTCAACTCTGAGAAGAGAACCAGGAAGCGAGAGAGAGTGGGCAAAAGCTGTGTTGGTGATGTGGAATCTTTCCTTCTTTATGGAACAATCAAGACAAAAAGCCCGCCACCAGTTCTTAGGGGCAGGGCTTCCCAATCAGAAGGTGCAGCTGCCCAAATGGTTAGGTTACTCTGCACACACACACACACACACACACACACACACACACACAGCTCTTCCTTTTTGACGCTAACTACTTTGCAGTAGGAGCAATTGTTGATCCAGACATCACTGGAGATTTGGTCTTGGGGAACACTGAATGGAGTACCCTGAATGGAATACCCTTAAGCTATTCTTGTTGTAAGACAGTGGTGGCCAAACCTGGCACTCCAGCTGTTTTGGGACTACAATCCCCATCATCCCTGACCACTGGTCCTGTTATCTAAGGATGATGGGAGTTGTAGTCCCAAAACAGTTGGATGGCCAAGTATGGCCACCACTGTTGTAAGACCTCTGGGCAGTTGTGACCACACTCTGTACAACACTAGGGGGCACCAAATGCCTGTTTGCTGTTTTGAACAAAGAATTTGCATCTCTCTCTCTCTCTCTCTCTCTCTCTCTCTCTCTCTCTCTCTCTCTCTTTCTCTCTCTCTCTCACACACACACGGAATCACAAAACTGAGATTTAAAGGGCTTCATTCAGTGAAGCTGAGCAGTGCTGCTGCTGTCTTCCAGGCTGAGGTGTGGCGCTCACGTATCTTTGCAGTGTCCAGGGATCCAGCATATGCATTTTGCTTCCAGAGTTGGATCTCTTAGCATCTCTGTAGCAATTATTGATCAGCCTGATAGGCTGCTGTTCTCAGGATTAAAGTGCTTAGCTCAACTTGCTGCCGTTGTAGTAGTAGTAATTGGGAGATTTGGAAAATTTACTTCAGTAACACTTTCATATATAACGAAATCAACTGGACTGCAAAAATGACTCTACAACAACCACTGGATTTTCTGAACAAAATCGAAAATTCTTTCTAGTAGCACCTTAGAGACCAACTGAGTTTGTTCCTGGTATGAGCTTTCGTGTGCATGCACACTTCTTCAGATACCACATTGAGCCGCATGAAATGGAAGTCCATAAATCTCACAAAGAAACTGGCACAGAAAGGTATCTGAAGAAGTGTGCATGCACACGAAAGCTCATACCAGGAACAAACTCAGTTGGTCTCTAAGGTGCTACTAGAAAGAATTTTCGATTTTGTTTTGACTATGGCAGACCAACACGGCTACCCACCTGTAACTGGATTTTCTGGATATATATACATTAGACCCAGGAACAGCACATTGCCTGAACCTAGATCCATGATTCCCAAAATTATTTGGGCCCCTGCTCCCTTGGTTCCATAACCTAGGGCCCCCTAATAGAAAGCATTATTCATAATAGCAGTCTGCATGAACTATTAACCATGAAATTTGAACCAGTAACATTAGGACCGCGTGTCTAAATGTTCCATTATAAATTTCACCACCAGTTTTCTTTTTCAAACATTTATTCAAAATGCAATTAAAACTTTTCAGTTTGATTAATTCAGTTTATGAATTTGATCCGTCAATGCCAGCTTTTCAGTCTGGTCGTCATTTGCACCTACAGTGCCCTGCTGCTGGCCCTTGGCCTCTTGGTGCCCCCGGGAAATTCCCACCAGCCCTCTTTGAGAAGCACTCACCTGGAGGATAGCATCCTCATCACTTAGCCCTTCTGAGCACTGCAGCCTCAAAGATTCTAAGAGCCTCAGTTTGGCACCCACACAGACATTCCAGTTGTCACATTAGGAGAATTTATTAACGAATAAAAGGTAAGGGGAAGCAGGCAGAAGGTCAAAACAGAAAGCAAAATAAACCTGTAGAAATAAAACTGGAGTACTCCTAGCCTATCCACCACACTAGAGTCGTCACAAGTAAGCAGCAAGAACGCGGGTGGCGCTGTGGGTAAAACCACAGAGCCTAGGGCATGCCGATCAGAAGGTCGGCAGTTCGAATCCCCGTGACAGGGTGAGCTCCTGTTGCTCAGTCACTGCTCCTGCCCACCTAGCAGTTCAAAAGCACGTCAAAGTGCAAGTAGATAAATAGGTACCGCTCCAGCGGGAAAGTAAACGGCATTTCCGTGCGCTGCTCCGGTTCTCTAGAAGCGGCTTAGTCATGCTGGCCACATGACCCGGAAACTGGACGCCGGCTCCCTTGGCAAGTAAAGCGAGATGAGCGCCGCAACCCCAGAGTCGTCCATGACTGGACCTAATGGTCAGGGGTCCCTTTACCTTTACCTTTAAGCAGCAAGGATGGCCAGCTCCCCTGGCCATGGGGAGGGAGGAAAGCTGCAGGGGCGGCTCAGCTTTTTAAAGCCCCCCCCACTCCGGCCGGATTTAGGTTTGATGAGTCCCTAAGCTATTGAAGGTAATGGGGCCCTTTATATGTCCAGCTGTCAACAACAAATTGTCACATTTTTGTGTTGAATATATGCTATATGGTAATTGATGGATGTAACAGGTATCCAAAGCCATTTGCACATCACAAAGTATGTATTTTATCAAAGTAATTGTTGAACTGAAATACAATTAAGAAGAAGTATATTATTAGTGAACGATAATTAAGAAGTATATTAATAGTGAAACAATTATTAAGCTCTAACTTATAATGATTGGGGGTCCATGCCTTACACCATAGGAGCCTACACAACACAAAACACTGTTGCTGTATGTAGGTATTATTTTATTTGTTTTATTTTATCTTAAATTTTGGAAAGGTACACCCAGTTTTTTCCCCTTTGAATTTTTTTGGGGGCCCCCAAGAGAGTGGGGCCCTAAGCTAGAGCTTGTTTAGCTTATACATAAATTCGGCACTGCTCCCCTCTCATGTGTGAAGAGTGATCCCTGGCTCCTTCTGCCCTGTGGGATGCCAGGGGCAATTGCTCAGTTAAGAATCTTAAGTTCCCTTTTTGCATTTGAAAAGAACAATGGAGAGATATGGGGCAGCTTGACTTAAAAGATGGGAGGGCTTTCTTTGCGCAGGTGACCTCTGGCTAAAGTTCAGCTACGCTGGCTAATAGCCATTGATGGACTTCCCCTCCTCCTTTAATTTGTCCAAGCCCTATTAAAATCTGATTATGGCAAGGCTACCATGATATGTCGAGGCAGCTAAACCCTTTAATATTTTCTGCACTATGAGACACACTACTTTTTGGTGCGCGGGGGAATGTCTGTTCTGAATCTACAGCCAATGAATAAGTCTGATGCATAAAATCGCCCTGAACTAGGGATGGGGGAGTGCATTATATTCAGTTCACATTTAAAACTAGACCTAACTAATTTGCACTTTCTGAAACACTGGGGTACCGCTGGGGTGGAGCACCCTTCAAAATTTGCACTTCCACGAATTTTGCACTTCCAAAATTTGCACTTCCGCGAATTTTGCAATACAGTTCCCTGCTGAGGAAATGGCTACCAGGATGCTTCTACAGTGTGCGTAAATAGATATATTACTTCAAACGCATGCATTCTTTTAAGGGAAATTGATATGCAAATATCTGTATATTGCCTAAAATTGCAATCTGCTGGGTACTGAAATGCTGATGAATTTTTGTGAGTACTTGGGAAAATAAAATAAAATCCCCAAACTGATAAGGTGAACTGAACTTAAGAGCGGAAAAGGGGAGAAATGGAGAGAAATCAAAAATGACACATCACCCAATCCTTACACTGGACGGAATGAAGTCAACTGAAGCAGACTGCTTGACACTGTGCGCATGTCAAAGCTTTGTTGTCTTGCATGGAACATCGAACAGCTTTGCGACCAGCTGTCAATCAGCCAGCCCAGACGATTCCTTCATTTCCCCGTATGTTTTAACCATCGTGCACAATATTACGCAGTGGCGGATGTGACATTTGCATGGTTTTAAACGAACAGGTGCGTGCAGGTGAGCGGTGCCTCCCTATCCCCACTACAAATTCAGCCTTTCCTGGGTTTGGAGGTGACTTGCCGGATCCTGTTATTTCTCTGCTCCTCACCTGGCAACTTCTGGCCTGTGGAACTCAGCTGGTTGCTGTGGTTGCTGCTGGGCTTGGAAGGATGTAGAGATACTTGGTTTCAGACGCTGATGTTTCTTCCATGTCCCCCAGTGAGGGGAACCAGGTAGGAGGAACCGGAGGCCAGAGAAGGGTGGGTGGGTAGCAGAGTCTCCACCTTTCCTCCAGTCAGAACAAGGGATAGACCAGGCTGGGTCTCATCCTCTGCCCAAGGAACGGTTCCAGTTTCTGGCTGACCCTCCTTGTCCTTAAGACATCACCACATGCTCTAAAATTGGGCATAGTTCTGCCTGCATCTTATGGCCCAAACTCCAGCAGGAAACAGAGCTTTTATTGAGTGTTTGAGTAGCCCCTGAAGAGTTAAGGTGTATCAGGGAGTGCAGGAAAAAAAATCTCTTTCCCGTGGGTTTCCCCCCGATAGAAAATGCTGGTGCCAAGGGTACAGAATAGATCTCAAGGGGATCAGGGAATAGCAATGTTCAAATGAGGCTCTTAGGGAGGAGGGGCAGAGGAAATCAATTCAATCTGCATTTGATTCACACTTTCCAAAAAAAAGTACGAAAATCAAAATGCAATCAGCATTTCAAATTTGTACTTCTCCAGATAATACAGGGCAGATATCCAGCCAAGTCATATTTGCAGAACTATACGGGCGAAGGTAAAATATGGAGAAAGGGTTGTATTTGAAGGGGAAATTGTGTTTAAAAGAATGAATATGTCAAGCAAGGTTGCATGCAAAAATGTGTGTGTTAGGATAACTTTGCACTAAATGCTGATGAATTTTTGGGAAGACTTGACAAAATAAAGAAAACAGAAAAAGATGTGGAAATGTGGACTCCTGAAATTAAAAGAACTTAAATGTGGAAGAATGGGAATTTTTTACATATTGTTCTCAGGGGACTAAACTGGAAAAAGGACACAACTCGAACAACTGTTTTTAAATGTTTGGTGCTTTATTGTGTTTTATATACTGTATTCTGTAAGCAGACCAAGTGGCTGGGCAACCCAGCCAGAAGGGCGGGGTATAAATTTGTTGTTGTTGTTGTTGTTGTTGTTGTTGTTGTTGTTGTTGTTGTTGTTGTTGTTGTTACTAGTGCTTTCAGCCCATTAAAATAACGGGCGCTAGAACAGAAGCCGCCTCCCTCCCTCTTGCTCCTCCTCCCTCCCTCCCTCCCTGCAGCCGGCCTCCGTCTCCTCTCCCGCGGCCTCCATCATGTCTTCTTCCCCTTCTCCGGAGACAGGGCCGGGGTTCGAGCGTGCCCTGGCCCGGCGGGGCTCCGCCTCGGGCAGCGCTCGGCGGGCGGGACAGGCTGCGTGGTGTGGGACGCGGTGCTGGAGCTGGCGCGCTTCCTCGAAAAGGGGACCGAGGACTCGGACTCGGCGGGCCCGGCGGGGCTCCCTCTCCGCTGCAAGGCTGTGCTCGAGCTGGGCGCAGGCACCGGACTCGTGGGCCTCATGGCGGCCAGCCTCGGGTACGTCGCCGCCGTGGCCGGGTCTCGTCTCAGAATCGCCGTGGGGGCTGCCATCTCGCTCAGTGTGGCCTACACGGACTGGCAGCAGTGGCACCCTGGAGCCTTTAAGAATGACAATAATGCTCCTCCTCCCTTCTCTTCCCCTCCCGCGGCGGTGGCAGTTGAAGCGGAACGCTGGCGCGCCATGGGGGCAGGCTGCTCTGGGCTTCTCCTGGGCCGCTAGGCCTCGGGGCTCTCGTTGTAGCAGCGGCAGCGGCAGCGGCAGTGGCAGCGGCAGCGGCAGTGGCAGCGTGGCCTTCCTCCTCGGCCTCCCCTCTCTTCTGGAGCGTCGGTGTTCCATTTCAACCGCCCCGCTTCAACTGCCGCCGCTGCTCGCGGCCCGATGTCACTCCATCCAATCCCTGTGTCCCTGGGGCACATGCTCAGTAGCGCAAACCCAGAGACACAGGGACTGGACGCAGAGACACTTGCGTTTTATATATATAGATTATTAGATTTAGGTCTGAGGTCCAAGATGAATCCCCTTGTGACGGTGCGCCATGTTGAATTTGGCAGCTAAGCAGCTCTTGAGACTGCGAGACAATGCAGTTGGTGAACTAGGTGTTGGACACAAGACCCAATGGAGAATCATGACCTAATTCTTTGGAATCTGTCTAGTAATGTATTGCTGAATGAAGTCCAACCAATGGGAATATGGCGTTAGCCACTGTACTTCGACCCTCCAAGGGAAATTTCGCCAAAGGCAGAAGACCCTGTTAGTGAGGGAGACCAGAGTCCTTCTTCAAGCCCCCCAGAACCTTCCTCAGGGCTTCCTTCACCTCCTTGTTGCGGAGGCTGTAGATGAGAGGGTTCAGCATGGGAATGATGATACAATAGAGAGTAGAGATCAGGGTGTCCACTTCCAAGGAGTAGCCTGCGCTTGGGCGGTTGTAGTTCACGTTGGCCATCCCAAAATAGATGATGACCACAACTAGGTGGGCTGCGCAAGTGGAGAAGGCTTTTCGCCTGCCGGTGTTAGAGCGGATCCGAAGGATGGCCGACAGAATGAAGATGTACGAGACGACCACCAGGAGGAAAGTCCCCAGGCTGACGAACACACTTGCCACATGAAGCGCCATCTCGTTGACGTAGGTGTCGCTGCAGGCGATTTGCAGAAGAGGAGGGACATCGCAGAAGATGTGGTGGATCTGGTTGGCTCCACAGAAGGCCAGGTTGGTGGAGAGCACGGTGTGAATAACAGAGTCTAAGAGGCCCCAGATCCAAGAAGCAGTAGCCAGAGGGACACACACACTTCTGCTCATCAGGTGAGCATAGCGCAAGGGTTGACAAATGGCGGCATAGCGGTCGTAGGCCATGGCAGCCAGCAGGGCACACTCAGTCCCTGCAAAGGTCATCAGGAAGAACATCTGGGCCATGCAGTGGTTGTAGGAAATGGTGTGTCTCTGGCGCAAGAAGTTTACCAGGATCTTGGGGACGGTGACGGATGAGTAGCAGACGTCCAAGCAGGATAAATGGCTGAGGAAAAAGTACATGGGGCTGTGGAGGCGCGAATCCAGCTGGATCAGAGTGAAGATCACCCCATTCCCCACCAGGGTGAAGAGGTAGATGGTCAGAAAGAGCAGGAACAAGAAGGACTGACCCACGTGGACCCCAGAGAAACCCAAGAAGATGAATTCGGTCACTAGTAGAGTCTGATTGCTGTCTTCCATGGGATCTGTTGAGGTCAGTTCTGAGCGGAGAACCAGGAAGGAAGGAAGGAAGGAAGGAAGGAAGGAAGGAAGGAAGGAAGAAAGAAAGAAAGAAAGAAAGAAAGAAAGAAAGAAAGAAAGAAAGAAAGATGTGGTCAGGGAATGCAGATACGTGCATGGGACAGAGGTGGGTTGCTGGTATTTTTGTCCCTAAAGAGCTCTCTGCTTTCATCATTTTCATCGTCTTAAGAAGAGCACATTTATAATTTCATTTTATAATTTATGTGTACAAAAAAATGAGGATGTGTTACTGACCCAGTCGGGGGCATATTCGACTTTTGGGAGTCTGCAACTGATGAAACAGCAAAGCATTTTGTCATAGGTCGGCACAAAGAATCTGGTGCTGATAGAATTTAAGGTATAAAACTGAGCCCGAACCTTGCTCTCTATTCCCTGCTTGGGGTGGGGGTCCCATTGATCTGGAAGACACATCAGTTTCTCTAGGGAGGATGTCTTCTGCTTAACCTTTAGACCTATAAACTCATTGAATAGTTGAGCTGGAAGAGATTCTGCGGGTCATTTAGTCCAATGCAGGGATCTCAACTAAGGCATCCATAACAGATCGCTCTCTTCTATATTAGTTCATATTCTTTCTTAACAATAAAATTATATTCTTTTGATCCCTTCCTGGTGGTTTTCTTTGGGGGGGGGCAGCGGCTTCTTTTTATAGCTGGGATACCCTCCCACAAACTTAGTAGAAAAGGACTTCTTCCGAGAGAGGATTAAATCAGGACCAGTAGATTGGGCACATCTATATTTTCCTTCCATCAAACCACACCTGAAGTACTTTGGGACATTTCTAGTTGCCACACCTTTAAAAATAAGAGATCGGGTTAGATTTCTATAAAAGCAACTTAAGGGATATCTGAAACTAGAACAAGCATGTGAGGTAGGGATTGAAGTAGCGCAGTGTATCAGCTCAGCGCTAAAATCCCACCAGTCATGCATGAAAAGTTTCTAAGGTTAAAAGGAAAAGATGCCATACAGAGGAAAAAAGCTGATCAGGTATTCCATTTAAGATCAGGATGAATAAAGCCAAATTCTTCTAGACTTACCTCCTGGTACAGTGGTACCTTGGTTCTCAAACTTAATCCGTTCCGGAAGTCCGTTCCAAAACCAAAGCGTTCCAAAACCAAGGCACGCTTTCCCATAGAAAGTAATGTAAAATGGATTAATCCGTTCTAGACTTATAAAAACAACCCCTAAACAGCAATTCAGCATGAATTTTACTATCTAATGAGACCAGATCCATAAAATGGAAGCAATAAAAAATGTACTACAGTCACACGATCAATCAGTAGCTGAACTGGGTTCCACATAGTCACAAAAACAACAAAAAAGAGCCACAAAAGCAAAAACGCAAAATAAATAGCAAAAAACAGACAGACCTCAGCGTAACACTCAAACCGGAAGCATGGCACTCAAACCGGAGCACATTCAGCTTCCAAAAAAAGTTCTCAAACCGGAACAATTACTTCCAGGTTTGCAGTGTTTGGGTTCAAAGCTGTTTGAGTACCAAGGTGTTTGAGAACCAAGGGGCCACTGTATTTTGAAAAAGGAAGGTCGTGATGATTTTTAACAATTTGAATCCAGGAAAGTACGATGAATTATAAATTGAGAACTGCATTTAAATTATTGGTGTGGATGGGTAAGGAATGAGCGGCAGCGCAGAACTTTGAAGATGCAAAGCAATTACGGTGGAACCCCGGGTTGCACACACCCCAGGTTGCGTATGTTCGAGTTAAGAACACCCGGAACCCGGAAGTGTTTCTGGAGCACGTGCGACCCATGCACGATCCGTGCATGCGCAATAGCTCAAATCGTGCTACTTCCGGATTTTTTCTTGGGGGGGGGGGTTCGCATAACGCACACATGTGTTACATAGCGCGATCCGGAACGGATCATGTGCATAACACGGGGTGCCACTGTATTATAAATTCTCAAAGATACCCCCTCAAGTTCAACCAGCACGACAGAAATAAAGAAAAGGGAGGAAAGGAATTAGACTGAAAGTAATTGTTCTTTTTTCCTTATTTATCTTTTTCTTGTTCCATTTGACTTTTTTTGTCGCTGGCTTTCATTTTTGTTCTCTCTCTCTCTCTCTCTCTCTCTCTCTCTTTGATGCAAAGGAATACTTGTCCATAGGAAAGTAAATATCTACATATTTATTTATTTTCCTGTACAAAATCTCGTTGGGACGCAGGCAATGAATAAGATAAAAATTGTATCAGTGAATGCTAAGGGGTTAAATTCTTGCATGAAAATAAATAAGTTTAATGCATTACTCAAAAAAAAGGGGAGGGGAATGTTGCAATATCAAATGCTACAAGAGTCTCAAATAAGGAATGGAGAGCAGTATTTTTCTTGAAAGTCCAAAATTAAGAGAAGCGTTTTCAGCCTGTTCAAAGAATAAAAACAGAGGGGTAGCTATCATTTTGCCCACCAAATCACCACTTCTTTTTTCTTACCAGATCACAGACCCTGGTGGGGGATTCATTTTTGGAACAGAACTGTATGATGGAAGATAATATCTACATTTATGCACTTAGGAATAATCAAAGAGAATTATTTCAGAAAATAAAGCAATTAATTAATGTAAGCATAGATAAGGGCATACTTCTGGAAAGAGATTTCAATGGCGTATCACATGCTAAGACAGACAGCCCAGGTTCCACAGAAATAAATGTGTATTACTTAAAAAAAAAATCTTAGAAAAGTTGAGGGGGAAATACATTGTGGATGTGTGAAAACATTTCCACCCAACTGAGAAAAACTATACTTTTTCTTCTCTGTCTCATATTTCTTATTCTACGATCGTTCTATTTCTGTTGTCTTCCTCTCTAATTGGGACCAATGTCTAAAGCTGAAACTGGAATCCTGTTATAAGATGGCAGCTATGTTAGTATGGGCAACCTGCAGACTGCAAAGTAACAAGTGCTGGCATTTGGAAAATGTTATATTAAAGAATGAAAATGTCACTTGGGACCTAGCAGAACTAGAGAAACTAGACTAGAGAATATTTCCATATCAATAACTCTGTAGAGTTGATGCAAGCTACTATATGGGAGACTCTTGAGAGTCCCATGGACTGCAAGAAGATCAAACCTATTCATTCTGAAGGATCAAACCTATTCATTCTGAAGGTTATCTGAAGAAGTGTGCATGCACATGAAAGCTCATACCAAGAACAAACTCAGTTGGTCTCTAAGGTGCTACTGGAAAGAATTTCCTATTTTGTTTCCATTCTGAAGGAAATCAGCCCTGAGTGCTCATTGGAAGGACAGATCCTGAGGCTGAGGCTCCAATACTTTGGCCACCTCGTGAGAAGAGAAGACTCCCTGGAAAAGAACCTGGAAAAGACCCTAGCAGCAGCTAGACTGGTGACTGGGAGTGGCCACTGAGACCATATAACACCGGTCCTGAAAGACCTTCATTGGCTCAAAGTACATTTCTGAGCACAATTCAAAGTGTTGGTGCTGACCTTGAAAGCCCTAAACGGCTTCGGCCCAGTATACCTGAAGGAGCGTCTCCACCCCCATCGTCCATCCCAGACACTGAGGTCCAGCTCCGAGGGCCTTCTGGCGGTTCCCTCCCTGCGAGAAGTGAGGTTACAGGGAACCAGGCAGAGGGCCTTCTCGGTGGTGGCACCCGCCCTGTGGAACGCCCTCCCACCAGATGTCAAGGCAATAAGCAACTATCTTACTTTTAAAAGACAACTGAAGGCGGCTCTGTTTAGGGAAGTTTTTAATATTTGGTTGGAAGCCACCCAGAGTGGCTGGAGAAACCCAACCAGATGGGTGGGGTATAAATAAATTATTATTATTATTATTATTATTATTATTATTATTATTATTATTATTTTGGGATAGTGTTCTCAAAGCTACCAACATGAGTCTGACCAAACTGCAGGAAGCAGTGGAAGACAGGAGTGCCTGGCGTGCTCTGGTCCATGGGGTCACGAACAGTCGGACACGACTAAACAACAACTATATGGGATGTTTCAAAGGCAGTAATGAGAGGCCAAATAATTTTAAAAGACTCATACTTGGGGGGGAAAACAAAGGGAGAAGGCATGCAACAATTAGAAAGAAAGGAAACACAGAGCTTTGTTCTCTACAAAAATATATAGAGATAATTAGAAGCAGAGAGAAAACAATATGATCTCATAAACTGCACTCAAACAGAAAAAAACTAAGGTTTGTTTGACTGTGTATCTTCAACAAAGGAAACAAAGCTGGCAGATCGTAACCATATTTGTTTAAAAATAAATAGTAGAATAATTTGGGTCCAACAACTAAAGACCAACAAGGATAAGCTGATAATAAGATCTGGTAACTTCACAAATGAATTTTTAAAATTCTATGAGAAATTGCATGCATCTGATTGTCCCCAAAAATGATGCTATTGAAGCATTTTAATGATGTCTAGCCCAATCTGATTCTGATAAGCACCAGCCTCCCATAATGATCTCTGAGCTCCACAGTATGGTCAGCGGGATAAAAATTTTAAAAGCCCCTGGACCAGAAGGCTTCACAGCTGGTTCTTGTAAGAAATTTGAACATGTCTTCTGAGAAGTGCAGCTGGTCAGACCCTAGAGATGCCAACAGATCCAGCAACAGTAGCAAAAAGGGAGAAATTCTAGATGTACATGAGGGACACAACTGCATGGTGTCAACTGGAAGCGCCGTGACAGCATTGCTTGCTTCTGTGAATGAAACCCTTCAGAGCATGGCAGCCTCAAAGCCCTGCAATGGCCACAACTGAGAAAGGTGGAACCATAGAATCATAGAGTTGGAGGAGACCCCAAGGGCCATCCAGTCCAGCCCCCTGCCAAGTAGGAAACACCATCAAAGCATTCCTGACAGATGGCTGTCAAGCCTCCGCTTCAAGACCTCCAAAGAAGGAGACTCCACCACACTCCTTGGCAGCAAATTCCACTGTCCAACAGCTCTCACTGTCAGGAAGTTCTTCCTAATGTTTAGGTGGAATCTTCTTTCTTGTAGTTTGAATCCATTGCCCCGTGTCCGCTTCTCTGGAGCAGCAGAAAACAAGGAAAGATTTCAGCGTTTGGGGCTTTTTAGTTTAGAGAAAAGATGAGGGAGAGGAGACATGGTAGAATTTTAATTAAAGGAAGCATAGCAGGGAGACAGTGGTTAGGAAAAAGGTTTTCTCTCTCCTAACATTAGAACACAGGAACATCTGACGCAGCTGAATGTGGGAAGATTCAGAAAAGAAAAAAAAGGAAGGACTTCTTAGAATCATAGAATCAAAGAGTTGGAAGAGACCACAAGGGCAATCCAGTCCAACCCCCAAGAAGGAGACTCCACCACACTCCTTGGCAGCAAATCCCACTGTCCAACAGCTCTTACTGTCAGGAAGTTCTTCCTAATGTTTATGTGGAATCTTCTTTCTTGTAGTTTGAATCCATTGCCCCGTGTCCGCTTCTCTGGAGCAGCAGAAAACAACCTTTCACCCTCCTCTAGATGACATCCTTTTATATATTTGAACATGGCTATCATATCCCCCCTTAACCTTCTCTTCTCCAGGCTAAACATACCCAGCTCCCTAAGCCGTTCCTCATAAGGCATCGTTTCCAGGCCTTTGACCATTTTGGCTGCCCTCCTCTGGACACGTTCCAGCTTGTCAGTATCCTTCTTGAACTGTGGTGCCCAGAACTGGACACAGTATTCCAGGTGAGGTCTGACCAGAGCGGAATACAGTGGTACTATTACTTCCCTTAATCTAGATGCTATACTCCTATTGATGCAGCCCACAATTGCATTGGCTTTTTTAGCTGCTGCATCACACTGTTGACTCATGTCAAGTATATGGTCTACCAAGACTCCTAGATCCTTTTCACATGTACTGCTCTCAAGCCAGGTGTCACCCATCCTGTATTTGTGCCTGCTAAAATGTTCTGCTACAAAATAAAATGAAATTTCTGTTTCGTTAGCCACTGTAATCAAGATATGGTTTATATTTGCATCTTATCCTAAGAGCACCCAGTACAAATTTGTGGGAGTGGTGTTTGATACTCTCATTACCCTTTCTCTGACCAGCCCTGCCAAATGTGACAAAAGGTCTGTCTAGTTCAGAATCATTTTCTCAGGGATGCCTAAAGAAGTCAGTCTTGGCCAATTGTTCCAAGAAATGGCCTGATGTGTTACGTATGTACAGTGATACCTCTGGTTACCGAGGCTTTAGGTTACAGACGCTTCAGGTTACAGACTCCGCTAACCCAGAAATAGTACCTTGGGTTAAGAACTTTGCTTCAGGATGAGAACAGAAATTGTGCAGCGGCTGCAGTGGGAGGTCCCATTAGCTTAAAGGTTAAGAACTGTTTCAGGTTAAGAACGGCCCTCCAGAACGAATTAATTTCTTAACCCGAGGTACCACTGTAGTTAAGTATGTATTATGAGGGGGTTTTCTCTATTTAAAGTTGCAGATTTCTGCAGAATGGAAGAGAATTATCAGTAGAAAATACCTACAAATTGCAAACCTCCCCCTTTCTGAAAGTGGTCCTCGGATTCTGCCAGAGAAGTTGACCATCAGAGCACATGAGCGATAGCCCTCCAAAACAGATATTCCTCAGGGCCACGTGACCTCTGGCTAAAGTCTAGCTACCGTGGCTAATAGCCATTGATAGACTTTCCCTCTTCCCCATATCTGTCCAAGCTCCATTTAAAGCTTTTTAATGTAGGGGAATCACAGCATCTCCAGGCAGCCAAACCCCCAAAAAATTTATGCACTGTGAGAAGCAGTTATTTTGGAAGGGTGAAGAGTGGCGAGGGACTGTCCTGAATCCACAAGCAATAAATAAGGCTGATGCATAAATCACTCTGGGCTCGGGATGGGGAGTGTATTAGATTTTCATTTAATAGCAAACATACCTCATTTGCACAGTTTCCAAGTTTCTGAAACAGCCACCCTTTGAAATTCACGCTTCCCTGAATCTTGCAATGCAGTTTTCCGGTCAAGTAACACATGCAAAAATGCATTATACTAGGAGAAATTCATAGAATCATAGAATGATAGAGTTGGAAGAGACCCCAAGGGCCATCCAGTCCAACCCCCTGCCAAGCAGGAAACACCATCAAAGCATTCCTGACAGATGGCTGTCAAGCCTCCGCTTCAAGACCTCCAAAGAAGGAGACTCCACCACACTCCTTGGCAGCAAATTCCACTGCCAAACAGCTCTCATTGTCAGGAAGTTCTTCCTAATGTTTAGGTGGAATCTTCTTTCTTGTAGTTTGAATCCATTGCCCCGGGTCCGCTTCTCTGGAGCAGCAGAAAACAACCTTTCTCCCTCCTCTATATGACATCCTTTTATATATTTGAACATGGCTATCATATCACCCCTTAACCTTCTCTTCTCCAGGCTAAACATTTTGCTTTGCAAAATTGCAACAAACAAACAAACAAACAAACACTCGTGTATATACTGTATTAGGAGAGCTTTGCACTAAAATGCTAATGAATTTTCATGAGGACTTAACAAAGATTCCAAACTGCTGTTAAAATGTAGAGAAATGAATTTAAGAGTGGCGAAATGAGAAATGGGGAGAAACTGAAATTTGGAGATTTGTCTATCCCTACTCTGGACTGAGCTAAATCTAGCCCAAGCACATTGCTTAGCACTGTGAGCATTTCAAAGCTTTCCTGCATGGAGAAATGAATCATTTTGTGCTCAGTTTTAAATCAGCCAGCCTGGATTATTTCCCCATTTCCCAGCATGATTCCTGGTTTAAACCTCTGGAATGATGTTAGACAACGTCCAGTTGAAAAATTCCCCTGGTTGCAATCAAACTGGTACATGCAGATGAGCAAATCCTATCCCACCCACCCCCATTGCAAACGAAACCTTTCCTGGATCTCAGGGCTACTTCATGGACAATTTCATTTCTCCAAACAAAACAAAATTAAAAAAAAAAAAATTCCTTCCAGTAGCACCTTAGAGACCAACTAAGTTTGTTCTTGGTATGAGCTTCCATGTGCATGCACACTTCTTCAGATACCAATTTCATTTCTCACCTGGCACCTTCCTGCTGCATGGATAATGGCTGTGGCACCTGTTGCCTTTGGAAAGATGTGGAGAAAGTCAGTTTTAGATGATGCTGTTTCTTCCAGGTAACCCAGTGAGGAGAGTCAGGCAGGAGTTCTTCCCAAGGAAAGGCCCCCAGCTCCACATACCGTAAAACTCAGCTGAATCCTGCTTGTATCATGTGGGTCCAACTCTGGCAGGAGATAAGGTTTATACTGAGTGCTCGAGGTGCCCCTGAAGAACACACATTTGCATCAGGAGAAAGAATAACCAAGGAGTCCAGGAAAAGATCTCTCCCACCCCCGGGGGGTTTTCTTTTAATTGGCAGAAATGTTTGGTGTCGTGAGTGAAGGGTGGGGACCCAGGGGGTTGGGGGAATACCAGTGTTCAAACCAGGCTCTTGGTTAGGGACGGGGGAAGGAAATCAATTCAATCTCCATTTAATTCACACTTTTTGAAAACAATGCGGGAATCAAAGCACAGCCCGCCTTTTTTTAATTTATAAAAATTTTCAATTTAAAGCACAAATCATTGTTGTTGTTGTTGTTCAGTCGTTCAGTCGTGTCCGACTCTTCGTGACCCCATGGACCAGAGCACGCCAGGCACGCCTATCCTTCACTGCCTCTCGCAGTTTGGCCAAACTCATGTTAGTAGCTTCAAGAACACTGTCCAACCATCTCATCCTCTGTCGTCCCCTTCTCCTTGTGCCCTCCATCTTTCCCAACATCAGAGTCTTTTCTAGGGAGTCTTCTCTTCTCATGAGGTGGCCAAAGTACTGGAGCCTCAACTTCAGGATCTGTCCTTCTAGTGAGCACTCAGGGCTGATTTCTTTGAGAATGGATAGGTTTGATCTTCTTGCAGTCCATGGGACTCTCAAGAGTCTCCTCCAGCACCATAATTCAAAAGCATCAATTCTTCGGCGATCAGCCTTCTTTATGGTCCAGCTCTCACTTCCGTACATTACTACTGGGAAAACCATAGCTTTAACTATACGGACCTTTGTCGGCAAGGTGATGTCTTTGCTTTTTAAGATATTGTCTAGGTTTGTCATTGCTTTTCTCCCAAGAAGCAGGCGTCTTCTAATTTCGTGACTGCTGTCACCATCTGCAGTGATCATGGAACCCAAGAAAGTGAAATCTCTCACTGCCTCCATTTCTTCCCCTTCTATTTGCCAGGAGGTGATGGGACCAGTGGCCATGATCTTAGTTTTTTTGATGTTGAGCTTCAGTCCATATTTAGCGCTCTCCTCTTTCACCCTCATTAAAAGGTTCTTTAATTCCTCCTCACTTTCTGCCATCAGGGTAGTATCATCAGCATATCTGAGGTTGTTGATATTTTTTCCGGCAATCTTAATTCCGGTTTGGGATTCATCCAGTCCAGCCTTTCGCATGATGAATTCTGCATATAAGTTAAATAAGCAGGGAGACAATATACAGCCTTGTCGTACTCCTTTCCCAATTTTGAACCAATCAGTTGTTCCATATCCAGTTCTAACTGTAGCTTCTTGTCCCACATAGAGATTTCTCAGGAGACAAATGAGGTGATCCGGCACTCCCATTTCTTTAAGAACTTGCCATAGTTTGCTGTGGTCGACACAGTCAAATGCTTTTGCGTAGTCAATGAAGCACAAGTAGATGTTTTTCTGGAACTCTCTAGCTTTCTCCATAATCCAGCGCATGTTTGCAATTTGGTCTCTGGTTCCTCTGCCCCTTCGAAATCCAGCTTGCACTTCTGGGAGTTCTCGGTCCACATACTGCTTAAGCCTGCCTTGTAGAATTTTAAGCATAACCTTGCTAGCGTGTGAAATGAGTGCAATTGTGCGGTGGTTGGAGCATTCTTTGGCACTGCCCTTCATTGGGATTGGGATGTAGACTGATCTTCTCCAATCCTCTGGCCACTGCTGAGTTTTCCAAATTTGCTGGCATATTGAGTGTAGCACCTTAACAGCATCATCTTTTAAAATTTTAAATAGTTCAGCTGGAATATCATCACTTCCACTGGCCTTGTTGTTAGCGAGGCTTTCTAAGGCCCATTTGACTTCACTCTCCAGGATGTCTGGCTCAAGGTCAGCAACCACATTACCTGGGGTGTATGAGACCTCCATATCTTTCTGGTATAATTCCTCTGTGTATTCTTGCCACCTCTTCTTGATGTCTTCTGCTTCTGTTAGGTCCTTTCCACTTTTGTCCTTAATTGTGGTAATCTTTGTACGAAATCTTCCTTTCATATCTCCAATTTTCTTGAACAAATCTCTGGTTTTTCCCATTCTGTTATTTTCCTCTATTTCTTTGCATTGCTCGTTTAGAAAGGCCCTCTTGTCTCTCCTTGCTATTCTTTGGAAATCTGCATTCAATTTCCTGTATCTTTCACGATCTCCCTCGCATTTTGCTTGCCTTCTCTCCCCCGCTATTTGTAAGGCCTCATTGGACAGCCACTTTGCTTTCTTGCATTTCTTTTTCATTGGGATGGTTTTCGTTGCTGTCTCCTGTATAATGTTACGAGCCTCCATCCACAGTTCTTCAGGCACTCTATCCACCAAATCTAAATCCTTAAACCTGTTCTTCACTTCAACTGTGTATTCATAAGGAATTTGATTTAGATTGAATCTTACTGGCCCAGTGGTTTTTCCTACTTTCTTCAGTTTAAGCTGGAATTTTGCTATAAGAAGCTGATGATCTGAGCCACAGTCAGCTCCAGGTCTTGTTTTTGCTGAGTGTATAGAGCTTCTCCATCTTTGGCTGCAGAGAATGTAATCAATCTGATTTCGATGTTGCCCATCTGGTGATGTCCATGTGTAGAGTCGTCTCTTGTGTTGTTGGAAAAGAGTGTTTGTGATGACCAGCTTGTTCTCTTGACAGAACTCTATTAGCCTTTGCCCTGCTTCATTTTGAACTCCAAGGCCAAACTTGCCAGTTGTTCCTTTTATCTCTTGACTCCCTACTTTAGCATTCCAATCCCCTATAATGAGAAGAACATCCTTCTTTGGTGTCATTTCTATAAGGTGTTGTAAGTCTTCATAGAATTGATCAATTTCAGTTTCTTCAGCACTGGTAGTTGGTGCATAAACTTGGATTACTGTGATGTTAAAAGGTCTGCCTTGGATTCGTATCGAGATCATTCTATCATTTTTGAAGTTGCATCCCAGTACAGCTTTCACCACTCTTTTGTTGACTATGAGGGCCACTCCATTTCTTTTACGGGATTCCTGCCCACAGTAGTAGATATGATAGTCATCCGAACTGAATTCGCCCATTCCTGTCCATTTTAGTTCACTGATGCCTAGGATGTCAATGTTTATTCTTGCCATCTCATTTTTTACCACATCCAGCTTACCAAGGTTCATGGTTCTTACATTCCAGGTTCCTATGCAATACTTTTCTTTACAGCATTGGACTTTCCTTTCGCTTCCAGGCATATCAGCAACTGTGCGTCCTTTCGGCTTTGGCCCAGCCGCTTCATCAGCTCTGGATCTACTTGTACTTGTCCTCCGCTCTTCCCCAGTAGCATGTTGGACGCCTTCCGACCTGAGGGGCTCATCTTCCAGCGTCATATCTTTTATATGCCTGTTGTCTTTGTCCATGGAGTTTTCTTGGCAGGGATACTGGAGTGGCTTGCCAGTTCCTACTCCAGGTGGATCACGTTTGGTCCAAACTCTCCACTATGACCTGTCCATCTTGACCTGTCCATAGCTTCCCTGAGTAATTCAAGCCCCTTCGCCACGACAAGGCAGTGATCCATGAAGGGATCCCAAATGAGGAGTGTACAAAAGATTGTTTGAAGAAATGCAAATTTACCGGTAAATGGCGATTTCCAGCTGAATAAATCAGCTTTATTGTATTTTTCGTTTTGCCTTTATAAAGCACAGAGCTCCTCCCATATTACCTCTATTAAAATTTCAAGTACTTTTTAAACCTAACACTTTTCAGTCCGCAAAGAATGAACAAGGTAACAATGGGTGAAAATGAGCAGCCTAGTTAGCAGGGGAGCAATTTACTGTTCTTAAAACCTTTGGAGTCCCCCCCCTTGTTAACCATCATTTAACTAAATCCATTTTTCATAAAATTACTATTTATGTCAAATGAGAACTTTAATAGCATGTAATGTACCTTCAATTTATTACCTTTCTATAGCATTATAGAAGCTAGACTTGTCTTCAAAGAAGTGTCAAATTGGGTTGGGAGAAACAACTTACATTGGCCTAGTTTGCACACAACATAAACTATTCTTTCTAGTAGCACCTCAGAGACCAACCGAGTTTGTTCCTGGCACGAGCCCCCGTGTGCATGCACACCTCTCCAGACACACTTCAGTGTATCTGAAGAAGTGTGCACGCACACGAAAGCTCACACCAGGAACAAACCCAGTCGGTCTCTAAGGTGCTACTAGAAAGAATTTTCGATTTTGTTTTGACTATGGCAGACCAACACGGCTACCCACCTGTAACTGGAACATAAACTATGTACAGTAATGTAAATAAAACACGAAAGAGCTTTTGCTCCTCCCCTGCTTGCGACTTTGCCACAATGGAGAGGAAATGAGTCTGAGTCTGGCTTTTTAGATGGCTATCATGTCTCCTCTCAGTCTCCTCTCATGAAGGCTACCCTACTTCCTCAACCATTCCTTCCAATACTTGGATTCCAGACCCTTGATCATCTTGGTTGCCCTATTCTGCACACATTCCAGCTTTTCAATATTCTTCTTAAACTGCAGTGCCCAGAATTGGACACAGTACTCCAGGTGTGGTCTGATCAAGGCAGAATAGACTGGTACTACTGAGTTCCATTGATCAGGACACTGTACATCTGTTGATTTGTCCTAGAATAGCATTAGCTTTTCTTCCTTTTTTGCTGCTGCATCACACTGCCAAGCTAAGTGTCCCCCATCTTATATGTGTGCATATTGAAATTCTTATTTTTAGTGTGGGTCCTGTTCTCCAATCTGTTAAAGTCATAGTGAATCCTGTCTTCCGTGGCATTAACTATCCCTCCCATCTGCAAATTTGGTGACCACCTCCTCAATTTCTTCATCCAAGTAGTTAATAAAGATGCTGAACAACAAAACTCTGCACCACACCTGTCACTTTTTTCCAGGATGACGAGGAACCATTAGCGAGCACTCTTTATGTATGGTCAGACACCCAGCTCCAAATCTTTCTAAGACTTACATCACCCAACCCACAGATTACCAGCTTCACTGCAAGAATATTATGGAGCTGATCATACAAAATTGGACCAATAGCCCTTTGCCCATCCATATCAAAAGGGATGGAGCTCTACCTGCTATGGTAATACAAGCTCTGACTTTACATGGTGTGTACTATTTTACTGTACAATGTAAGCAAGGATTCTAACAAAATATTTTTTCTGAACAGGTATTTTTCACCATTCCTCAAAATGTTTTATGACAACCACATCTTTAAGTGGAACAAGCCATTCACTTTAGGGAAGTTTTAAATGCTTGATGCTGTATTGTTTTTAATATTTGGTTGAAAGCCACCCAGAGTGGCTGGGGAAACCCAGCCAGATGGGCGGGGTATAAATAATAATAATAATAATAATTATTATTATTATTATTATTATTATTATTATTATTATTATTATTATTACTATTATATAAATTGGTGATAACTCTCCCCCAAAACAAAACTACAGGGCAGTTTGTTACCTGAGGTTATATTAGCCAGGATTAACTATGCCTCTTATGGCAACTTTGTCACTGAGCATGAATGGCAAAGCAGGTATCATGTGAGTAAGGAAAATCCATTTAGCCCCATCCATTTTTAAAGGCAAATTCTACTCAGAGTCCTTCATGTATTAGGGGTTTGTTTTTTTGCCTCTGGATGAAACACAGTTCTTATGTCCCACCCACTTGGCCTTCGGAAGGCTGCAGAAATGAGAACCTGGGCAACTGTTTTAGGTACTTTCAGAAATGTTAAATTCTACCCTGGTGGCATCTAATGCTGAGCTGGCCGGGTGTAGTCTTGAATGCAGAACTACTCAGACATCTCAACTGGCCAACTTTTGCTTTCTAGGTGCAAATAGCACAATATAATTTTGAGAACTGTTTAATATGTACAGATGCACTAATCGAAACAAAATAGAAAACTCTTTCCAGTAGCACCTTAGAGACCAACTGAGTTTGTTCTTGGTATGAGCTTTCGTGTGCATGCACACTTCTTCAGATACCAGATGCACTCATGTTTGTTTATTCCTCTCCTCACTCAGGCCTCTTACAGAAAATATTTTTTTAAACAGGAATTTCTTTGTGGAGTCGCAAATCTATTTATGACATGTTCTTTGCTATGCTGACTCTGTAGTGGCATCAGAAACTAAATAGCAGGAACATGTAGTACAAAAAGTAACTGCAATAAACCACAATAGCCTTTGGTGTGTGGGGGTGGGGGTGGGGAGGGGAAACAGAACAGGACTCAATTCTTATGCAAATAACATTTTCTAAATCTGGTCTAAAGGAACCGAATCCCTGAGAATGTACTTCTGGGGAAGAGCTACTTGTTCAACATTGAGGGGCATATCAGAAGCATATACCACAATTGAGGATCGTATCTTGCAACGTTTAATTGCAGGTAGTTAACATAACTTGCATACCAGCCTTTATGACAGATGCCAAGCAACAGATCCTATAGTGTGCTTGTTTTGCAGTAGCTCATGCCTCACTGTGAAAAGGTGGTTCAACCACTTGTTATGAACTGGGAACGGAGATTGGGGAAACAATGTATTTAGATTGGCTGCTACTTCTTTCCTTACTTCTTGGTATAATCAACAAACTAGTACAGTCATACCTCATGTTGCGAGCTCTGCAGGTTATGCGTTTTCGGGTTGTGCTCCGCACTGAACCCAGAAGTACCGGAACGGGTTACTTCCGAGCTTTCGGCGCTCGTGCATGCACAGAAGACTAAATCATGACCCGCGCGTGCACGGCGCTGCAAGTTGCAGGTGCTGCGGGTTGCGAACACGCCTCCTGCACGGATTGCATTTGCAACCCGAGCGTCCACTGTATTTTACAATCCAGGCTGCAGCTACTGGCCTAGCAAAGCAATCCTACGCAAGAATTTATTTCTAGGCAGACAACTCTTAAGTTCAATGGGACTTACACCCAAAGTAAATTGTGCATAGGATTCTAGCCTCCAGAGAAATACTAATGAGGCAGATAAACCAACCTATCTTCTGTGCAAATTAAACTAAATCCTAACTTCTTCATTTTCTGCCCTTCCATTGATGCCTATGGGATGAATTTTAGTTACATTAGTATTTTGGTGGTGTATATTACACCAAGCAGGTGGGCAGGATCAGTGAATGGAGTCAGGATGCAGTGTCCTTTTATTCCTCTCCCCACCCCAGCACACTCATTTCCCACACTTGACACAACCCTTTTTGCCCTAATCTCTCTCTCTCTCCACCACTTTGATTTGTACCAGTATGGCTTTGACACAGACAGTTCTAACACTAAACAAATTGTGTCAAGTTATGTCGCCAGCTTAAGAAGAGCTCAGCCGGGGTGAAAAATATACCAGCTAGAATAGTGGGGGTGTGCTGTATGTGGGAGTCATGATTGCACTGTAAATGGTCAAGCAATTTCTTAAATTCTCTTAATGCCTGCGATTCTCTTAAGAGTAACTGTGAACACCCCAACACATTTCTTCTGCTTTTCTTTTGTTTGTATAAAAGGTCCACATTTAAAAATGCATTTTCTTCTTTGAAAGTATGATTTTCTGCTTTTGTGCAATGTAGCAAGATCCTCAGGACAGCCTGCCGCCCCACAAATCATTACATGGTTAAATTTTTCATACTCCCCCCCCCCTCTCCCACCGAGGAGAGCAAAATATCCAAACCCCCCTCTCACAGGAGCACATAAAATATCATTTCACATTTAACCCATCATTTTGCATAAATCATTGCTTGATCCTGACCCTTTTCCTGGGCCAGGTATTTCAACTCCTTCCAATTTCATTTTTAATTAACTTCCTCAAATCCCCCCCTGTTGACCTCAAAGTAAAAACATATTTCCCAGTTTTCCAATCATCTTCTAATCTAATTTACCCACTTTTCTTTCCTCCTTACCATTTTTAAACTTAATTGCTTATATTTTCTTCTCTACCTCGGCCTCAATATACTTCTGAACTTTTCTAATTTCTTAACCAATTTTAATTATTCTAACAGTATTTTTAAAAAGAACTACCTCCTTTTTTCTCCCCCCTTCCCTCCCTCCGGCCTCAAAAGTTTTGGCCAATGTTAAATGTCACAGCCCGCCTTTTGAATTCGCACGTCTCCAAATCTTGCAATGCATATCTCCAGCCGAGTAATGTGCAGGAAAAGTGTCTGAACTAGCGTAAAGCATGGATAGAAAGGCCTAAGTTGCTGAAAATAACGTAGAAAAAACAGGAACATTTTAGGGGATATTGTGTGTGTGTGCTTTAATAATGTTTTAAAAAGATACAGAGTATCAAAACTACTGTACAGGATAGCTTACAGAATACTAAAGGCATTTCATTTTTAAAAATAATATAATATAATACAGAATTATGCAACAAATGAACAAAAGGTCTGGATGGGGATGGGAAGGGTACTGATTAGGAGCCTAATTATACAGACCTTAACAGTAAAGAGAAAATAGAGAGTCTTGTCTTGAGCTTATACATTGGTGTACAAGGCAGAACATATAGTCAAATCTGCTTTAGTTATCAGTTAAAGTGTGTAAGTAACTAAGGATAAGGATTTGCTCGGTTCGTATTCTGTTCTGGCTGCCAGAACACAGTTGTACAAAAACACATGTAACCGCAAACTGCAAGTACAGCAAGAAAAGCTGCTAGAAAAGCTGATTTTGAAAGGGCAAACCTATTTTAATAACTTGCTGAAGTCTGCTCGTAAGCAATGCAAATTTTCAGTGTATCCGAGGAAGTGATTTGCATGCTACCTGCGTGTCAATATTTTGCACTTTGTACAATGCTCAGAGCACCTTTGGAACGGATGGGCAAAGAGACCCTCCTGATAGAATAAGGAGCGATGCTGCTAATGTACATTTCAAATGATTATCTAGTGGTCTGATCTCCACACCACTTGTTAGTGCGGTGAATTATATCCCTTCTTCTGATCCCCCAAAACCTTCCTCAGGGCTTCCTTCACCTCCTTGTTGCGGAGGCTGTAGATGAGGGGGTTCAGCATAGGGGTGATGATACAATAGAGTGTGGAGACCAGGGTGTCCACTTCCAAGGAGTAGCCTGCGCTTGGGCGGTTGTAGTTCACGTTGGCCATCCCAAAATAGATGATGACCACAACTAGGTGGGCTGCGCAAGTGGAGAAAGCCTTGTGCCTGCCGGTGTTAGAGCGGATCCGAAGGATGGCCGACAGAATGAAGATATATGAGATGACCACCAGGAGGAAAGGGCTGATCCCCACAAAAATGCTTGCCGCATGAAGCGCCATCTCATTGACGTAGGTGTCGCTACAGGCGATTTTCAGCAGTGGTGGGACATCGCAGAAGATGTGGTGGATCTGGCTGGCCCCGCAGAAGGTCACGTTGGTAGCCAATGCAGTGTGAATGGCAGAGTCCAGGAAGCCCCAGATCCAAGAAGCGGTAGCCAGAGGGACACACACTCTTCTGCTCATCAGGTGAGCATAGCGCAAGGGTTGACAAATGGCGGCATAGCGGTCGTACGCCATGACGGCCAGCAGGGCGCACTCAGACCCTGCAAAGGTCATCAGGAAGAACATCTGGGCCATGCACTGGTTGTAGGAAATGGTGTGTCTCTGGCGCAAGAAGTTTACCAGGATCTTGGGGACGGTGACTGATGAGTAGCAGATGTCCAAGCAGGATAAATGGCTGAGGAAAAAGTACATGGGGCTGTGGAGGTGCGAATCCAGTTGGATCAGAGTGAAAATTGTGGAGTTTCCCACCAGGGTGAAGAGGTAGATGGTCAGAAAGAGCAGGAACAAGATGGACTGACCCTCGTGGACCCCAGAGAAACCCAAGAAGATGAATTCGGTCACTAGTAGAGTCTGATTGCTGTCTTCCATGGACTGCATCAAGGTCAACTCTGAGAAGAGAGAAGCAAGGAAGAGAGATTAATGCGGGCAAAATAAGGTTCCTGAAAACACACATGTGAAATCATGGGCAGCAGTGGGTTGGTTGGTTTTAAGATTTTTGACAGAAGGTAACTGAAACCATCAACAGAACTGTATGGAACAGCCTTACACTTACTGAGCAAAATATCCTTTTGAATTATACACCCAGCACATGGAACCTTACAAAAGGACAACTTGAGTGGACTCTCTGTGCCCTACCACAGCAAGAAGACTGATACTGATGAAATGGAAAAATAAAAATGTGTCTCCCTTCTACGATTGGATTGGAGACTTGTACAAACTCGGAGCATATGAACAACTTGCATATAAACGCAGATTAAAGGTCTGAATGCCAGTATTTACATTGTGAGGGAATAAGGAAAGAGCAACCAAGTGGGAACCTCTTGAATCCACACGTCTCCATCTTGACATACAGGTCATCTTTTCCTAGATAACTAAGATGCATTTGCAAACTTCTATGGTAGGTCTGTAAGGTCCTCTGCCTCTTTGAAATCCAGTGCCGGGAAAGCAGTGGCGAGGGGGTACTTTATTCAGCAAAATATTATAAACAAAAGAAATAAAGAAAAAAACAAAGCGATGTTATTAGAAGAAATAAAAACCAAAGAAATTTTTTTATATAAAACAGGGAAAAAGACAGTAGAACATGAATTAAAAATCCTAAGAACACAATATCAAAAAATTATAGAGCAGGAAATGGAGCAACAAGTCCAGATTTGGAAATATAGAAATTTCGAATGGGCCAACAAGCCCAGCAAATTATTGAGTTGGCAAGTAAACAAGAGAAGAAACGAAAGGTTAATAAACAAAATCAAATTAGAGGGGAAAATTATAAATAAGACAGAGGAAATTATGAAAGTTTTTGAAGAATTTTACAAGGCATTATATCAAAAGGAAGTTATACAGGATAAAGATATTGAGGAATTTCTGTCTAAACATAAATTACCGAAATTATCACAGGAAAAAATTGATATGCTGAATAAAGAAATCACCTTAACAGAAATAAAGGAAGTAATTAAAGTCATGAAGAAAGGGAAATCACCAGGGCCGGACGGGCTACCAATAGAGTATTATAAGAACCTAGAGGAAGTGATATTAACACCAATGGAAGATTTAATGAACAATACTCTTAGGAAAGGGATAATACCTGCATCTTGGGAAGAGGCATTGATAACACTCATACCTAAACAGAACACTGATTTGGAATCCCCTAAAAATTGCAGACCTATATCACTGTTAAACTGTGACTACAAAGTCTTTGCCAAGATATTAGCCAACAGGCTAAGTAATATATTGGACGACCTTATACACAAAGACCAAGTAGGCTTTATCAAGGGCAGACAAGCAAAAGAAAATATCAGAAACATAATAAATATAATGGAAACTTTAGAAAATAATAGAGGGAAACAAGCCGCAATACTGTCGCTGGATGCGGACAAGGCGTTTGATAGGGTCTCGTGGCAATTCATGAAGAGAGTACTCAAAGAAATAAAATTAGGAGAAAACATTGAACGGGCAATTGAAATTATTTATGAAAAACAGAAAGCGAGACTAATAATCAATAATAAGCTGACAGAAAACATAAATATAATGAGAGGGACTCGGCAAGGCTGCCCCCTGTCACCACTCCTATTTATAATTGTCTTAGAAATCTTACTAAGAAACATAAGGGAGGACGACAATATAAAGGGAGTGGTGATAGGAAAGAAAAAGTATAAGGTCAAGGCTTTCGCCGACGACATAATTATAACAACGGAAGACCCTCTGAAGAGTATTCCAAATGTATTGGAGGATGTAAAAGAATACGGCAAATTGGCTGGCTTGAAAATAAATTATGATAAAACAAAAATGCTCGTAAAAAATTTGGAGGATTCAGAAAAAAGAGATTTAGAAGTATTATCAGGTTAAAAAATTTCTAAAAAGCTAAAGTATTTAGGCATCCAAATTTTGACTAATAACTTAGATTTGGCAAAAGAAAATTATGGGGGAATATGGAAACAAATAAGGAATAAATTGGAATTATGGTCGAAATTAAAAATCTCATTATTAGGGAGAATATCATTGGTTAAAATGGGGATATTATCCAAAATGAACTACTTGTTTCAGAACCTACCACTACTAGGAGGCACTGGTTACTTCAAAGATTGGAAGAGAGATATCACCAGGTTTATCTGGAATGGTAAGAAGCCGCGAATTAAATATAAAAATCTGATTGATCAAAGGGAAAGAGGGGGGTTCGGGCTCCCTGACCTAGAGCTATATCATGACGCGGCAGCATTGTACTGGATTAAAGATTGGATTGAGTTAAAGAATAATGATTTATTAGATCTGGAGGGTGATGGAATAGGCTTTGGCTGGCATTGGTATCTTATGAAAGAAAAAATTAATAAGCAAAATATATTTATGAACAACATCATTAGAAAATCATTGTTTAGAGTTTGGTTAAAATACAGAAGGTTCTTTGAAACAAAAACACCTTGGTGGCTATACCCCCTGGAGATCGTATCAGTTAAAAGGAGAAACATGGATTTAATTTGGCCAACCTATAAAGAAATATTGGAGGAAAAAGATGGTGATTTGAAACTAAAAGATTATGAAACAATTAAAAATTACCTAACCAGTTGGCTTCAATATTTTCAGATAAATCAGAGGTTTCACCAAGATAAAAAAATAGGATTTGGGAAGGAAAAATCGAAATTAGAAGAAATATTATTGGGGGGGGAGAGATTATATTAAAAAAATTATATTATGTATTGTTAAAATGGGAAACGGAGGACGAACAAGTTAAAGAAGTTATGATACGATGGGGACAGGATGTGGGAAAGCCAATCATGCTGGAAAAGTGGGAAAACCTGTGGAAGAGAGATAGTAAACTGACTCCAAACTATGATATCAAAGAGAATATTTTAAAGATGCAATTTAGATGGCACTTGACACCTGTCAAGCTGGCGAAAATGTATAAAAATGTAACCAACCAATGTTGGCGATGCAAGAAAGAAGTAGGGACCTACTTGCATATGTGGTCGTCTTGTAAGGAGATTAAAGTGTTCTGGGAGATGGTGTACAAAGAGCTAAAAAAAATGATCAAATATCCTTTCAAGAAGAGCGTGGAGACTTTCCTCTTGGGAATGGTGGACAGTGAATTTCAACCAAAAGATAGACACATAATTATGTATGCCACGGTTTCGGCGAGGCTACTGATAGCAAAGAATTGGAAATCTCAAATAATACCAGAAAAGGGGGATTGGCAGTTAAAATTGTTAACATATTATAATTTGGCACTAAAATACGAGGAAATAAAAGGAATAAGTGAATCAGTAAGAGAGAGAAATTGGAAATTACTTGAGGATTATTTCAAATTATATGTGGAAAAAGCCGACCTCTTGGCAGATTGTTAAAGACCCAAACAATCGAGACAAAAAGGAATATGTTTAGATAAAAGGTCATGCTGACAGACAAAGGAATGTTATAAAAGCAGTGATGGGTATGCTGAGAAGTAACGGGTGGGGAGGGAGGGAATACAGAGAGGGGAGGGGAGGGAAGTGGGGAGGGGAGGGAAGGGAAGAAGAGATAATTGGCACGTATATTATACTTTGTGTTGGCTATGTAAATTATTTTCACTATGATTCTCTTATGTTTAATTTGTAATGACTGAAATGAAATAAAGAATTATTTTTATTTAAAAAGAAAGAAAGAAATCCAGTGCAGCTGGATTTTGAAGGGGCAGAGGAACCAGAGACCAAATTGCAAACATGCGCTGGATTATGGAGAAAGCTAGAGAGTTCCAGAAAAACATCTACTTCTGCTTCATTGACTACACAAAAGCATTTGACTGTGTTGACCACAGCAAACTATGACAAGTTCTTAAAGAAATGGGAGTGCCAGATCACCTCATTTGTCTCCTGAGAAATCTCTATGTGGGACAAGAAGCTACAGTTAGAACTGGCTATGGAACAACTGATTGGTTCAAAATTGGGAAAGGAGTACGACAAGGCTGTATATTGTCTCCCTGCTTATTTAACTTATATGCAGAATTCATCATGGGAAAGGCTGGGCTGGATGAATCCCAAGCCGGAATTAAGATTGCCGGAAGAAATATCAACAACCTCAGATATGCTGATGACACAACCTTGATGGCAGAAAGTGAGGAGGAATTAAAGAACCTTTTAATGAGGGTGAAAGAGGAGAGCGCAAAATATGGTCTGAAGCTCAACATCAAAAAAACTAAGATCATGGCCACTGGTCCCATCACCTCCTGGCAAATAGAAGGGGAAGAAATGGAGGCAGGGAGAGATTTTACTTTCTTGGGCTCCATGATCACTGCAGATGGTGACAGCAGTCACGAAATTAGAAGACGCCTGCTTCTTGGGAGAAAAGGAATGACAAACCTAGACAGCATCTTAAAAAGCAAAGACATCACCTTGCCGACAAAGGTCCGTATAGTTAAAGCTATGGTTTTCCCAGTAGTAATGTACGGAAGTGAGAGCTGGACCATAAAGAAGGCTGATCGCCGTAGAATTGATGCTTTTGAATTATGGTGCTGGAGGAGACTCTTGAGAGTCCCAGGGACTGCAAGAAGATCAAACCTATCCATTCTCAAAGAAATCAGCCCTGAGTGCTCACTAGAAGGACAGATCCTGAAGCTGAGGCTCCAGTACTTTGGCCACCTCATGAGAAGAGAAGACTCCCTGGAAAAGACCCTGATGTTGGGAAAGATGGAGGGCACAAGGAGAAGGGGACGACAGAGGATGAGATGGTGGGACAGTGTTCTCGAAGCTACTAACATGAGTTTGGCCAAACTGCGGGAGGCAGTGGAGGATAGGCTTGCCTGGCGTGCTCTGATCCATGGGGTCACGAAGAGTCGGACACGACTAAACAACATGAACAACAATTCTGGACACAGCGAATCTGACTCAAGGAGGTGAAATGAATGCTCAGCAAGAGACAAGTTTTACTTTTGACTCAGCAGCAAGCTCTTGCTAGCAGACAGCCACCTAGGAGCCACACACACAGCATGCCCATGTTTCTACGTGAGTTTAGGGTTTGCTTTCGGTGCTTGGAAAAGGGGCAGAAATGGAAATACTATCTTCACATGAAGATGGGGCAGGGGGAGATTGAGGAGGAGATCTGGGCAGTTGAGAGCAGAGAAGGATTATGCGTGCATTACAGTAAGTTGCGTGTGAAAGTTATTGGGGTGGATAAAATTACAGTGGAAGTTGAGGGGGGCAGGCAGGGCAGGGAGAAGGGGGATAATTGCGAAGCTGAGTCAGCCATAAAGATTGTGGTGTTTTCTGTTCTTAAAAAAAGTATCATAGAATCCTAGAATCCTAGAGTTGGAAGAGACCACAAGGGCCATCCAGTCCAACCCCCTGCCAAGCAGGAAACACCATCAAAGCATTCCTGACAGATGGCTGTCAAGCCTCCGCTTAAAGACCTCCAAAGAAGGAGACTCCACCACACTCCTTGGCAGCAAATCCCACTGTCCAACAGCTCTTACTGTCAGGAAGTTCTTCCTAATGTTTAGGTGGAATCTTCTTTCTTGTAGTTTGAATCCATTGCCCCGTGTCTGCTTCTCTGGAGCAGCAGAAAACAACCTTTCTCCCTCCTCTACATGACATCCTTTGATATATTTGAACATGGCTATCATATCACCCCTTAACCTTCTCTTATCCAGGCTAAACATACCCAGCTCCCTAAGCCGTTCCTCATAAGGCATCGTTTCCAAATAATGTATGCAAATAATGAAAGCCTAGAAAGTGCTGGTAGTTGGGTCGTGAAGGAAAGGGCCGTGAGAACTCTGAAACAGAGAACAGTCAGCAAGTTTCCATACCGAGTTGAACATCGAATCGCTTTGTAGCCAGCTGTCAATCAGCTAGCCTCGATTACTTCCTCATTTCCCATATTGAGTCAGACATCCTTCACAGTGTTAGGCAATGCCCAGTTTGCATGCTTTTAGACAAACCAGCACATGAAGACAAGCGATTCCTCTCCCACCTCCCACTCCAAATATCTCCCTGCTTCTCACCTGCCATCTTCCTGCTGAATGGACTCGGGCGATTGCTGCAGAGTCGGACAATTGGTGGGGAGAAAGCCAGATGCTGCTTCAAGGTGACCCAGGGAGGAGAGCCGGACAGGAGGGACAGTCCCAGGGACAGAGAAGGTGAGGGGTGATAGAGGGTGCTTGTAGATTTCAGGGTCTCCACCTTCCACCATGCCAGGAATGGAGACACACCAGACTCATGTTCTGCCTAAGAAAAGGTCTCCATTTCTGGCTGTGTTTCAGACACCGCCTCATCTCCCAACACCTGGCTGTGTCTTGCCTATATATCCCGTGGACCCAACTCTGGCAAGAAAGAAGGTTTATATCGTTTGAGCAGCGCCTGAAGAACATGCAACGAAAGAAAAAAAAAGATCAAGAAGTCCAGGAAAAGACATCCCTCCCTCTGGGCTTTATTTTTCTCCTGGCAGAAAACGCTGACGACAAGTATTGAGTATTGGGTGACACCCAAGGGAGTCGCGGAATTGCAATGTTCAAACCAAAAAGGACTGGCTCTATTTTAAAAATGGGGAAGAAAGTCAGTTTAGCTTTCATTTAATTTCACACATTTTTTGTGATGCGGCTCTCCAGTCAGGGAATGCATACAAAAAATGCGTGGATAAATAGGCATATTTTTCCAGAAATGAGATAGAAAAGGCATTTCTTTGGTGAGAATTGCCTTGCAAAATTGTGTGTATTAATCAAAACTGCGTACCAAAGATGTGTATGGCGGAAATTTGCATTAACATACTGGTGAATTTTCATGAAGACTTTAAAAATAAAACAAAAAACCCACAATCTAATGCGGAAATGTGAAGAACTGAACTTAAGATTGAAAACTGAGAAACAGGGAGAATTCAAGAGTTGCCTGGCCCTTCTCTTGGGGCAGAACTTTGTAGAGACTCCATCCGATGGCAGGGAAGGTCATCTGTGCAGCAGCCAATCAGGGACCTCGTGAGAATAACCATTGAAAAATGCCCTGCTTGCTAGTCTTAATCTATTTATTTAAGAATTTTCCTAGTGCGGTAGACTTTCAAAGCAGATTCTTACTCTATGAATTGCATTCAAGCAGAGAAGACCTAGGCTCCCTTGCACCCTTGGCAAGGAGCTGTTGGCTGCCCAGAGGAGCAGCCCAGGGAGGGCACAGACGGGCAGGTGGGCTCCTAGCAATAGTGGAGAGGCACAATTTTTGTGCTCCCCTGGGCCTGGGTCTTTGAAGGAGACCAACCTGGCCAACCCCCAGGTATGCCCCTGCATTCAAGCGTGGTACCCAAAACAGAAATAACCCGGCCTTCCTCCAGTGATGTTGGAAAGAGTTGCTTGCTTATGGTCTATTGTAGGTGTTAGAATAAGTCAACAAATGGAAGGGTGCTGGGGCTACTTGGGCCTCCTGTCTTGTTGACCCAATGATGATTGATTGATTGATTGACTGATTGGTTGATTGATTGATTTATCCCACCTTTTTCTCCAAGGAGCTCAAGGTGGCCTACACGGGTGTCAGGCTTCAGGGAATTGGCTTCCTCCCCTGTGGCAGTAGATAAGCAGAACAAAGGAAAAGGAGTCTTCCTACCAACTGGAAACTTTAATCATCACAGCGAGAGAACAAAGAACCCATCTCCTAGGAATGGCAGTGCTCCCAAATAAGGATTCCACCTCCTTACGTCCCTATTAATCTACATCACATCTACATCTTGTAATCTGAGTTTGTACCCTCTGTGCTTTGTGTGTTCTCTGTTATGCCACTTTCTGAGCTCTTCTTGACCGTGGGAAGAGTGGAGGAATGCTTTCCAGAGACAGTGAATCTGTTAACCCTCTCCCTCCCAGTGTTTCTTCTCCTAGCTGCTCCCCATCCAGTATTTCCCAGCTTCTGCCTCCTGAACTATGCCCCTCTGCAAGCCACTGTTCCAAATCTATACTGCCCTCCTGCTCCTGGGAAGATTTCAGATCTGGAGCAGAGGGAGGGGGAGGCTTCCACCATTCATCCTCAGTGCACTCCTCCTCAGCATGGTCCCTGACAATGGGTCTCCCCTGCCTCATTTAATTAGGATGAGAGGCAGTGACTGGCCCAGGGTCACCCAGTGAGACTCATTGACAAGTGGGGGGGATTTGAACCCAGGTCTCTCCCAGGTCCTAGTCTGATTCTCTAAGCAATACACTAAATAGCACTGTTTGCACATACTTTAGAAGTGGGCATCTACCATGGGAAGATTGCTACTCAGACACCCAAGCTTGAGTCACCAGCTTCCTTGAGCCAGAACATAACATGAAAAGCGTAACTCCTAAACCAACCTTTCTCAACGTTGTGTCCCCAGTTGATGTTGGACTAAATACCCATCATCCCTGACCACTCGTCCTGCCAGCTAGAAAGGATGGAAATCATCAACACATGGGCACCCAAGGTTGAGGAACCTCCCCTAGACACTTTCTCATCCAAGGGTTATGCATGTAAGCTTTGATTCACAGAAACTCCCACAGTCTCTAGATACCTTCATCCCAAGAGGACCAAATGCAAAATCTGTGCTGGGACCCCTGAAACATCTTATTGCTCAGAGTCTGGGTTCCATCCAGAAGAGGGAAGTCTTCTCTTGCCGGCAGTATCCTTAATGACCAGAGCGTTTTAGTCTTCGCGAGATGATAGAGCTTAACAGGAAAGTCGGCCCCCACCATAATTCACATGGGGTTGCAGTGGGGTGCAACAGTGATTCTGCACTGGAGAAACTGTCAGATAAATTCACAGACTTCACATGGAGGATTCCAAAAAATCCTTTGTGTGGGGTGGCAGCTGTAGCCTAATGGGATGAAAACTTCCCAAGTCACTTCTGCAGAGCTCTGAAGTATAAAGCTTTCATGCAATTAGGTTAATATATTAGGGTTGGAAAGGACCCCAAGAAGCCCTAATTCCATAACAATGTTTCTCAGAAGTCTCATTTAATGTGTGTAGGACCTAAGCTGCACAGCAAAGGGCTTTGCTTTCAGCTAGCAAGCTCAGTACTTTGGTCACCTCATGAGAAGAGAAGACTCCCTGGAAAAGACCCTGATGTTGGGAAAGATGGAGGGCACAAGGAGAAGGGGACGACAGAGGATGAGATGGTTGGACAGTGTCTTCGAAGCTACTAGCATGAGTTTGGCCAAACTGCGAGAGGCAGTGAAGGATAGGCGTGCCTGGCGTGCTCTGGTCCATGGGGTCACGAAGAGTCGGACACGACTGAACGACTGAACAACAACAACAAAGCAAGCTCAGCTCTTGAGCAGCCTTAAATGCAAAATGACAATTCATCTGTTTTTTCACAGCAGGTGCAAAACGGGGGGCGGGAGCACAATGAACTGTGGGCTAACCAGCCTCATATAACCAACATGTTTAAGTCTAATTAATGCATGAAGGGGTTAGTACCATAGAGTAAGCTGTCCCGCCAGGCTTAGCTCTGTCACCTCCGTTACCTTAGGAGGAAATCGGCAATCAAGCCTGTTGTCCACCACCAGTCTACCTGAGAAAGCTCAGTGTGTGAAGAAGTTTGGGCTGATTGCTGAGTTCCTATACCAATAATCTAGGAACTTTAACCACTTTGTAACTAAGCTACGTTTTATTGCCTGTGCAACTTTTCTGACTGATGTATGGAAAAGCACAGGAATCTGACCTTTGAAGAGTTTGTAAGTAAACCAATTTTTAACATACCAAATGTGCAGTCTTTTCCTATGCTGGGGGAAGTGGGGAATTTTGGAATTCATTTTGAAGGGCACATTTTATATTTCCGTATTTAACTTTGCTGCATATTTTATAACTTTACATATTTCTTGGGGTTCTCTCATCAAAGAGTACTTGCCCGAAACTTGGATTTTGGCATCCAAGAATGTGTGGTGAAATTTTGAGAAGACTTTTCACAAACTTGCAAACTGATGTGGAAATGTTGAGAACCGAAACTAAGATCGCCAAAGAAATGGAAACTCGGAGAAATCAAAATTGATCAAATTGCTGCATAACAACTCTTTTAAGTCCTGAGCAAGACAGGTTGAGGGCACTAGCGGAGTGGTTAAATTCTGGCAACATGGAATACCCACTTACCACCCAAGGCCATTAGCCATCAAGGGTCTGACTATACAAGAAACCCCAAATATATCCACACATTGCTTAACCAAAAAATAAATAAATAACACTATGGGTCTCAGTACTGGACTGGACTTATTTGTTAGTGATACTGTGCACTGGAATTTTTGGAAACGTGAGTGTTTTAGACACGAGACATGCAACAATAAAAATGTATAAACTGATGGCAACTACATAGGGAAAATGAGCTCTTGTCAATCGATGGGCAAGAGATATTGGTGATTTGTGCAACATATCAGGATTCCCAAGTTCCATTAAAAATATATATATACATAAACATTTCTGTGCCAGAGTTTGGAGTGTTCTTTCTTCATTCATTCACTCATTCATTCATTCACTTACAAAGAGTCCCACTCCCGCTGTTCCACACAAAAGACAAGATGGGGGAATTATTCAACACTTGTGCCATGAAGGGAGCAGGTGGCCTCTGTGGTGGCCATTGTGGCCAGGCAAATGCCAGGGGTATGCCTTGGTTCTGGCAGGTCTAACCTGACACCAGCTGTGATGGATGGGTCTGCCTTGATCTCCATTCTACAGCTTGCTAGCATCCAAGCACACCTGCAAGTCTTAACCAGCCAGGGAACTCCCGAGAGTCTCATTTCTGGCATCACTTCCTCTGATTTTCCAGGAGCTTCCTCAGGGCTCCCTTGACCTCCTTGTTGCGGAGGCTGTAGATCAGGGGGTTCAGCGCAGGGGGGACGATGCAGTACATTGTGGAGATCAGAGTGTCTCTCTCCAAAGAGTAGCCCTGTCCAAATTGGTTGTAGTTAACCAACCCATTCCCAAAGTAAAAAGTGACCACGATCACGTGAGAGGCGCAAGTGGAAAGAGCTTTGTGCCTGCCAGCATTGGACGGGATCCGCAAGACAGAGGAGAGGATGTAGAAGTACGAGAGTCCAATGGCCAGGAAGGGGACTAGTCCTATAAAAACGCTGGCTACCTGAGTCGCCATGAGATTGATGTAAAGGTCTCCACAGGCAATTTTCAACAATGGGGGAATGTCACAGAAAATGTGCCCGATCTGGTTGTGCCCACAGAAGTGCAAGTTGGTGCTAAGAGCGGTGTGAAAAGCGGAATGGAGGAAGCCCCAAACCCACGCGGTAGTGGCCAGCTGGACGCAAGCCTTGGGGTTCATGAGGCCCGAGTAGTACAAAGGCCTACAGATGGCAACGTAGCGATCATAAGCCATGGCAGCCAGCAGCACAGCTTCTGCCCCTGTGAAGGACATCAGGAAGAACATCTGGGCCATACACTCATTGTGGGAGATGGTGTGTTGCCGGTGTAAAAGATTCACCAGGATCTTGGGGACCGTGACAGACGAGAGGCAAACATCTAAGCAGGACAGGTGGCTGAGGAAAAAGTACATGGGGCTGTGGAGATGGGAATCCAGCTGGATCAGGGTGAAGATCATGATGTTCCCTGCGATGGTCACCAAGTAGATGGTGAAATATGCCAAGAAGAGGTATCTCTGGCCATTTAGCATGCCGGAGAAACCCAGGAGGACAAATTCCATTACCTGCCTGGTCTGGTTGTTGGCTTCCACCGAGGATATGGAATTCACCTGCAAGGACAAGAACCTGTAGAATAAATACAGTTTGCCTATCCCTGGATTCAGCTGAAGAAGAAGAAGAAGAGTTTGGATTTGATATCCCACTTTATCACTACCCAAAGGAGTCTCAAAGCGGCTCACATTCTCCTTTCCCTTCCTCCTCTGTGAGGTGAGTGGGGCTGAGAGACTTCAGAGAAGTGTGACTAGCCCAAGGTCACCCAGCAGCTGCAGGTGGAGGAGCGGGGACACGAACCCGGTTCACCAGATTACGAGTCCACCGCTCTTAACCACTACACCACACTGGCATCAGCAACAAGGAGGAACACCAACCATCCTTTGCTGCTGCGTTTCTGGGGATGGGGATAAATCTGATTCTCTTTGCATTTAAAAGCTTGCCACTTTCCAAAAAAACACACACAGAGACACGGCCATTCTTTGCTCAAAATTCAACAGCACTGCTCTCCAGCCAAGTGATGTGTACAGAGACGGATAAATTCAGCATACAAATGCATGTATTAGTGAAAACAGCATACAAAAGCAGGTTAAATGAAGGGAAATTGCATCGCAAAAGGTGTGCATTAGGCATAATGGCATAAAAAATAGGTTTTAGCATAAATTCATTGTAAAATGTTGATAAATTCTCACAAGGACAATTTACAAACTGATGTGGGGAACTCAACTTAAGACTGGAAAGATGAGAAACTGACAGGCACCGAATCTGACAGCGTCACCCATCCCTCTGCCGGTCCTTCAGAGGGAGCCTCCATGAAGAGAGAAATGGGCAAGTCAGTTGAAAGGCCACCGTCTTGCTTGTGGATGTCTTGACACCTCCCAAATCAGCGGCACTTGCTAATGACTTCCGTTCTGTCATTAGGTTTAAAACAAAACAAAACAAAACACAGAGAGAAAACATGTAGAGGTTTGGCTTAAGAAACTCTGAGAAAATGCATGAACCTCCTTGATTTGATTTCAGTGATCAAATATTTGAATTACTTTATGAATTGTCTAAAGTCAATAAAATAAAGCGGAGTCGGGGACAAAGAAACCACGAGATTCAACACACCTAAGTGTCAGAGAGGATTAATACACAGTCTTCATGTCTGCCTGAATTCTAGCAAACTTAGCATGTTGGATGTTCATGTTTCCCCATCACCTGCAACTGAAAAAGCTGCAGATAAGGAAGTATGGTAACTTACCTCCATCCTGTGTCCCACCACAGTCAGGGCTTTTAGCATGGCAATTCATCCGCCCCTCAGTGAGGTCCAGCCACCCCACAGTATTCCTTAGGTTCAAACATGTATTTCACAAACAACCATTCCCATCCCCTTTGCAAAGCTTCACCTCCTCATCAGGCCCCACTGAGAGACATCTCCTTTCTTGCCTTTTTGTTCCTTCCTTGAACCCAAGTCCTGTTGCTCCCCATTAGGAAGGGCTAATGATGCCGAGACCAGCGAAGCGAAGACTTCTGATTCTCACTTTCAGTTCAGTGCATCTTCACTTAAGGTTCCTCAAGAACCTGCAGAGCTGCTCTGCCCTGGAGAAGACCAGCGGACTGACTCTGTAGAAGGTCGCTCTCAGCTCCAAACTTCCCCTACAGATCTTGCATCTTGTGCCTTTTCATAATCTGCCTCGATGCCCACTGAACCTTCACTAGTTCAGCATCCTAGTCAGTCCATCTCAGGGCTTATTCCCAAGACTACCTGGCGAGGAGTTAACTACGGGGCATTAGAAACGCCTGCTTTGCACCTAGCTCAGGTGAGGTGGTTGTGCACCTGCCACCACAAGCATCACCCCCATTTTGGGGAAGAAGGTGGCTGATGTTTCCTTTGGAGAGCCTGCAGCAGCTCCAAAATTTCTGCATTTGCATGGGGACAGAAGTGTCCCGGCAGGTGAGGATATGTTGCGAGGCAGGGGCCTTGGGGACGCCCCTGCAGAGGAATCTGCAGGGAGTGAGGCAGGAGAGGAAAACTCAAAGAAAACAGGTGCTACTCTGAGACTTTCTAGGAGGTGCAATGGAGCTGCAGAGCTTGACATCAGAGCCAGGGAATGGCATCATTCCCTCTATTTTCAATGTCCAGTGCTGAGCTGCCCTGATTGTGTAGCCTAAATGACAACACCCGCATGAGGGAGGGATCAGCACAGACTTTGGGGGAACTCAAGGTTTGCAGAAGTTAGTGGTGGAATCTCCTGAAAATCTCAAGCTTATCCACACTGGTTTTATTATTATATACATTATTATATACTCTGTGGAGAGCCAGTGTGGTGTAGTGGTTAAGAGTGGTGGACTCGTAATCTGGTGAACCGGGTTCGCGTCTCCGCTCCTCCACCTGCAGCTGCTGGGTGACCTTGGGCTACTCACACTTCTTTGAAGTCTCTCAGCCCCGCTCACCTCACAGAGTATTTGTTGTGGGGGAGGAAGGGAAAAGAGACTGTTAGCCACTTTGAGACTCCTTCGGGGAGTGATAAAGCGGGATATCAAATCCAAACTACTACTACTACTACTACTACTACTACTCCTCTTCTTCTTCTTCTTCTTCTTCTTCTTCTTCTTCTTCTTCTTCTTCTTCTTCTTCTTCTTCTTCTTCTTCTTCTTCTTCTTCTTCTTAACACTCCAGGTTTCCAGTACATACAGCAATGCATATAACTGTATAACATGCATAAAATTATGCAGCAGAAATATTGTATCACATAGGATACTAAAATGCAGAGTTGGAGAGGACCCAATGGTCATCTAGTCCAACCCCCTACAATGCAGGAAGCATGGGGTTTACGGAACTCTTTTATACACGTTTTAGGTATAACTAGGGGCTGCCCTCCGCTCACTCCCTGCTCTGCCAACTCTTGCCCAGCTTCTCTCCATATGCATAAAGCTGTAGAGAAAATGCACCCCACCATATAGTGGAAGTAGAAAGTCCAGGTAAATCCACCTGTCTGAACCCAGCATGCCACACTCATTTGCATGTTGGAGAGAGTTGGGCTTTTACAAGGTTTTACTTTAGTGTTCTTTCCTATTTCCATGTAATCACTTTTGACTTTGATAAACAGCTCGGTGGATCAGGGGAATGCTGTGGATGTAGTGTATCTTGATTTCTGTAAGGATGTTGACAAAGTCCCCCAAGAAGCTGGTAAAACGTGGGTTGGATGAGGCAGCTGTTAGATGGATTTGTAGCTGGTTGCATGACCAAACCCAGAGAGTACTCATTAATGGTTCTTTGTCATCCTGGAGAAAAGTGATTAGTGGGGTACCACAGGGGCCGGCTGTTGTTCGATGTCTTTATAAATGACTTGGATGAAGGAACTAAGAGGATGCTCATCCAATTTGCAGATGACACCAAGCTGGGAGGGGTAGCTAATGCCACAGAGGACAGAATTGGGATTCAATATGACCTTGGCAGATGGGGAACTGGATCATAACTGAATGAAATTCAATAGGAGCAAATGCAAGGCCCTTAAACAGGAAGAACCAGCTGCACAAATACTCCATAGTTGTCAGGTTTAGCGCTTCTCCCACACAAGACACAGAATGCTGGCAGTTTAAGTAAAGGTAAAGGGACCCCTGACCATTAGGTCCAGTTGTGTTCCGACTCTGGGGTTGCGGTGCTCATCTCACATTACTGGCCAAGGGAGCCAACGTACAGCTTCCGGGTCATGTGGTCAGCATGACTAAGCCGCTTCTGGCGAACCAGAGCAGTGCACGGAAATGCCGTTTACCTTTCCGCCGGAGCGGTACCTATTTATCTACTTGCACATTGACGTGCTTTCAAACTGTTAGGTTGGCAGGAGCAGGGACCGAGCAACGGGAGCTCACCCCATCGCGGGGATTCGAACCGCCGACCTTCTGATCAGCAAGCCCTAGGCTCTGTGGTTTAACCCACAACTCCACCCGGGTCCCACGGCAGTTTAAGTAGCTGAAATTTATTTCTCAAAAACAGGCTTACAGCAGTCCAAGCTTCCACAACTCATCCTTCACCATCGGAGTCAGTTGACTCAACTGGCTTCTGACCCCTCCCAAGGCCAGACATACGCCATGTCCTTCCCTGCCTCCTGCTGGCCTGCCTCTGCTCTAACCGCTTGCGCCGCCTCCTACTTCTTGGTGACTCAGGTGCAGCCAATTCCTCCTCTGAAGTTGGAGACTCAGGTACAGCCAATTCCTCTTCATCTGGAGGTAGAGACTAAGGTGTAGTTAATTCCTCTTCCTCTGGGGTTTCCTCTCTACTGGGCGTGTCCCTGACAATAGTCCTCTGGCCTTCTTCCTGGGATCACCCCCACCCCCCATTCTGCACTCCTGGCTCTGAGAGCCCCTGATGAGAAATACGCTGCAGTGACAACGTGTCATCTGGTTCTCCTTCCACGTTCCCCCCTTCTTCTAACACTCCCCAACTCTTCCGTTCGCCTGTCTCTGACCTGTAGCTTCCCTCAAACTCCTCAAAGCCATGCTGAAATTCAATACTGCATTCTTCTCTTCTGCAGCACCAGGAGAAGAGGGTGGTGGTCTCCACCATTCCATCTCCCCCTTGCTCTCTTGAGTCCAATCCCTGACAGTGACTTTGTCTATAGTTTCTCCCTCTTCGTTAATTCCCACTCATCAATTTCTCTGTTCCCAGCAGACATGTTCCAGTGAGACCCGGTCATATAAAGGTAAAGGGATCCCTAACCATTAGGTCCAGTCATGTCCGACTCTGGGGTTGCGGCACTCATCTCGCATTACTGGCCGAGGGAGATGGCGTACAGCTTCCAGTTCATGTGGCCAGCATGACTAAGCCACTTCTGGCGAACCAGAGCAGCGCATGAAAACGCCGTTTACCTTCCCGCCTGAGTGGTACTTATTTATCTACTTGCACTTTGAAGTGCTTTCGAACTGCTAGGTTGACAGGAGCTGGGACCGAGCAACGGGAGCTCACCCCGTCGCAGGGATTCGAACCACCGACCTTCTGATCGGCAAGCCCTAGTCTCTGTGTTTTAACCCATGGCGCCACCCGCGTCCCTACCCTGTCATATAGAGCCAGAAATGAGATTCACAGTGTCCTCCAGCAGTTCAGAATCTTCCTCAGGGCTTCCTTCACCTCCTTATTGCGGAGGCTGTAGATGAGGGGGTTCAGCGTGGGGGTGACGATGCAATACATTGCAGAGATCACTGTGTCTATCTCCAGAGAGTAGCCGGTGCTTGGGCGGTTGTAGTTTAGGAATCCGTTTCCTACACAGAGGGTGACCACAACCATGTGTGAGGCACAGGTGGAGAAGGCTTTCTTCCTGCCAGTGTTGGAGCGAATCCTCAGAATGGAGGCCAAGATGTAGAAATAGGAGAAGAGGATGAAGAGGAAGGGACCCAGGCCCACAAAGATGCTGGTGATGTGAGTGGCCAGTTCATTGATGCTCGTATCACTGCAGGCGATTTTCAACAGCGGGGGCACATCACAAAAGATTTGTGGGATCTGGTTAGCTCCGCAGAAGCAAAGCTTGGAGGCCAGGGCAGTGTGAATCGCTGAGTCCAGGAAGCCCCAGACCCAGGAGGCCACAGCGAGATGGATGCACAGCCTGTTCCTCATGAGACGGCTGTAGTGCAATGGCTGGCAAATGGCGGCATAGCGGTCATAGGCCATGACGGCCAACAGGGCAGGCTCACACCCAAAAAACCCAATTAGAAAAAATGTTTGTGCCATGCACTGGTTGTAGGAGATGGTGTGACTCTGGCGCAGGAAGTTCACCAGGATCTTTGGCACGACGACAGAAGAAACACAGATGTCCAAGCAAGACAGGTGGCTGAGGAAAAAGTACATGGGGCTGTGAAGGCGGGAATCTATCCAAACCACGATTAACATCATGAGGTTGCTTGTGACGATGGTCAGATAGGCAGCCAGGAACACCAAGAAGAGGGAGACTTGGTCACCTGGGGCTCTGGAGAGACCCAAGAAGACAAACTCTTCTACCTGCGTTTGATTCTCTGCATCCATGAGGAAGGAAAGAGGAAGATCTGAGGAGAGAGAAATGTGACGTTGAAGGATGCCCAATAGTAGTCATCCTGTTATAAACAGATATCTGTCCCCGTCAACATTCTTTTTCATAACAAAATCGAAAGTTCTTTCTAGTAGCACCTTAGAGACCAACTGAGTTTGTTCCTGGTATGAGCTTTCGTGTGCATGCACACTTCTTCAGATACACTGAAACAGAAGTCACCATGTTTTCTGGGTAAATACAGATTTTCTGGGTAAATACAAATTTTCATGTTTTCTGGGTAAATACAGAGCCAGATCCATACTTTTAAAACAAAGTTGGAGTGCAAGGTTTCTTGCTTTACAGAAACTGGCTACAAAAATGCAAACACAGCAGGCTGGCTAATAACTGTTAGTAAATATGGCAGAGGAAACGATGGCAGAAGTTAAAGAGGAGTGGAGGGACAAAGGGACCAAAATTGTAGGTTTTAATAATGGCAGAGGTTTGACTAAAGCAGGCGTGGAAAGACACTGAGGGGGTTTGATTTTTCAAAAGCAGACAAGCCGATTTCTACAAGCAGAAATAGAGACTGGTAGAACACAGAACTTAACACCAAAAAGCTCGCACCACAGAGCGTTTCAAAGCTCCCCTTTCTCTGTACTCAAATTGCTGCCTCCCTTGGCTGGATTTTAAGAAACATTTGCAATATGACGATAAAAGATAGAATTGGATGCCATAAGATTAATACCATTATACAGACATGCAGGAATTAATAATGAAATAATGGAACCACGGGAAGGGGCAGAGGGAAGTCAAGGGATTTGAGAAAACCCACATTTGGATGTTTTACTGAATGACTAAGCAGTATTATATTATATTTTATTTTTTATTTATTTTATTTTTATTTTTTAATGTTTACCTTATTTGATGTGATATTTGTTATATTGAAAATTAAAGGGACTCCTGACCGTTAGGTCCAGTCGCGGACGACTCTGGGGTTGCGGCGCTCATCTCGCTTTACTGGCCGAGGGAGCCGGTGTACAACTTCCGGGTCATGTGGCCAGCATGACTAAGCTGCTTCTGGTGAATGAGAGCAGCGCACGGAAATGCCGTTTACCTTCCCGCCGGAGCGGTACCTATTTATCTACTTGCACTTTTGACGTGCTTTCGAATTACATATATATATATAATTTCGATTTCCCACCACATCACCCCCTGCTCATTCTACTCACAGCTTTGCCCTTGTCGGAAATCACCACCCCACCACCTCTGCTTTCCTCCATTTCTGCTTCATTCTAACTTCTGGAATTATTGGAAACATAATGCTGCATCCGTGCATCCTTGCTTTACTCAAACTTCTGCCATTGTTTAAAACAGTCACTTCCCCCCGTTCAGCTCCTGTCTATTCTCAGTGTAGAGATCTTTCCTGTTCTAATTCCAGAGGGTTCTGGAAGCTTCTCTCTGTGAAAGAAACTGGTGCAAGCTGGAAGTTTCTAGTTGACATGTAAGTTTCTATTCTGCCTAGAGACAAGCAGAAGGTTTGTGATGTTTGGGTTATTCCTTCAGAGAAGCTGAGTACAGCTGGACTAAACTGGTCCTGTTCTCTCTTTCTGTCAAGGTCCTGTTGACTATAAAAGTAAGGCCAGAATCTCTTTCTATCTCTCTTCCTTCTGGTGTAGTGTTCTGTACATAGTATGCTTTAGTGTTTTTAGTCTTATTATAAGTGATTGTAAATTTAAGTTAAGTCTGCTGCAACCGGATTTCTTATGGACAGTGCCAATCCTGAATGTATTGGATTTGTGACCATGATGCTCATTGGCCTTCAGCAGCAGTAAAGATCTGCTGGGTGAAATATTAATTGCCTCTGGTCAATTTTTTGGGAACCCCGCAAAGTGTTTAAATTTTTACTCTGCTAACTATTGATCTGCTCTGGATCAATATGAGTAGAATTCATGACAGTCTTCTCCCTTCATTGTCTAAGCGCCTTATCAAGCTCTTTGAGGCAGACCCATCTGTACCGCCAGAAATCTCGCTTCACACCTTGAATGTTCCTGCATTCTCCTGTTCTGCTGGCATCACTCATGTAGCAAAAAAAAAGTGCTTCTAACCTAACCAGTAGTAGAGCAAAAAGGCTTTTGGGTACCAATTATGTGATGCTTTTCCAATGGCATCCGTTTGGCATATCACAGTTCTTGCCTTGTCTTGGGTGTGGCGCTGTGGTCTAAACCACTGAGCCTGTTGGGCTTGCCGATCAGAAGGTTGGCGGTTCGAAGCCTCGCGATGGAGTGAGCTCCCATTGCTCTGTCCCAGCTCCTGCCAACCTAGCAGCTCGAAAGCACGCCAGTGCAAGTTGATAAATAGGTACCACTGCAGCGGGAAGGTAAACGGCATTTCCGTGCACTCTGGTTTCCATCACGGTGTCCCGTTGCGCCAGAAGCAGTTTAGTCCTGCTGGCCACATGACCCAGAAAGCTGTCTGTGGACAAACGCCATCTCCCTCATCCTGAAAGCGCCACAACCCCATAGTCGCCTTTGATTGGACTCAACCGTCCAGGAGTCCTTTACCTTTACCTTTTTTTACCTGCCTCTACACCTTACCTGTGTTCAAGCATGTCACATTCTCCATGCCCCTCCATGCATCCTTGTCTGTTTGGTTCTTCTGCTGTTTATTTTCAGGGCTCTGAGTCTCTCCTCCCTCTTGCTCTGTGGAATTATCCACACTCAATGTAACTTGCTCCTTAGCAGGAGTGCCAGACTGAGTTTTCAGGAGTGGAGGGCTGGGGGTTCTGAATGTACAACCAATGAATAAGGCTGATGCATAAAATCACTCTGGGCTAGGTGGGGGAGGCACGATATCAGATTCATCTCACATTTAAAGGAAAATCTACCTACTTTGCACTTTCTGAAACAATCTGGGAATCAAAACACAGGCACTGGTTGAAATTCACCACTTCTCTGAATTTTGCAATGTAGTTCTCCATTCAAGTAACGTGTACATAATGCATATCCTGGGGTTACGTGAGCATATAAGTACACACCATGGTGGAAATAACATACAGAGAGATTATATTGCAGGGAATTTCTTTGCAAAAAAACCCTGCATGTTAGGTAAAATTGCAAAACAAAAATCTATGTATTGGGAGAACTTTGCACAAAAATGCTGATGAATCTTCATGTGGGGTTGAAGGAAATGATTCTCAAACTGCTGTGCAAATATGAGAAAATTAGAGATTTGCTCATCCTTACTCTGGACAGAATGATTCCAACCCAAGCAGGTTGTTTAACACTGGGAGCATTTTGAAGCTTTGCTGTCCTGCATGGAAAATTGAATCGCTTTGTGTAAATCAGCCAGTCTGCATTATTAACCCACTTCCCAGGTAGCTTTCTTTTTTTCTTCTTTGACTCATTTAACCACCCTGCACAAGGTTAGACAACAGCCAGTTTAAAATCTGCATAGTTTTAAACAAAGTGGTGCCTACACATAGTTAGTAAGTAAGAAAAATTTTATTTATACCCCACCCTCCACGGCCAAGACCAGGCTCAGGGCGGCTAACATCAAATATGAAATACATTGAAACACAATCAAACCATTGATTAAAATACAGCTTAAACATTAGAAGCAGGATAAAATTAAATGACTGCCCATGAATTACAACCACGGGGGTCGGGAACCTCAAGTATTCATCAGGGCCAGCTGTCCATGTTGGTCCCACATGAGCCGATAAAAGGGCCAAAGAGGTAACTTACAGGGTCCCATAGAGGGGGGGGGGTCAAACTGGGCCCAGACCGAAGGCCAGGCAGAAGAGTTCCATCTTGCAGGCCCTGCAGAAGGATGTCAAATCCTGCAGGGCCCTGGTCTCCTGCCTCATCCTGTAATCCTTGCAATCCCCATTGCAAATGAAACCTTTCTTGGGTCTGGGGGCTAAGTCATGGGTCCCTTCTTTTCTCTGCTCCTCACCTGGCATCTTTCTGCCGAATGAACTCAGAGGGTACTCCTGGAAGGGTGTAGAGACCCTTGGTTTCAGATGCTGCTCCTGTTTCCAGGTCACCCAGCGAGGAGAGCCAGGCAGAGGGATCCCCGGGCCAGAGATGATGAGAGGAAGAGAGAGATAGTAGGTGGGTTTTAGGGTCTCCACCTTTTCCCCATCAGGAGAGGAGGGAGGCAAGGCTTGGACTCATCTTCAGCCCATAGAAATGTTCAAAGTTATGGCTGCCCTCCCGACTAGACACCCTCAAACATGACTGTGTCCTGCCTGCATCCTGTGGGTTCAACTCTATCAGGAAAGAGGGCTGTTATTGAGTGTTTGAGGAGCCCCAGAATAACGTGCATTTGCGTCACAAGGAAGAATGATGAAGAAGCCCAGGGAAAAACATCTCTCCCCCTGGGCTTTTTGTTTTTTGGTCTTGGTAGAAAACATTGGTGCCAAGGGTGTAGGGTGGGACCCAAGGGGGTCGGAGAATTGCTATGTTCAAAGCAAAAAGAGTGAATCTTCGTTAGAGCAAGGGAGAAATTCAAGTCAGCTTGCATTTAAATTCACACTTCCTCAAATTTTGCAATGCAGCTTTCCAGCCATATAATGTGTGCAAAAAAATGAATGGACTCAGGCAAAGTATGGAAAGTGTTGCCCAGAGTGACATACAAGAAAAGTGCTATTTTAGAGAATACGGTCTTGCGAAAATGTGCATATTAAGCAAAATCGCACACCAAACTGTGTACTAGAACAATGGTGAATTTTGATGAAAACTTTTTTTTAAAGTCATAACGTGATTAAAGAGTCATTGCAGGGTGTGAGAGAGAACGCAAGAGAACTGCAGCTTTAGAACCGAGGTTGCTTCCAGACTGCTGCTATTTTGGGGGAGGAGATTGAGTGACACACCAGCATATTCAGGTTGTACATTTAAACTTTGTTTGAGAAACACCCCAGCAATCAACTTTTTGGAATGAGGAAAGCAATAAGGAAATGCGCTGGGAAATGTGCGATAGCCATTTCTTGACACAACATCAGTTAGCAATTTTTGAATGTTTTACATATGTTCGTATTTTGTTTTTAATTGTATTTTTGCATCACAGAACAATTTGTTGCTGCGCGTTCCTTTGGGGGGAAAGGGCAGGATAGGCACTTAATAAAATATATAAATGCCATAACACTGCAAACCAATCCAAAGGAACACTCGATCCATAACCAATGCCAGCCAATCTCCCCACAGCCTTTTCAGCAAATAAATCAGGATCATGGATCAGAAAAGGGCTTGGAAATGACCCGAGTTTGAAAAAGACACAGAACAGTGACTCCTAAAGTGGGCGACATTGACCTTTGTGGAGGGTCAGTAGGGTTTCCTAGGGGGCTGCCAAGAGGCAATGGAGTGGCAGGGGGGTAAAGTGTCAGAAAACATCCTACTCACAACATCCTACTCACTGACTCGCATGTTCCCTCCCTCCTGGACGATCTTTCGGGAGCTTCTTAAGCATTCCTCAGCCCGAACATCACAGCGACTGATGCCAGAAGACATCGGCACACTTAGGGATCCGCAGAGGTTTGCACAGTTGCGTAACAGAACTCAGCAACTCAGCATTTAGGCTAATCTACTTTATTTACATATAAACACACACGGAGCACTTCAACATGGCTCCCTCTCTCTCTCTGGCATCAGTCAGCAAAGAGAAAGGACAAAGAACAACAGTCCCACTTCACAGAACACAGTAAGATGAACATCCTGTCTTCCATCACTTCCCACTCTGTGGAATTAAAACACCGTCATGTGATAGACAACAATTCCATGACTGCACATGGGGAATGAATCTCCAACTATCAGATTTTGAGAAGGAGGAGGAGGAGGAGGAGGAGGAGTTTGGACTTGATATCCTGCCTTTCACTGCCCTTAAGGAGTCTCAAAGTGGCCCACATTCTCCTTTCCCTTCCTCCCCCACAACAAACACTCTGTGAAGTGAGTGAGGCTGAGAGACTTCAAAGAAGTGTGACTAGTTCAAGGTCACCCAGTAGCTGCATGTGGAGGAGCGGAGATGCGAACCCGGTTCACCAGATTACAAGTCCACCGCTCTTAACCACTACACCACACTGGCATCACTACATCAGATCCAGCAATTTTGTTGAATTACTTAAACTAAATAACCTTAATTGACTTTAGAATAAATTTAACCATATTGTTGTTGTTGTTGTTGTTCTTGTTGTTCATTCGTTCAGTCGTGTCTGACTCTTCGTGACTCCATGGACCAGAGCACGCCAGGCACGCCTATCCTTCACTGCCTCCCACAGTTTGGCCAAACTCATGCCAGTCGCTTCAAGAACCCTGTCCAACCATCTCATCTTGTGTCGTCCCCTTCTCCTTGTGCCCCCCATCTTTCCCAACATCAGGGTTTTTTCTAGGGAGTCTTCTCTTCTCATGAGGTGGCCAAAGTCTTGAAGCCTCAGCTTCAGGATCTGTCCTTCCAATGAGCACTCAGGGCTGATTTCTTTAAGGATGGATAAGTTTGATCTTCTTGCAGTCCATGGGACTCTCAAGAGTCCCCTCCAGCACCATAATTCAAAAGCTGGAGGAGACTCTTGAGAGTCCCATGGACTGCAAGAAGATCAAATCTATCCATTCTTAAAGAAATGTGTGTGTGTGTGTGTGTGTGTGTGTGTGTGTGTGTGTGTAGGTATATATATATATATATATATATATATATATATATATATATATATATATATATGAGACTTTTCTTGGTTTTACATATAATCATGTTACATAACATCGTACCCTCTTATTTTATCTCTTTGGCTCAAGTGAGCCCAACGACTTCCCTAACTCCCATCTGATGGTTTACAAACTTTAAAACATTACATCTTTACATTTTGCTTCGTTTCCTCTCTTTGTTATATCATTACCTAAAACATTGAATTATTCAACCTGAACAGGCAGCAATTTCATCTTACAAATCTTCAGATAGCCCTGCTAATGGTGTTAATTGCTTACAATTGTCTTTCAAATATAATTTAAATTTATTCCAGTCCATTTTATTCCAGTCCGAAGGTTGCCTATGCCTGCACTAAGCAAACCCCACCTTCCCTCCTTTCCCCACTCCCCGCAACCTAAAATGTTTGTTCTGGGTTGGAGTGAACTTGGATGATTGAGGTAGAAGTTACAATGTGGACCCAGTAGATTCAGTTTGGGAATCTGCTGCTGCTTCCAGGTGATCCGGTGAGGAGAGCCAGGTGGGAGGACCCCAGGGCCAGAGAAGGTGGGTGGGGAGTAGAGAGGGTGGTTGTGTTGCAAGGCCCACCTTGTCAGGACAGAATACAGACCGGCCCTGGCAGTCACGTTGCAAGGAGTTGCACTGGATAACTCTTGGGACGCCTTCCAACTCTATGAATCTGCCCAAAGGAAGGTCCCAGGTTGTGGGTTGGTTTAATTGGTTTAATTGACACAGAAATGGGAAATTCCTGTGTATTAATGAAGGTTTAAAATGGATAAAATGGATAAATGTGTCTTGCTAACATGGGGTTTTCCCACAGTAGTTTTTAAAGGGATTCTAAGCACCTAAATGTGCTAATAATTTTTTAAAAAAATATGCTGACAAACAAACATAAAACAGAGACATACATCATATAACAAATAAAAAACTAAAAAATAAAATGAAAAGAAACAAAAAAGAAATAACAATATTAACAAAAAAGTTAAGCAAAAATATAAAACATACCTCAAAATGCTCTAATGGACAATATATTTTAACTGAATTTCAAATCCATTTCCTTTGTAGACTTCTCCCATCCTCTATGCAGGTCTGATATCAACCATGGTAATCTGCTTCCTTTTGTCTTGTTTCTAACACTTTATATGTTTCTTTTTGTTTATTTTATTCTGACCATAGATCAGTTAGCAAAAGTTAATTGAAACGTGCTAAATGTGCTAATAATTACCTGTTGATTGTTTTACTCTAAACTGTGTGTAACCTTTGATCATGTGATGAGGCTATGGAGTTGCAAATCCGCCGTCTTGAAAGTATGGTGGCTGTTTTTATGAATGCCACAGAGAACAAAAAAAGGACATAAATGGGTCTCCAAGAGCTACACAGCCTAAGGCCAATGGAGGCTGGAATGCAGGCTGTAGGGGAGATACACAGTTTGGATTTGGGGAATTATATTGTATTTCTCAGATGTTTCATGGGACAAAGTCCTGGTGGCTGAAAACACTATTGCTGAAATTTACCTAGGAAGTGAAGCCAAGAGCAACCCTAGCAATTTCTATTGGCTTGAAGCTGCAGAGACATCAAAGCCGCCCCCTGCTGCCACCCACTGGGGTCTCCAACAAACACACCTTTTCCCTATCTTCTCCCTATGTTCTATCTCTCAGAGAGCTAACAAAAGAATGGAGCCATGTTCCTGGTTTCAAGATGCTACCATTGCCCCACTCCAAACACTGCAACCAGAGAGCTGTTAGATGAGATTTCGTAACTTTGGACTGGAAGAAAATTATCCACCCATAATAATGAGGAAAGTCTCTCATTGGATTTGTCAGTGACTTTGTCTATAGTTTCTCCCTCTTCATTAATTCCCACTTGTTACTTTCACTGTTTGCAGCAGACATGTTCCAGTGAGACCCTGTCATATAGACAGCCAGAAATGAGATTCAATGATAACCAAAGCAACACGATGACCAATTATAATATGATAGCACTACAACTCTTTATAAATTATATACATAACATAGAATCATAGAATCCTAGAGTTGGAAGAGACCCCAAGGGCCATGCAGCCCAAGCTCTTACTGTCAGGAAGTTCTTCCTAATGTTTAGGTGGAATCTTCTTTCTTGTAGTTTGAATCCATTGCCCCGTGTCCACTTCTCTGGAGCAGCAGAAAAACAACCTTTCTCCCTCCTCTATATGACATCTTTTTATATATTTGAACATGGCTATCCTATCACCCCTTAACCTTCTCTTCTCCAGGCTAAACACACCCAGCTCCAAGCTAAACATACCCAGTACAATATGAAAAAATATATACACTTATAGGGTTCTCTAGTAAACCTAGAACCAAATGAACAAAAGTCTATAAGTCTCTGAAAATCTTTGGAAGCAATATAAGTCTCTGGATGAAGCAATATACCAGATGCTTATCTGGTGAGCCAAGCAGTAAAGCTTTGTTAGGGCGTCCAACTCTGCCGACAGTGATTCCGGATATACCAACTGTTTTGTGTTAATCCTCTTCAGCACAGCGGAGGATACAAAAATGCTTCATAAACCCATCTATTTGAAGAATGAAAATGAATAACAACACTTTCTATGGAGCAGTGGTCATAAAGTTATGAAATGAGATTCACACTGTCCTCCAGCAGTTCAGAACCTTCCTCAGGGCTTCCTTCACCTCCTTATTGCGCAGGCTGTAGATGAGGGGGTTCAGCGTGGGGGTGACGATGCAGAACATCGCGGAGATCAGTGTGTCTATCTCCAGAGAGTAGCCGGTGCTTGGGCGGTTGTAGTTTAGGAATCCATTTCCGACACACAGGGTGACCACAACCATGTGTGAGGCACAGGTGGAGAAGGCTTTCTTCCTGCCAGTGTTGGAGCGAATCCTCAGAATGGAGGCCAAGATGTAGAAATAGGAGAAGACGATGAAGAGGAAGGGACTCAGGCCCACAAAGATGCTGGTGATGTGAGTGGCCAGTTCATTGATGCTCGTGTCACTGCAGGCGATTTTCAACAGCGGGGGCACATCGCAAAAGATTTGCGGGATCTGGTTGGCTCCGCAGAAGCGAAGCTTGGAGGCCAGGGCAGTGTGAATCGCTGAGTCCAGGAAGCCCCAGACCCAGGAGGCCACAGCGAGATGGATGCACAGCCTGTTCCTCATGAGACGGCTGTAGTGCAATGGCTGGCAAATGGCGGCATAACGGTCATAGGCCATGACGGCCAACAGGGCAGGCTCACATCCAATAAAGCTCATCAGAAAGAAAGCTTGTGCCATGCACTGGTTGTAGGAGATGGTGTGACTCTGGCGCAGGAAGTTCACCAGGATCTTTGGCACGACGACAGAAGAAACACAGATGTCCAAGCAAGACAGGTGGCTGAGGAAAAAGTACATGGGGCTGTGAAGGCGGGAATCCATCAGAACCACGATTAACATCATGAGGTTGCTTGTGACGATGGCCAGATAGGCAGCCAGGAACACCAAGAAGAGAGAGACTTGGTCACCTAGGGCTCTGGAGAGACCCAAGAAGACAAACTCTTCTACCTGCGTTTGATTCTCTGTGTCCATGAGGAAGGAAAGAGGGGGATCTGAGGAGAGAGAAAAGTGGCATTTGAGGGAAGTGTAAAGGCTTCAGGGGTCATTCTGCTTTAGAAAGGTACCTGTACTATCAAGTTCAATTCAGGAGAAGATTCCCCTGCTCCCTTCTCATTTGCTTTCCCCAAGGTTTATTTCAAACAGGCAGCTATACATTCTTTTTCCCTTCAAGTGTCTCCTCAAATGCACCATAAATCCACACAAGTCTCTTATTTCCGCCCGAAACAAGGAAGTGCATTTCGGTTGCCTTGAACCATCCTGGCGTCCTTTTCCAAGTCTAAAACTTATTAGGGGTGAGGATGGGGGGGGGGAGAGGGTTGACCGATATCGTCCTGTGCCAAGAGTCTGCTTCACCTGCTGAACAGCAGCCTGGAGGGGGAGATGGCGGAGGGACTCCACCTGCACCTGATCAGCCTTCCAGGTCACAGAGGAGAAGACACTGATGAGAACCAAGGCTCAAGGCTGATGAGAACAGATGAAGGAGGAGGAGGAGGAGGAGGATGAAGAAGAGTTTGGATTTGATATCCAGCTTTATCACTACCCAAAGGAGTCTCTTACTTTGTCTTTTCAAGCAGCCCTGTCTGCTGTTGCTCTTGCTATTTTGAGCACAATCCTGCCTCTGCTGAGGTCTGCATCCTCTCTCTTTTGATGGCTCAAGGCTGATGAGAACAGATGAAGAAGAAGAGGAGGAGGAGGAGGAGGAGGAGGAGGAGGAGGAGGAGGAGGAGGAGGAGGAGTTGGGATTTGATATCCCGCTTTATTGCTACCCGAAGGAGTCTCAAAGCGGCTAACATTCTCCTTTCCCTTCCTCCCCGAAAGGAGCAGAAACGATCATTTATTTATGCGACGACAGCAGCGCAGACACTACTGGCCCAGAGATGGAAAGAATATAAAGTCCCGACCAGCGACGAATGGTTGATGAAGATGATGGACTACGCCGAAATGGCGAAATTGGGAAAATCAGAAACCGGGAAGTTAAGAGCTTTCAAAAGGGATGGGGGAAATTTACAATGTATTTTACAGCAAAAGGGGTTAAACAGGGATGTATTCTGGCCCCCCATCTGTTCAACATCTACATTAATTCTCTTATCACCCAGATGGAAGAGGCAGACTCGCATCCCCCCAAACTATCGAATCAAAGGATCCCTATCTTACTTTATGCAGACGACGCGGTCATATTGTCACAGACCCGTATTGGCCTCCAGAGAGCACTAAATAAACTGGAGCAATACTGCAAGGTGGAACAGCTATTAGTGAATTTCCAAAAAACTAAAATAATGATATTCTCCAATAAAAGGAAAACACTAAGGTGGCAAATAGATAACCAACCTATTGAGCAGGTGACTTGCTTCAAGTACAATGTATTTCAGAGAACAACTAAAAACTCTGGCAGGATTTGAGTAACGCTTGTAATGTACTAAAAATTAAGGTAAAATTGATTATTTAAGGAAAAACAGAGAAAATAAGTTAAGCAGCTGAAAAAAGATTGATAGTGATAACCATGGAAGGACGGAGGGGAGTCAAAGGATTCAGAGAATCCTAAATGATGGTGTTGCTATTTAATGTTTGAATATAAATTTGCAATGTAAAACTCAATAAAAAGATTTTTTTTTTTAAAAAAAAAAAGACCACATTGACACCATAGGCTTAAAGCTATTGTGTTTGTTTTGTTAATGTGTACTTGCATTTGCTTAGCTGCTAACTATGAATTTAAAAAGAGCAAATTTTTAGAAGAGAAGGTTCTAAAAAGGGAAGAGAAGGTTAAGGGGTGATATGATAGCCATGTTCAAATATATAAAAGGAGGTCATATAGAGGAGGGAGAAAGGTTGTTTTCTGCTGCTCCAGAGAAGCGGACACGGGGCAATGGATTCAAACTACAAGAAAGAAGATTCCACCTAAACATTAGGAAGAACTTCCTGACAGTAAGAGCTGTTCGGCAGTGGCATTTGCTACCAAGGAGTGTGGTGGAGTCTCCTTCTTTGGAGGTCTTTAAGCGGAGGCTTGACAGCCATCTGTCAGGAATGCTTTGATGGTGTTTCCTGCTTGGCAGGGGGTTGGACTGGATGGCCCTGGTGGTCTCTTCCAACTCTATGATTCTATGATTCTATGATTCTATGAAATAAGATGAAAGGATGCTGCAGGGACCGGGAGAGCTTGTTTGCTGGTGCCCCCATCAACTACCACTCTCTGGGTGGTCACTTGGGAGTCCCCGTGGCTCCAAAGTCCAGCCCAAGCTGCACAACCGACTCTGACTGGCAGCAGCTCTCAGGGATGGGCACAGAGGGGAGGTCTTTCCCCCTGCCTGGTACCCAAGATGCTTTAAATTGGAGACGCCCCAAATATTGATCCAAGGACCTCCTGCTTGTAATGCAGTTGCTCTGACAATGATCTCTTGTCCCTCTTCCACTTCCCTCTCCCTTCTCATTTCATGGTAACGCATTCCTTGCATTGCCCTCAACAAAGTACTGTCACATTGCGACAAGAATGAGACGAGTAGTGATGTCAGCAATGGAGTTCGAATTCTAACCCCCGATGGAACGATAATAGACAGCAGAGACTAATGAATTTAAACTTTAAAAGGCTGAAATTTGGTTTTAATTGTAAGCACCAATTCTGTGAATTGGCCCGTATTCCTGTTTCTATTTGTAGCACAATACAACTTACACTACCATACTTTTTATAAATTGCTTTCTGGTCGTTGACCGTAATAAATAAATTTGAAATTTGCATTGCCCTCAATCAAAGAAGACTCCGGTCATTTGGTAGGTGGGTAGATGACAGCCAGGCAACTCACCGTTACTTGCTATCTAGTTAGCTGCTGATGGCTGCCCAACTCTGGATTCCTTCTCCTCCTTACCTTGGGAAATGGAGACATTGAACTTCAGCTTACCCTGCAAAGAAGATACATTAAGGCCCTAATTTTCCACCACTAGGAGTTCTGGATACAACCAGTTGTGAGGAGGCAGCTTAGGCAAAATCTCTTCTCCAAATGTGACACCAAGAAAGGGCCTTGAAGATCTCATGGTGACACCAGGGCCCATGTTTGTTGTGAGCAAACTTCTCTGCTGCCTGTCTTGTGGGTGGGTGGCTGTCTTTCCTTGTAGGGGAGGAATTGTTACTTTGTGTGTTGACCGAGAATCCACAGAGAGGAAGGCTGCAGTGAATCAAAATGTCCCATGGGGGGTAGGACTTTTTTGCAGGTATGATAGAGCCAAGCACAATGGGTGGTGCCCTTTAATTGGGGCGCCCTTAATTGCTGGTAGGGAGGGGGCAGTAGGCCAGCAGTAAGCTCAGAGCTATTAAATCATGTTATGGAAAGTGTGTCCTCCTGGCGAGATTTTAATTGCCTTTGAGACCAATTTTCACCATCGGAGCTCTTGTGTGGATGTTGTTAAGCCAGGTGAGAAAGCAAGGAAGAGCTATGGGGAAATTAAAATCCTATCTCTTACCTACCAGCCACCAAAGTTGTAGGCAGTTAGGACAAAGAGGAGGAGATCATCCTCGGTGGGAGACCCTGACATGCACTCTAGTGGCCGTGGCTAGTAAGAATGTGGAAGCAGTAGCCAACGCAGGAGATGTGGAAGGGCACAGCTTTTGGGAGGCTGCCAGTGTCCATGGGACTCTCAAGAGTCTCCTCCAGCACCATAATTCAAAAGCATCAATTCTTCGGCGATCAGCTTTCTTTATGGTCCAGCTCTGTACTGAGAGCTGGACCATAAAGAAAGCTGATCGCCGAAGAATTGATGCTTTTGAATTATGGTGCTGGAGGAGACTCTTGAGAGTCCCATGGACTGCAAGAAGATCAAACCTATCCATTCTCAAAGAAATCAGCCCTGGGTGCTCACTAGAAGGACAGATCCTGAAGTTGAGGCTCCAGTACTTTGGCCACCTCATGAGAAGAGAAGACTCCCTAGAAAAGACCCTGATGTTGGGAAAGATGGAGGGCACAAGGAGAAGGGGACGACAGAGGATGAGATGGTTGGACAGTGTTCTCGAAGCTACTAACATGAGGTTGGCCAAACTGCGAGAGGCAGTGAAGGATAGGCGTGCCTGGTGTGCTCTGGTCCATGGGGTCACAAAGAGTTGGACATGACTGAACGACTGAACAGTGTCCTAGGCTGTGCCTGGATCAGAGAAGAAGAGTGTCTTCTTCCATGGAGGAGGTCCAGGCATTAAGGGCTCTCACATGGAAGACGGAGCAAGTTTGTTTACTCCTGCGCTCTAGGGTAGGACTAAAACCCATGGCAGTGTGGTGTAGTGGTTAAGAGCGGTGGACTTGTAATCTGGTGAACCAGGTTCGCGTCCCTGCTCTTCCACATGCAGCTGCTGAGTGACCTTGGGCTAGTCACACTTCTCTGAAGTCTCTCAGCCCTGCTCACCTCACAGAGTGTTTGTGGGGGAGGAAGGGAAAGGAGAATGTGAGCCGCTTTGAGACTCCTTTGGGTAGTGATAAAGTGGGATATCAAATCCAAACTTCTTCTTCTTCTTCTTCTTCTTCTTCTTCTTCTTCTTCTTCTTCTTCTTCTTCTTCTTCTTCTTCTTCTTCTTCCAAGAAGGGAGATCCTGACTAAACACCAGGAAGAACTTTCTGATGAGAAGAACTGCTCAACAGTGGAATGGACTCCCTTGGGAGGTGGTGGACTCTCCTTCCTTCTTTTAAGCGGAAGTTGGATGGCCATCTGTCATGGATGCTTTCGCTGAGATTCCTGCATTGCAGGGGGTTGGACTAGAGGACCCTTGGGGTCCCTTCCAACTCTATTGTTCTGTGATTCTGTGTGAGGCTACTCTCAAGGCTGCTCTGGAGGCTGTAGGTTGCAGCAGCTAAGCTGCTTGTGGGGGCAAACTCCCACCAACATGGAACACTTTATCTGAGGCCACCTTATAGTCCCAGTAGGTCACTATGTTCTGCAGGAGAGGCTATCCTTGAAGTCCCTGAAATATCCAAAGATTAGTCCATGGCAGTTTGGAGCAGGGCCTTCAGAGTGACTGCCCCTGTTTTGTGTAGTAGTAGTAGTAATAATAATAATAAGTATTATTATTATTATTATTATTATTATTATTATTATTATTATTTATTACCCCAGCCATTGTGCACAGCTCCTAACAGAATATTAAAAGCACAATAAAACATCAAACATTATAAACTTCCCTAAACAGGGGTACCTTCAGGTGTCTTCTAAAAGTCAGATAGTCATCTATTTCCTTGACATCTGATGGGAGAGCATTCCACAGGGTGGGCGCCACTACTAAGAAGGCCCTGCTGCTGTTACAGCATCCACGTTGAGATAGGGCAGGTGCCCATTATTTGTATTTTCTGGAAACAACTGAAGATACTCTTATTCTGGCAAGCTTCTTCATGCAGTTGGGGAAGGGTCCTACAGATTTACACATGCTCATGAACCCACCAATTCCACCTCTTCCCACCCACCCAACTCACCGCAACAGAGTACAAGATTTGATTAACTCAGCATCCAAACACAATGCACAAACACTGGTGGTTTTGTTTGTGTATTTGTTTTTTATTGACAATATTTATATGCCACCCAACAACAACATTTTCTGGGTCCCTTACATTCAAAAGAAACACAGCTGTGAGCAACAAAATATGAAGCTTTAGCCAGAACAAAAGCTGTCAGCGGCAACAGAAAATAAATTAAGATTTTAAAATGTAGAGTTTTTTCCAAGTTTCTCTGGGGAAATAAAATGGCTTTATATGTTTATATTGTTGTTGTTGTTGTTCAGTTGTTCAGTCGTGTCCGACTCTTCATGACCCTTTGGGCTAGAGCACGCCAGGCACGCCTATCCTTCACTGCCTCTCGCAGTTTGGCCAAACTCATGTTAGTAGCTTCGAGAACACTGTCCAACCATCTCATCCTCTGTCGTCCCCTTCTCCTTGTGCCCTCCATCTTTTCCAACATCAGGGTCTTTTCCAGGGAGTCTTCTCTTCTCATGAGGTGGCCAAAGTACTGGAGCCTCAACTTCAGGATCTGTCCTTCTAGTGAGCACTCAGGGCTGATTTCTTTAAGAATGGATAGGTTTGATCTTCTTGCAGTCCATGGGACTCTCAAGAGTCTCCTCCAACACCATAATTCAAAAGCATCAATTCTTCGGCGATCGGCCTTCTTTATGGTCCAGCTCTCACTTCCATACATTACTACTGGGAAAACCATAGCTTTAACTATACGGATCTTTGTCGGCAAGGTGATGTCTCTGCTTTTTAAGATGCTGTCTAGGTTTGTCATGTTTATATTAGCTGGCCCCAAAGACCTGTTGAATATCTTTGTCTAGAACAATTTCAAATAAAACCCAAGTTTTCTTGTACTATCTCTCTCCCCACACACTTCTCCCTCCCCTGCTGCCAGTCTTGTTTGTCTCCTTCCACTTAGGAGTTAACCAAGGAGTCTGGAAGGCCGGTAGCCTGGTGAGAACCACAGACTGAGGGAATCCAGCACCTCCTTTCATGCCCTGTTTTTGGGGCCACTGGGCTTTTCAGGGAAGATGGCTGGTGCCATCTCCTTCCCTCCCTCTCACCTTCGCTCTCACTGCTTCCGAGAGGAAGTGCAGAACTTCCTCTGGCTTTCCAGAACATTCCTCAGGGCTCCCTTCACCTCCTTGTTTCGGAGGCTGTAGATGAGGGGGTTCAGCATAGGGGTGATGATGCAATAAAGTGTGGAGATCAGGGTGTCAACCTCCAAGGAGTAGCCTGCGCTGGGGCGGTTGTAGTTCACCAACCCATTTCCGAAGTAGAGGACGACCACTATCATGTGGGAGGTGCAAGTGGAGAAGGCTTTGTGCCGCCCGGTGTTGGAGCGGATCCGCAAGATGGAAGCCAAGATGTAGACGTAGGAGATGACGACTACCAGGAACGGGCTCAGGCCCATAAAGATGGTGGCTACGTGAACAGTTATTTCGTTGACGCGCTTGTTCCCACAGGCGATTTTCAGCAGCGGCGGGAGGTCGCAAAAGATGTGGTGGATCTGGAAGGCCCCGCAGAAGTGTAAATTGGAGGCCAAGGCTGTGTGGACCACGGAGTCTATGAAGCCCACGATCCAGACGATGGTGGCTAGTTGCACACACACATGCATGCTCATGAGGTGTGGGTAATGCAAAGGCTTGCAAATGGCAGCATAGCGATCGTATGCCATGGCGGCCAACAACCAGCACTCAGAACCCGAGAAAGCCATCAGGAAGAACATTTGGGCCAGGCACGGGTGGTAGGAGATGGTGTGGCGGTGGAGGAGGAGGTTGGCCAAAATATTGGGGACTGTGACAGATGAGGAGCAAACGTCCATGCAAGACAAATGGCTGAGGAAGAAGTACATGGGGCTGTGGAGGCTGGGATCCAGCAGGATCAGGCCGACTATGGTGAGGTTCCCCAACAGGGTGACCAAGTAGATCACCAAGAACACCAGGAAGAGGTAGGTCTGGCCCTGCGTGATGCCGGAGAAACCCAGAAGAACAAACTCCGTCACTTGTGTCCAGTTGCTGCTCTCAGCCATGGGAAATGTGAAGATTATCTGTAGAGAAAGAAAAGCGGCGTTTGAGGGGAATGCTGACAGACAGCAAAGGGAGATAGATGTTCCGGCATTGCAGGGGGTTGGACTAGAGGACCTTTGGGGGTCCCTTTACAATGCTACAGTTCCGTGATTCTATGATAGTATGCGGTCTTATACCCACTCAGACCACTGATCCATCTAATTTGGTGTTTTTGTTCTTGGTTAAACTTCTTACTCTCCTCCTCTGCCTTGGAAGAGGCAACACAATGAACCTTTTGTTCTGCTTTGAGGATGGGTGGAAGTCAATGGGATGTCGTGGTTAGACTAGCTGGGTGTCTGTGTCCTGGAGAACAGAGGACTGACAGGGGGGTCTGAGAGCCTTCTCCAAATATCTGAACATGGAATATGGAGCAAGCTTGTTTTCTGCTGCTCCAGAGGGGAGGATCCAAATTACAGTAAGCCCACAATTTATGGGCACTTAACTTGTGCGCATTCAGCTTTATGCACATGACCAAAAATTATGTGGAAAGGAAGGGGGGGAGGTTCCCAGGGAACAAAATGACTTTGGCAATCCCACTAGCTACTGGACTATATGTGTTTTGACTATATGCGATTTTGGCTTCGGGAGAAATTCCCAGACTGTAACCCCCACATAAGCTCTGGGTTTACTGTACAAGGAAGGAGATTACAATTAAACATCGGGAATAATTTTTTGACAGTAGGAGCTGTTCAATAGTGGAAGGGACTCTCAGAAGGTGTGGGGCTCTCCTTCCTTGGAGGTTTTTATTTATTTATTTATTTATTTTTGTAAATGATTTTTATTGGTTTTTCCTTTAATTTTAACAAAAGAAAATACAACATAGAACTTATAGAGACAAAAAAACCCTTATATTACCCGAAACTCTTATCTTTTGCACTTACAATTTTGATCCCTTCCCTTCTTTCTTCTTATGTCTTCTCTAAATCATATATCTATGTTTTACACTTCAACTCCTTTTACCTCTATTAACATTTTCCCTTCTCGGATTACATTTTGCTCTTACACTCTCGTTTCCATATTTAATATCTTCCTTATTTCTTAAATATTCTCTTATATAATATAGCTACACGCCAAGTGCTACATGTCGTCCATTTACGTCTTACACACCTTGTCCAAATATTCCGTAAATTTCCCCCATTCTTTTCTAAATGTTTCTTCTCCCTGCTGTCTGACTCTCATTGTAATCTTCGCGATTTCCATGTATTCTGTAATTTTCTGTTGCCATTGCTGCACAGTTGGTACTGTTTTTTGTTTCCAGACCTGCGCTACCAAGAGTCTCGCCCCTGTGGTCGCATATAAAAAAAACTTTTGATCGCATTTCTTTATCTCTACCCCTACCATTCCTAGGAGGAATGCCTCCGGTGTTTTTTTGAAAGTGTATTTGAGTTTTTTTTTAAGTTCATTGTATATATTTTGCCAATACAGCTTTACTAGGTCACATGACCACCACAAATGAAAATACTCCCCGTCTTTCACCTCACATTTCCAGCACCTTCTACTTCCTGTTTTGTATAATTTCGACAATTTAATCGGAGTGAGGTGCCAACGGTACATCATTTTGTACAGATTCTCTCTGAGTGATGTGCATGCTGTAAATTTGATTCCATAGTTCCAGAGCCTTGACCATTTAACAAATTCAATATTATGAGATTAAGAGCTTAATGATAAGGTGGGCAATTGACGTTGGTCCTTGGAGGTTTTTAAGAAGAAGAGTTTGTATTTGATATCCCGCTTTATCACTCCCCGAAAGAGTCTCAAAGCGGCTAACATTCTCCTTTCCCTTCCCCCACCACAACAAACACTCTGTGTGACTAGCCCAAGGTCACCCAGCAGCTGCATGTGGAGGAGCGGGGAAGCGAACCCAGTTCACCAGATTATGAGTCTACCGCTCTTAACCACTACACCACACTGACTCTCAGTGTGGTGAAGAATAACAGGATGCTGGACAAGAGGGGCCACTGGCCTGATCCAGCATGCTCTTAAGCAGAGGTTGGACGGCCCTCTGTCAGAGATTCTTTAGCTGAGATTGTAGGATTGCCGGAGGTTGGACTAGATAACCTTTGTAGGACCCTTCCATGATACTGTGACACTTTTAGTTGGAATAGGCTGGAAATCAGGTGGGGGCAGCAAGATGATCTCTGGAGATGTGCTGCCTGCTGAACTAGGGCTTGTTCGCCTCCACTTCTATTCTGCTTCTATATTTGCAGATAAAGCAAATGTTTCAGAGACCAGAGACCAGGTCTGAGTCAGTATAAGGCAGCTTCATATAGTCTGATATGTTCCACAGCTACTATGTTATGGTATGGAGACGGTAGCTCCATGGTAGTTTCTCTCTCCAGTAACCTCCCATTCCAAGGAAAGTCAACCGTAAGTGAGCACTCCAAAATATCTCACTGTTCAGGGATTGGGATGTGAAGCACAGAATTATAAACTCCTTTGTACGTTGAAAGGTGTGGATTGGATAAGATTTGGAGTGGGGGGGGAGAAATCTCTTGCTGTGCCAGCACCATATATAGTGTCCCATAAATGGATTTAATATTTAGGAATAAGAATGGGAATAGGAATCATTTATTGGCCAAGTACATTTTCCAACATACTTGGAATTTTGCTTCGGCTACATTGCAATGTAAACATACCTTATCCAAACACTGTTCCACTCACAATACAACAACACAGCAAAGAAACCCCACCCATAACTGGCCTCCCCTTCCGCTACACAACTACGAATTTAACAATTGAATGGTACAAGGGAAAAAACTGTTCCTGTGCCTGGCCGTTTTTGTGTATAAAGTCCTGTAGCAACGTCCAGATGGAAGAAAGTCAAACAGGTGATGACCAGGATGCAAAGGATCTGTGACAATTCCTTCTGCTCTCTTCCTAACTCGGGTAGCATAGAGTGTCTCTACTGAAGGCAAGCTAGCACCAATTACCCATTCTGCAATTCTTACCCCTCATTGGAGCCTTTTCTTATCCATCTTGGAGGCTGTGCCATACCAAGCTGAAATAGAATTTATTGCATTTATAACCCGCCTTTTCCTGCAAAATTCAGAGAAGTGCAAATTTCAGCGTCTAGCAGAGTTCCTGTTCTCGTATCATTCCTGGAAGTGTGAATGGGGCAGATTGGCATTCAAATGCAGACCAGACTGAATTGCTTCCCTATCCCAAGTCCTCTTTGTGTCCTGTATAGCTACTAACCTGGAGGCCCCACCACTGGGAGCCCAGTGAGGCTGTGCGTTGGCTCCTGCCCCTGTCAGGATGCTCAGCTCCAGGTCCTCCTTCCCCTTCAACCTCTGGCTTCTTCTGTACCTGCCTTTCCCTGCACCTGTCTGCTCCAGCTTCATGGGGCCAGAGCACGCTGGCATCCGAGGGGCAAGAGAGGGCCTGGCCTCGGGGCTCTTGAAGGCAGATCCCAGCTTCCCAGATGAGCCACGGATGAGCCTGGAGGCTCCCTCTGCATTGCCTCCAACTAGCAGAGCCTGGGCAGGGAGAGAGGAGTTATGCCCAGGAGGGACCCAAGGGATGCTCTCCTTGCAACTGCAACACGCAAGTTACCACAAGGAGGGTTGGGGGAAGAAAGCCACTCCCCCCAGGGGAGAAGTTTCTGGAAGCCCAGAGGAATGGAGCAATTGGGGTCCCAGAGGAGGCATTGCTAAGTGGCTTGAGATATTTCTACCCCACTTTTTGATGCGGAAAGGGAATATAAAATGTTGGATGTGTCATGGAAAATTCTACTCAATATTGATCCAGAGTCGAGTCCAGTGTATAGTTAGCCAAGCAGAAACTTAAACACATTGCAAGATTCCCCCCCAAAATAGACCAGATGCAATTGTATTTCATCCAGGAATGTTTGAACCCTGAGACCTCTCCAAATGATTTTATTTTTTCCAGCGCTTTGGGAATGGTCTCTAATGGTTCTGCTAATGTTAGTATTATATATTTGCGGGAGAATGGTGAAACTTCATTTCCTTTACAAATTCTCCAGAAAACCAAAGACCAGTTCCTGAGATTTATCCTAACTTACACATCACTTAAGAGGAACATGCTTTGCTGATTAGTTGTGGTGTTTGTACAGAAACATAGGTTTTCATAACATATTTGGGGGGTCCTCTGGGGAAATAACAAAAACGTGTTTATAAATTTGACCGAAATGAACAAGAAGAAAAGTTTCCTGGACGTGAGAGGTCCGAAACTGGCAACCGAGACTATATAACGGCTTTCTGGGGTGGCAGCTCAGAAATGTCTGAACAACAACTCTGGGAGATACAATTTGATTTGAAGAGTGGAGCAAAGTTACTTTGTGACAATGTTTTGGTTTGCATGTATCAAGGAAAAGGTGACATTCTGGAAGAAGAAGGGAGCTGCATTGTTGTGGGAGAAGGAAAATCTGGACTGGGAAAATGTTGGGGGGAAGCCTGGTGGGGGATTGAAATGGGAGGGGGGAAGATGGTGAGGAGGGGGGTGGGTTAGAGGGATTTATGAGTTTGAATAGGAAGGCTAACCATGGTACTCCGACGTCAGAGGGCAAATGGATTTGGAGAATGGAAGAAATATTTAGGTTTTTGGGAAATGAGTTGAATATTTTTGAAGTTAGAATTAGAAGTAATAAGAGTAACAGTTTTACTGATTTAAGAGAAAAAAGGATATAAGAAGTTAAGATTTGAAATGCGATGTATTATTTGATAAGAATAAGTTTCATGATATAAGATTTGTTGATTATAACTGTAAGATTAAGATTAGTTATAAGGATTTAGATTTTACAATGTTACAAAGTTACTGAAGAAGATTCGAAATGAACGCACAAGGGAGGGCGAGAGGAGGTCCCAAGTAAGATTTGGAAGAGGTGAAAGATTTTAAAGTAATTGTTTTGTTTTTGTGTGTTGGTGTATTGTGTTGTTTTGTATGGGATGTGTGTATTTGTAATTGGTTTCATTTGGAAAATCCAATAAATTTTTATTTTAAAAAAAATTGACCGAAATGGAGTCTACAGGAAATGGGTTTCTCCGTGGTCTTGGTGGATTACCTTGATACAGCACATACATAGAAAAATAGGGTCAAATGCCTTCTAGAGCTCACTTCTGCCCCCCCAGAACCTTCTTCAGGGCTTCTTTCACCTCCGTGTTTCGGAGGCTGTAGATGAGGGGGTTCAGCATCGGGGTGATGATGCAATAAAGTGTGGAGACCAGGGTGTCAACCTCCAAGGAGTAGCCTGCGCTGGGGCGGTTGTAGTTCACGTTGGCCATGCCAAAGTAGATGGTGACAACGATCATGTGAGCAGCGCACGTGGAGAAGGCCTTGTGCCTGCCAGTATTCGAGCGGATCTGCAAGATGGCGGAGAGGATGTAGACGTACGAGAGGAGGATGAGCAAGAAGGGACTCAGGCCCATGAAGATGGAGGCCAAATGGAGGGTGATCTCGTTGACGTAGATGTCGCTGCAGGCAATCTTTAGGAGAGGCGGGACATCGCAGAAGATGTGGTTGATCTTGTTGGCCCCACAGAAGGACAGGTGGGTGGCCAGAGTGGTGTGGATGGTCGAGTTCAGGAAGCCCCAGATCCAAGAAGCGATGGCCAGCGGGATTCGCACCTGGCTGCTCATCAGGCTGCCGTAATGCAGAGGTTGGCAAATGGCGGCATAGCGGTCGTACGCCATGACGGCCAGCAGGGCACCCTCGGACCCAGCAAAGGACATCAGGAAGAACATCTGGGCCATGCACTGGTTGTAGGAAATGGTGTGCCTCTGTCGCAGAAACTTGGTCAGGATCTTGGGGACGGTGACGGTTGAGTAGCAGAGGTCCAAGCAGGATAAATGGCTGAGGAAAAAGTACATGGGGCTGTGGAGGCGTGAATCCACCTGGATCAGGCCAACTATGGTGAGGTTCCCCAACAGAGTGACCAAGTAGATTGCCAAGAAAACCAGGAAGAGGTAAGTCTGGCCATGCGTGATCCCAGAGAACCCCAGAAGAACAAACTCCGTCACTTGTGTCCAGTTGCTGCTGCCAGCCATGGGAAATGTGGAGATTATCTGTAGAGAAAGAAGAGCGGCGTTTGATGGAAAGGCTGCCAGGCAGAAAAGGGAAACAGAGGAAGTTCCTGCGTTGCAGGGGGTTGGACTAGAGGACCTTTGGGGGTCCCTTTACAATGCTACAGTTCTGTGATTCTATGATTGTAAGCGGTTTTATACCCACTCAGACCATTGATCCATCTAATTTTTGTTGTTGTTGTTGTTGTTGATTAAACTTCTTAGTCTCTTGTCACCCGAAGGTCTCCAAGTGACTTATGGCAAAGAGACATTGTACAATACATAACGCCATGTGGAGAAGGGGGGAGTCATATAATATATTGATATTTCACATAACATTCTATTGGGGGGGGACCAGCCATATAAACAGGAGCAAACAACCCTGACAACACACAAAAAATACACTAACACTCTGACCCCCTAAGAAGCAAAGAAACCTCCAGCTCCCCCTGGTCCAAAAATCATTCACATCAGACTAACTGTTTTTCTCCCTTAACCTCCCCACCCAAAAGTCCAGTGCCAAGGCCAGCTGTTACAAATCAGTGTTGGGTGGGTTAGGGTCCCCCATTGATGGTCGGGAGTCTCTCCTCTCTCTTAAAGGGGGGCAAGAACAACCCTGCTTGGGCGAGTCTTGGGTGCTGTTGGAGACATCCCCAACTGGCTGGTGGCCGTGACATTTCCTCTCCACTCCCAGAATTCTCATCTCTATTCTTCAGGGCCTGCCTTGGTCAGGAAAGGAAGCCGGAGAGGAACCTGGAATGTGAAGTGCCACCAGCAAGCCGGTGTCTCCTCCTCTGCCTTAGAAGAGGCAACACAATGAACCTTTTGTTCTGCTTTGAGGATGGGATGTCGTGGTTTGACTGTTCTGACTAGGGCTGAAGACATAATGATAGAATTGTGAAGTTGGAATGGACCTCAAGGGTCGCCCCAAGGAACAGCTGAGGGAGCTGGGTGTCTGTGTCCTGGAGAACAGAGGACTGACAGGGGGTGTCTGAGAGCCTTCTCCAAATATCTGAACATGGAAGGTGGAGCAAGCTTGTTTTCTGCTGCTCCAGAGGGGAGGATCCAAATTACAGTAAGCCCACAACTTATGGGCACTTAACATGTGTGCATTCAGCTTTATGCACATGACCAAAAATTATGTGGAAAGGAGGGAGGGGAAGGTTCCCAGGGAACAAAATGACTTTGGCAATCCCACTAGCTATTGGACTACATGTGTTTTGACTATATGCGATTTTGGCTTCTGGAGCAATTCCCAGACTCTAACCCCCACATAACTCTGGGCTTACTGTAGAAGAAAGGAGATTCCGATTAAACATTGAGAAGAATTATTAGACAGTAGGAGCTGTTCAATGGTGGAAGGGACTCTCTCAGAAGGTGTGAGACTCTCCTTCCTTAGAGGTTTTTAAGAAGAAGAGTTTGGATTTGATATCCCGCTTTCTCGCTACCTGAAGGAGTCTCAAAGCGGCTCACATTCTCCTTTCCCTTCCTCCCCCACAACAAACACTCTGTGAGTTGAGTGGGGCTGAGAGACTTCAGAGAAGTGTGACTAGCCCAAGGTCACCCAGCAGCTGCATGTGGAGGAGCGGGGACGCGAACCCGGTTCCCCAGATTACGAGTGTACCGCTCTTAACCACTATGCCACACTGGCTCTCTTTAAGCAGAGGTTGGACGGCCCTCTGTCAGAGATTCTTTAGCTGAGATTGTTGGATTGCCAGAGGTTGGTCTAGATGACTTTTGCAGGGCCCTTCCATGATGCTGTGACACTTTTAGTTGGAATAGACTGGAAATCAGGTGGGTGGGGGCAGCAAGATGGTCTCTGGAGATGTGCAGCCTGCTGAACTAGGGCTTGTTCACCTCCACTTCTATTCTGCTTTTATATTTGCAGATAAAGCAGATGTTTCAGAGACTAGAGACCAGGTGTGAGTCAGTATAAGGCAGCTTAATATAGTCTGATATGTTCCACAGCTACTATGTTATGGTATGGAGACGGTAGCTCCATAGTAGTTTCTCTCTCCAGTAAACTCCCATTCCAAGGAAAGTCAACCGTAAGTGAGCACTCCAAAATATCTCACTGCTCAGGGATTGGGATGTGAAGAACAGAATTATAAACTCCATTGTGCATTGAAAAGTGTGGATTCAATAAGATTTGGGGTGGGTGGGGAGAAATCTCTTGTTCTGCCAGCCCCATAAATATTGTCCCATAAATGAATTTACAGTGGTTCCTCAGGTTACAGACGCTTCAGGTTGCAGTCGCTTCAGGTTACATACTTCGCTAACCCAGAAATAACGCTTCAGGTTAAGGACTTTGCCTCAGGATAAGAACAGAAATTGTGCTCTGGAGGCGCAGCAGCAGCGGGAGGCCCCATTAGCTAAAGTGATGCTTCAGGTTAAGAACAGTTTCAGGTTAAGGATGGGCCTCCAGAATGAATTAAGTTCTTAACCAGAGGTAAGGTAAAGGTAAAGGGACCCCTAACCATTAGGTCCAGTCGTGTCCGACTCTGGGCTTGCGGTGCTCATCTTGCTTTACTGGCTGAGGGAGCTGGTGTACAGCTTCCTGGTCATGTGGCCAGCATGACTAAGCCACTTCTGGTGAACCAGAGCAGCGCACGGAAATGCCGTTTACCTTCCCGCTGAAGCAGTACCTATTTATCTACTTACACTTTGATGTGCTTTCGAAATGCTAGGTAGGCAGGAGCAGGGACCGAGCAACAGGAGCTCACCCCATCATGGAGATTCGAACCGCCGACCTTCAGATCAGCAAGCCCTAGACTCAGTGGTTTGACCCACAGTGCCACCCGCGTCCCTAACCCAAAGTACCACTGTACTATTTATTGCATCTATAGGCTAACCCACCTTTTCCTGCAAAATTCAGAGAAGTGCAAATTTCAGCGTCTAGCAGAGTTCTTGTTCTCGTATCATTTCTGGAATTGTGAATGGGGCAGATTCACGTTCAAATGCATACCAGACTGAATTGCTTCCCTATCCCAAGTCCTCTCTGTGTCCTGTAAAGCTACTGACCTGGGAGCCCAGTGAGGCTGGGCGTTGGATTCTGCCCATCAGGAATGTTCAGCTCCAGGTCCTCCTTCCCCTTCAACCTCTGGCTTCTTCTGTACCAGCCTTTCCCTGCATCTGTCTGCTCCAGTTTCACGGGGCCAGAGCAAGCTGGCATCCGAGGGGCAAGGGAGGGCCTGGTCGGGGGGCTCTTGAAGGCAGATCCCTGCTTCCCAGATGAGCCACGGATGAGCCTGGGGGCTCCCTCTGCATTGCCTCCAACTAGCAGACTCTGGGCAGGGAGAGAGGAGTTATGCCCAGGAGGGACCCAAGGGACGCTTTCGTTGCAACTGCAACAAGCAAGTTAACAAGGAGGGTTGGGGGAAGAAAGCCACTTCCCCCTTGTGGGGGGGGGGAGTTTCTGGAAGCCCAGAGGAATGGAGCAATGGAGGTCCCAGGGGAGGCATTGCTCAGTGGCTTGAGATATTTCTACCCCACCTTTTAATGCGGAAAGGGAATATAAAATGTTGGATGTGTCATTGAAAATTCCACTCAATATTGATCCAGAGTAGAGTCCAGTGTATAGTTAGCCGAGCAAAAACTTAAACACATTGCAGGATTCCCCCCAAAAATAGACCAGAGGCAATTGTATTTCACACAGCAAAGCTTTACTTAGATTTGTTAAGTTTGAACCCTGAGATCTCTCCAAATGATTTTATCTTTTCCAGCGCTTCGGGAATGGTCTCTAATATTTCTTCTAATGATAGTATTATATCATCTGCCAATGCTTTTGTTTTGTAAGTTCTCTTTCCCACTGTTATTCTTTTGATTTCTACATCTTTTGCAGAAAGCTTTTCCCTTGGGAATTACAGGGACAAACGTACCTAAACTGTATAGAAACTTATTCATTTATGCTGCTACAGCAGCAAGAATGTTACTCGCCCAAAAGTGGAAAGAATCAGAAGTCCCAGCAAAGGGAGAACGGACACGAAAACTTATGGAATATGCAGAAATGACGAAACTTACCGGAACAATAAGAAATCAAGATAGCAAACTTTTATAAAAGTTTATTGAATATTTACAGATAAATTGTACAGATAAAGTTTATGGAATATTTACAGAGAAATTGTAAACAGATAAGAACCTTGGCAGGATTATTGTAATAACCAGCAGTTTTATAAGAGTCTATATTTAAAGTAGATGAATAAATGAGCAAATTAAGTTCATTAGGATATGCAGAAGATAGTAGAAATGAATTGAAGGAACTGCAGAAAGAGGGGGGAGGAAGTCAAGCTTTGAAATGTTAAAATGATTGTAAAATTAGTGAAATGTTATAAACCTGAAAAGCATAAATAAAATTTAAAAACAATCAAACACAAAAACAAGAAATACATTTAAAATGGGACTGAAATCCTAACAAGTGGACACTCATTGTAAAGACCCATTTATCCAGCTGCCAGAACAGAAATGTCTCTGTTTTCTCCCACTGGAAAGTGCAGATAATGGGCTCCTATCTTGACAGCAATGCTGTTTCACAGACCAGGGGCAGCCGCACTCCTCTGAGTTCCTGGTCTCAGGTCTCCCAAAGGTTGTTTCTGCTGTGGCCCAAGCTGTGAAAAGAAACAGGCCTATGAAAAGAGGACAACCTGTAAGGATATTATCCAAGAGCTATACTTATTTTAAATGCTGTTACCAAGTGATATGGTCTTGGGGAGTCGTGATGGATGGTATGTATGTGTATGTGTGGCTGTAAATTTCTAAATGAGTTTATGTGGCTGTAAATGGGGGGTGGCATTCAATTTCGTTGTACTATGTACAGTGACAATAAACTATCTATCTATCTATCTATCTATCTATCTATCTATCTATCTATCTATCTATTAGCATATATTGGCTCCTACATAGCCAATCATTCATGAAGAAGCCTTCTATGCAAATAAATACAACAATCTACAGTTAGAGTCTCTGGTTAGAGAAATGAGTTTTGACCAGCTGCCTACAGTTCTCTGAATATGGGAACTATAGGCACTTGTGGTGGACATGCCCAAAGGTGGCATATTTGGGGGAACAAGTCCTCAATGACATAAGTAAAATTACCCGTCTTCAGAACTTGTGTTACTCAATCCGTATTTCAATGAGAATCAGGACTTGTTGGATAAACCACTAACTGGATTTCTCTTTGTGGTTGTGGGTATGGTTATAGTCACATTCTGGAAGGACTTAAAAGGTGCCTACTTGAACGCTTGGTACAAGACAGTGTGGCCCTGGTGGAAAACTTGACTCACCAAGTAAGACCGGCCGGAGGAACAATTTACAGAGACATCTTTGTGGGAGAATGGTGAAGCTTCATTTCATTTACAAATTCTCCAGAAAACCAAGGACCAGTTCCTGAGATTTATCCTAACTTACACATCACTTAAGAGGAACATGCTTTGCAGATTAGTTGTGGTGTATGTACAGAAACATAGGTTTTCATAATACATTTGGGAGGTCCTCTGGGTAAATAACAAAAACGTGTTTATAAATTTGACCAAAATGGAGTCTACAGGAAATGGGTTTCTCCGTGGTCTTGGAGGATTACCTTGATACAGCACATACACAATGAAATAGGGTCAAATGCCTTCTAGAGCTCACTAAGGGCAATGGCGGGGTCAGAGGAGAACAGAGATGCCTTTGTCAAAGTCCACCTCTCACTTTCTCTGTGTAGAAGTGTATTCCTTCTTCTGCCCCCCGAGAACCTTCTTCAGGGCTTCTTTCACCTCCGTGTTGCGGAGGCTGTAGATGAGGGGGTTCAGCATCGGGGTGATGATGCAATAAAGTGTGGAGATCAGGGTGTCAACCTCCAAGGAGTAGCCTGCGCTGGGGCGGTTGTAGTTCACGTTGGCCATGCCAAAGTAGACGGTGACAACGATCATATGAGCAGCGCATGTGGAGAAGGCCTTGTGCCTGCCAGTATTTGAGCGGATCTGCAAGATGGCGGAGAGGATGTAGACGTACGAGAGGAGGATGAGCAAGAAGGGACTCAGGCCCATGAAGATGGAGGCCAAATGGAGGGTTATCTCGTTGGCGTAGGTGTCGCTGCAGGCAATCTTTAGGAGAGGCGGGACATCGCAGAAGATGTGGTCGATCTGGTTGGCCCCACAGAAGGACAAGTGGGTAGCCAAAGTGGTGTGGATGGCCGAGTCCAGGAAGCCCCAGATCCAAGAAGCGATGGCCAGCGGGATTCGCACCTGGCTGCTCATCAGGCTGCCATAATGCAGAGGTTGGCAAATGGCTGCATAGCGGTCGTAGGCCATGACGGCTAGCAGGGCACACTCGGATCCCGCAAAGGTCATCAGGAAGAACATCTGGGCCATGCACTGGTTGTAGGAAATGGTGTGCCTCTGTCGCAGAAAGTTGGTCAGGATCTTGGGGACGGTGACGGTTGAGTAGCAGAGGTCCAAGCAGGATAAATGGCTGAGGAAAAAGTACATGGGGCTGTGGAGGCGTGAATCCAGCTGGATCAAGGTGAGTATCATGGTGTTTCCAAGAACGGTGACCAAGTAAATTGCTAGGAACACGACAAAGAGGTAAATCTGGCCATGTGGGACACCTGAGAAGCCCAGGAAGATGAACTCCTCCACCTTGGTCTGATTCTTCACCTCCATGGGAAAGCTATTCTGCGTAGAGAAGGAGAAAGAAGGAGTGTGGAAGCAACAGGACGGACGTTTCTCTCTCACCAGGATGTAGGGATTGAGCCTCACCTCCTGCACTTGTTCTTATCACCGCAATTATTTTGTATTTATTGGATTTCTTATTCATCCATCCCCAGGAGGTCCTAGGAGAGGTAAAAATACAACATGGAGGGTCAGCTGTCTAGTGCTGTCCCAACATCTAATTGAGAAAAGCAAGGTTGTACATACAATTCCGTTGCCTAGCTCTCTGTTTCTGGGCACGATCCAAAGTGCTGGTAATGATTCATAAACCCTCAAACAGCTTAGCCCTAGACTATCTGCAACGTCCCATTTGAACCTGCCCAGGCTCTGAGATCTTTGGGGGAATGCCCTTTTCTTGGTCAGACACACCTGTTAGGGACATGGATAGTGCGGTATAGTCTAAAGTTAGTGAAGGTACAACCACTGCTGTCCCACAACCCACATCACAACCCCACACTTACCGGGGATGTCCTGCAGGTCCCAAATATAGGAATAGGAAGAATTTATTGGCCAAGTACATTTTCCAACATACTTGGAATTTTGCTTCGGCTACATTGCAATGTAAACATACCTTATCCAAACACTGTTCCACTGTTATCCATACAATGACACAGCAAAGAAACCCCACCCATAAATGGCCTCCCCTTCCACTGCACAACTACAAATTTAACAATTTAATGGCACAAGGGGAAAAAACTGTTCTGTGCCTAGCTGTTTTTGTGTATAAAGTCCTGTAGCGACATCCAGATGGAAGTAAGTCAAACAGGTGATGACCGGGATGCAAAGGATCTGTGACAATTCCCTCTGCTCTCTTCCTAACTCGGGTAGCATAGAATGTCTCTATTGAAGGCAAGCTAGCACCAATTACCCTTTCAGCAATTCTTAATGCTCGTTGGAGCCTTTTCTTGTCCATCTTGGAGGCTGTGCCGTACCAAGCAGTAATAGAATTACAGAGAACAGTTTCAATGATGCCACTGTAAAATTTAAGATCATACAATCCTACTTTCCCCCACATATACAACAATGCGGTTGTTGACTAATAGCAACGGGCGGAGGGTGTGACGGTAACATGAAGGTGCTGGAGGTGAAGTAGTTAAACCTGGTTACCAATCAGAACTCAGAGGGGGTGAAGTCAGAGTGACAGTTAGTTGGCCGTTGAGAGAGAGAGGGAGTGGGTTGTGGGAGTGGGTTGGAATTGAGAGGTTGGTTGGAGTGAGTTAGGAAAGAGTGTGGGTAGGTGAAGTAACAGGAAAACTGAGTCAAGACCAGTTAGGAGAATAGAAAACAAGTAAATAGCTGAGAGGTGGTTAAGTGAGGGAGAGCCAGAAGAGGGAGTTACAGGTCTGGAAAGACACCCATGTTTGACATTGTCCGCAATCGTTTCTGAAACCACATGCTTGTTATTCTGTAATAAATAAATGTACGTTTTGATGTTACCATTTAACCCTGAATGGACTCAATAGATTTACCAGGTAGGTAGGGCGTGGTTGTTGGCAGCGAGAGAAGAGAGCGTGGTGCTGTAGCAGTGGCCCAAAGGGGCCACAATGAATATGATAATGTGAACCCCAATAAATCATTTAATATGCTTCTAATAGAGTATTAAGGTAACCTGCTGCTTTAAGGAACCAGATGATTTGGTATGAGACCTTCCCTACAGGGAAAGTAGTACAGCGAAGACGTCAATCACACAAAGATGCCATTCATAAGCCAGAACATAAGTTGATACATGAAAATGGCTACACGTAGCACTGGTTCCCATGCATTGCACACTAACAGAATGTAACAATCTCTGAGAATCAGGGTTTAGTTAACAATGCTTATTGCGTATGCGTATTAGATTAGGTAATGTACATGCGTACTAAACTGAAATGAGGTAATGAAATATGATTGGTTAATTTGAAATCCTTTGTCTGAAATGTTATAAATACCCCTGCCCAGACCTTTGGGCGGGGTTGCAGTCTTTGCGAAACCATTTCCACTGTAACCCTTATTGCTTTGCAATAAAGAAAACAAAATGGACTCCTAGCTCCTTTGTCTCAGAGTTTTATTGGCATAGCTCAGAAGAAGGGTATTTCGCTCAGTGCAACAGTGGCACAGGGATCAATCGACGGTGAAACGTCCAGGGACCCTGTTTGCAAATGCCACAGAGGGTGATCCCCAGTACCAGGGAAAATATACAAGGCGGTCTTAGAATTTTAGCATATACAAGGGTTTATGTTTGTTGTCTTACTTGTGCCAATAAAGGTGTTGTGTTGTATTGTATATACAAGGTGGTCATGTTACACAAAGCACAGATATATCCCTCTCTCAATAACATGCACACTACTTGAGCAAACCTTCTTTCAGAAAAGCCCATAGGTGGGAGAAAGGAGATATCCGCCACAAGCTCCACCGAGCTGGCAGGCAGCAATAGCTTGAATCTGCAGGAATACCCCAGTGGCTCCTTCTCCTTCTCCTCCTTCTCCTTCTCCTTCTCCTTCTCCTTCTCCTTCTCCTTCTCCTTCTCCTTCTCCTTCTCCTTCTCCTTCTCCTTCTCCTTCTCCTCCTCCTCCTCCTCCTCCTCCTCCTCCTCCTCCTCCTCCTCCTCCTCCTTCTTCGTACATAAGAATCTAAGAACAGCCTGGTGGGTGAAGCCAATGGCCCATCCAGTCCAGCATGCTGTCTTCACAGTGGTCCACCAGATGCCCCAATGGGAAACCAGAAGCAAGATCCAAGCAGAATAGCAACACCCCACTTCTTGTGGTTTCCAGCAACTGAGATTCAGCAGCATTGCTGCCTCTGGCTGTGGAGGAAGAACATTAGCCATGGTGGCTAGCAACCTTCCAAGAGCCCTGTCAGGGAACTGCCTCATGGCCTGCTGAGGAGAATGGAGGGTCCGTTAGCATACAGAGAGCAGCAATTGAGCAGCAGCATCAATTGCTTGGAAGGCATCTTCTTCCACATCAGCCTGCTTGCTCCCTTAGAGCTGCTGGAAGAGAGGGGATTCTTCCTCATTTCCCACCTGCATTTGAAGCAGAACTTGGCAGGATGTGAGAGAGGGGCCTTTTCTGCAATCAAACTGAGATTGTGGGACATCTTGCACAGAAGAGTCACTCATTCCAACCTGCTTATTCTTTCCATAGCTTAACATCTATTTATGTCAGCAAGGATTTGCCTAGACAGGTTAAAGCTCTTATGCTGGAGAACCCTCCTTTGAGCTGTTTCGATCTATTGCGCCTGCCTGTACTTTTCATTTTGCTCTTTCAGCTTATGCTTTGTTATTCCTGCCATTGTGGAATGTGGAATGAATGGGGGACTGGACCGGGCACAATTTTAGAAAAGAGTAAATAACGAATTTGCATAAAGCAAACTATGTACACAACTTTTGGAACTGCTCTCAAATGCCAAATATTTTTGGAAACCTGTTGAGGCTAGTATTTGTGATATGTTAGGACATCATATCCCATTAGAAGCCAAAATATCCCTATTGCTTTATCCCAGGATGTTGCCCCAGAAAATGATCGAGAAATAGTAATCAGCATTATAACTGCTGCAAAGATTGTGATAGCTAAAAATGAGAGGCATGAGAACGGTTTGGGGGGGGGGGAAACCTAGCATATAGTAAAAACGATTAAATTAGCGTATTATAAAAGAATATATACAAATCAACCTAATAGATTTTGGGGGGAATTGATATGTTTTGGAATAGTAAGTTTACTGACAAAAGCCTTGTGCTGCTTTCAACCTGTTTTAATGGTATGAATATTTCTTTATGGATATTTTGGTTTACTGAATCTAAATTTACTGAATCTAAATTTAAAAGTTAAAAAATAAAAGAGGAAATAGTCAAATAATGTTTCTGTTCAAGATAAGATGTTATTTGTAACGAACAATACATTTACCATGTCACAACTGGAGGCAGAGATAAGAAATACATCCTGTTCAGATGCAGGATGTATTTCTAAGGTAGGGTCTCCAGCTGTTGTTGGACTACAATCTCCATCATCCCTAGCTAGCAGGAGCAGTGCTCAGGGATGATGGGAGTTGTAGTCCCAAAACATCTGGAGGGTGCCAAATGGACGAAGGCTGCTCCAAGGGCATCTCCAGGCTGCTGCTGTTTTGCAGGAGGGTTTAAAGCACAGACCCTGAAGTTAGATCTGTGCGATTAAAGTGGATTAATGCACTCGGTTGCCCTAGCACAACTCATCCACAGTTCAAGAAGGATACTGACAAGCTGGAACGTGTCCAGAGGAGGGCAACCAAAATGGTCCAAGGCCTGGAAACGATGCCTTATGAGGAACGGCTTAGGGAGCTGGGTATGTTTAGCCTGGATAAGAGAAGGTTAAGGGGTGATAGGATAGCCATGTTCAAATATATAAAAGGATGTCATCTAGAGGAGGGAGAAAGGTTGTTTTCTGCTGCTCCAGAGAAGCGGACACGGGGCAATGGATTCAAACTACAAGAAAGAAGATTCCACCTAAACATTAGGAAGAACTTCCTGACAGTAAGAGCTGTTCGGCAGTGGAATTTGCTGCCAAGGAGTGTGGTGGAGTCTCCTTCTTTGGAGGTCTTTAAGCGGAGGCTTGACAGCCATCTGTCAGGAATGCTTTGATGGTGTTTCCTGCTTGGCAGGGGGTTGGACTGGATGGCCCTTGGGGTCTCTTCCAACTCTAGGATTCTAGGATTCTATGATTCATCCATGTCAAAGAAGAAGCTGAGGTTTGGAAACCGATAGGGCAGTACAGAGAAGAAGGGGGGGAAAGGGGGGGAATGAGTGACTAACAGGAAGAAGATGCATAAACCCTCAGCAAGGAAGTCAGGGTGAATGAGCGTGACCATGCCAACACCCTGCCAAAGCAAACCAGAACAAACACTCAATAAAGACTACTTGCATATAATCTGACCTCTGCATATGCTTTCTGCAGCCAAAGTAGGATGAACCAGTGGCGTAGCAAGGGGGGGCAATGGGGGGATTCGCCCCGGGTTCCAGCCTGGGGGGGGGGTGACACTCGGCGCCACCTCCTGCAAGTGCAACTCCCAAGCCACCACCTGGCAGCCGCCATACAGAAGGGGTGCCGGGCGGTGACTTGGGAGTCCGAATGGACTGTGCATGTCTGAACATACGCAGTCTGTGCGGGCTGCTGCACTTGCGCACACAGTTCGTCTGGGCTGCCGGGCCGGGAGCCCCCCATCCGTGCGGTCCGTAAGGCTGCACGAGTTGCCGGGCGCGAGCAGCCGCTACACGGACAGGGGGCCGCTCGCGCCAGGCAGCCCGGCCGGACCCCGCTCCGCAGCGCATTTGTCGTGACGTCACAATGTGTGTGCGCTACGGAGCGACGGGGTGCCGCTGCACTTGAGGCTCCCGGCAGCCAAGCGGCTTGGTTCGCCACTGGGATGAACAAACGATAAGCAGCTTTTCTGGCGAAGCCCTTGATCAAAGGTGTGCCCTCCAGGTGTTGCTGGACTATAACTCCCATCAGAATGCTGGATCAGGCCAATGGCCCATCGAGCCCAGCATCCTCTTCTCACAGTGGCCAACCAGATGCCTGTGGGAAACCAGAAATCAGGATTCGAACGCAAGAGCCGTCTCTCCTCCTGTGGTTTCCAGCAACTGGTGTTCAGAAGCCTCTAGCTGTGGAGGCAGAGCACAGCCATCCTGGCTAGCGATCATTAGGAACCCTCTCCTCCTCCCTGAACTTTTCTAATCCTCTTTGAAAGCTATCCAAGGATCCGCTTAGGTCAGTGCCAGATTTACGTATAAGCAAAACAAGCTAAAGCTTAGGGCCCCACTCTCTTTTAAAAAATTTAAAGTAAAAGAAAAAACAAAACACCTGGATGTACATTTCCAAAATTTAAGTTAAAAAACAAATAAAACAAAACCTACATACAGCAACCGTGTTTTGTGTTGTGTAGGCTCCTATGATGTAAATCATGGGCCCCGCCTGCTAGCCTGCTCCCTCAAATATCACTGGTTTGCTCATTTCTATATATGGGGTACCTACATTCTGCATGTGCAAATGGCTTGAGATACCTATTAGGTCCATCAATTACCATATAGCATACATTCAACAACAAAAAACAGCCACAATTTGTTGTTGACAAAGGACAGCTAGACATATCAAGGACCCCATTACCTTCAGTAGCTTAGGGTCTCACCAAACCTAAATCCAGCCCTGGCTTAAATCCTTCAGTTGTGTGCGCACAAAGACTTCCCCATTGCAAATGACACTTAAGAGGTGAGAACAGCATCCCAGCTTTCCCTAAGACTCCTGGCTAGAAGTTCACCTCAGCAGCCCCCTATCATTGCCCTCGTCTTACCTGCGCAAGGTCAGGAATCGTGTCCTGTGCTCCCTGAGCTGTGAAGCTGCTAAGAGCTGGAGCAGGTATTTCATGCTTTGTGTGTCCCAGGGGGAACATGCTCCCGTTGCCGGCGGAGGTGAGAAATCTGGGGAAATGTACACAGCCCAGTGGGATTGATGTCAGCGGGACCCATCACAAAGTAGATGAAGTTCTCCAGAAGATGTCATCATCATTATCCTCCTCATCAGATTTATTACCCAGCCTTCTCCAGAAGGTCCCAGTGAGGGCTTCAGCAAGACAAAATACATCATTAAGAACAGTTCAAAATAAATTAAAACAAATAAGAACATAGGAGGAACCTCCAGCTGGATCAGGCCAATGGCCCATCTAGTCCAGCATCACAATGGCCAGACAGATGCCTCTTCTGGGAAATCAGGGAGCTGAACATGAATACATGAGCACTGGTTTCCAGAAACTAGTCTCATATAACCAATATGCTTATGGCTAATTAATGCATGAAGGGGTTAATACCATAGAGTAAGCTGTCCTGCCAGGCTTAGCTCTGTCCACTTCCCCTCACTTGGGGAGGAACTAGGTAATCAAGTTGTTGTTCTCTTTCAGTGTAACTGAGAAGATCAATGTGTGAGGAGGTCTGAGCTGTTTCCTCCAGTTTACATCTCTCTCTCCAGCCACTCTTGAGTTCCTATGTTAATCATTTAGGAACTGACATCATTTTGTAGAAAAGCCATTTTTTTTACTGCCCGTGTGACTTTTCTGGCTGATGTATGTAAAAGCACAGGAACCTGACCTTTTTGTTGTTGTTCAGTCGTTCAGTCGTGTCCGACTCTTCGTGACCCCATGGACCAGAGCACGCCAGGCACGCCTATCCTCCACTGCCTCCCGCAGTTTGGCCAAACTCATGCCAGTGGCCTCAAGAACACTGTCCAACCATCTCGTCCTCTGTCATCCCCTTCTCCTTGTGTCCTCCATCTTTCCCAACATCAGGGTCTTTTCCAGGGAGTCTTCTCTTCTCATGAGGTGGCCAAAGTACTGGAGCCTCAACTTCAGGATCTGTCCTTCCAGTGAGCACTCAGGGCTGATTTCTTTAAGGATGGATAAGTTTGATCTTCTTGCAGTCCATGGGACTCTCAAGAGTCTCCTCCAGCACCATAATTCAAAAGCATCCATTCTTCGGCGATCAGCCTTCTTGATGGTCCAGCTCTCACTTCCATACATTACTACTGGGAAAACCATAGCTTTAACTATACGGACCTTTGTTGGCAAGGTGATGTCTTTGCTTTTTAAGATGCTGTCTAGGTTTGTCATTGCTTTTCTGTCTAGGTTTCTCATTGCTTTTCTCCTTTTAAGTGTTAGTAAGTAAATCTTTTCCCATGCTGGGGGAAGAGGGAAGTTCTGGAACTCACTTCGCCCTCAAATATGGAAGGGCATATTGATGACAAACCTAGACAGCATCTTACAAAGCAGAGACATCACCAAAAGCCTGTATAGTTAAAGCTATGGTGTTCCCAGTAGTGATGTATGGAAGTGAGAGCTGGACCATAAAGAAGACTGATCGCCGAAGAATGGATGCTTTTGAATTCTGGCGATGGAGGAGACTCTTGAGAGTCCCATGGACTGCAAGAACATCAAACCTCTCCATTCTGAAGGAAATCATCCCTGAGTGCTCACTGGAAGGACAGATCCTGAAGCTGAGGCTCCAGTACTTTGGCCACCTCATGAGAAGAGAAGACTCCCTGGAAAAGACCCTGATGTTGGGAAAGATGGAGGGCACAAGGAGAAGGGGCGGACAGAGGATGAGATGGTTGGACAGTGTTCTCGAAGCGACTGGCATGAGTTTGGCAAAACTGCGGGAGGCAGCGGAAGACAGGAGTGCCTGGCGTGCTCTGGTCCATGGGGTCACGAAGAGTCGGACACGACTGAACGACTGAACAACAAAAGCAGCCCATATTTCCATGCATATTTTGTGCCTTGAATCCTCTGCTAGAGTTCTGTTACCAAAGAATACTTGCCTCAAACCTGGATCTAGGCATCCAGGAATTTCCCCTTTTATACCTATTTTCCCCTAGAATCAACACAACTGTGGCAGTAGAGCACAGCTATCATGGCTAGTGGCCACCAATAGCCCTTCCCTTCCCCATGAATTTGCCCAATCCTGTTCTAAAGCCATCCAAGTTGGTGGCCATCTCTGCCTCCTGTGGGAGGGAGTTCCACAGTTAAAATCTGCCCTGTGTGAAGAATGAAAGGCACAAATACAGGATGGGTGACACCTGGCTTGAGAGCAGTACATGTGAAAAGGATCTAGGAGTCTTGGTAGACCACAAACTTGACATGAGTCAACAGTGTGATGCAGCAGCTAAAGAAGCCAATGCAATTCTGGGCTGCATCAATAGGAGTATAGCATCTAGATCAAGGGAAGTAATAGTACCACTATATTCCGCTCTGGTCAGACCTCACCTGGAATACTGTGTCCAGTTCTGGGCACCACAGTTCAAGAAGGATACTGACAAGCTGGAACGTGTCCAGAGGAGGGCAACCAAAATGCTCCAAGGCCTGGAAACGATGCCTTATGAGGAACGGCTTAGGGAGCTGGGTATGTTTAGCCTGGATAAGAGAAGTTTAAGGGGTGATATGATAGCCATGTTCAAATATATAAAAGGATATATGGAGGAGGGAGAAAGGTTGTTTTCTGCTGCTCCAGAGAAGCGGACATGGGGCAATGGATTCAAACTACAAGAAAGAAGATTCCACCTAAACATTAGGAAGAACTTCCTGACAGTAAGAGCTGTCCGGCAGTGGAATTTGCTGCCAAGGAGTGTGGTGGAGTCTCCTTCTTTGGAGGTCTTGAAGCGGAGGCTTGACAGCCATCTGTCAGGAATGCTTTGATGGTGTTTCCTGCTTGGCAGGGGGTTGGCTGGATGGCCCTTGTGGTCTCTTCCAACTCTTGGATTCTATGATTCTAAGAAGTTCTTCCTTTTTTTTCTTTTCTGAATCTTCCCACATTCAGCTGCGTCAGATGTTCCTGTGTTCTAACGATAGGAGAGAGAAAACCTTTCCCCTACCCACTGTCTCCCTGCTATGCTTATTTTAATTAAACTTCTACCATGTCTCCTCTCCCTCATCTTTTCTCTAAACTAAAAAAAACCCAAACGCTGAAATCTTTGCTCATAGGAATCCTGCCAACTCCTTGATTGTTTCGACAGCTCTTTTCTCCCCCCGCCTCCTTTTTTGTATATATATATATATATATAATTAATTTTTCTGTTTTACAATTTAAAATACTCATTTTACATCCTTACGATAGCAATGACTTCCCTTCTTCTCTTTCCACGGTTCATTTTACATATCACAAATCCCTGCATATTTTACAAAAAGCAATACCATTCAGTCTTCCATAATTGCATCCATCAAAGCTGATTTACATTGTTGGATTTATCTTAACGCTGCCAGCGTTTTCAGGTGTACACAATTATTTCCCATATATTTAATAAACATTTTCCAATCTTCTCTAAATGTATGTTCTTCTTGTTCTCTTATTCTGTATGTTAAGTCTGTGAGTTGTGGATGTTCTGTCAACTTATTTGCTATTCTTCTTTGGTTGGGACTTCGCTTGTTTTCCATTCTGGGGCTAACAAAACACGGGCCGCAGTTGTTGCATACATACCGTATTTTTTGCTCCATAGGGCGCACCTCATTTTTAGAGGAGGAAACAAGAAAAAAAAATTTTTTTCTGGTTTTCTTCCTCTAAAAGCCCTGGGTTTTTTTTTTTTTTTGAGGACCAGTTAAAAGTTTTACAGCTTTTTTTTTTTTTGCAAAGGGGAAAGCCCTGGTTTTTTGAGGATCAGCTAAAAGTTTTGCAGCTCCTTTTCCAAAGGGGGAAAAGCAAAGAGGAAAAGCTCTGTTTTTATGGGGTTCAACTCACATTTCTGCAGCTTCTAAAGGAAAGGGAGCCTTTTCTACTGTTTCCAGACAGATAATCTAATCAGCCAGTCACATGTTGCTGGGGAAACAAACAACCTCCCTCTGCAGCACATTCAACAATGGAAGGTGGGGCTGAAAGGGAGCCAGGGACTCTTATCTCTCTCCCGATCTCTTGCTGATCAGCTGCTGAGCGGGGTCCTTTCAACACCCCCTTTTCTCTTTGTAAAATAAAAAGCACAATCCTCTTTTGGCCCCTGGGAAATTCAGCTCCAGGAACCATGCATTCGCTCCATAAGATGCACAGATATTTCCCCTTACTTTTTAGGAGGAAAAAATTGCGTCTTATGGAGCGAAAAATAAGGTAAATAACATTTTTGGACACCTGGCCATTTCAATCTGAGTTATCTTCAAGAAGAAAGACTCTGGTTTTTGGGATAAGCACTTTTAAACATCCCCCCCCCCAATTCATTACGGATCATCTCCCAATACTCTTTTTGGTAGCTCTTTTCTGAACCTTTTCCAGCACTGCAATTTTGAGGTGAGGCAACCAGAACTTCACACAGTATTCCAAATGCAGTCACACCATAGATTTGTATACTGCCATTATGATAATGACACTCTTGTGTTCAATTCCTTCCCTAATGACCCCCAGCATAGAATTTGCCCTTTTCACGGCTGCAGCACACTGGATCGACATCTTCATTGAGCTGTCTACTGTGACCTCAAGGTCTTCCTCCTGGTCCGTCAATTCTGGTTCAGACCTCATCAGCGTGTATGTGGAATTAAGAAATTTATTTTGCTCCAACAAACTTGCTTACATTGAATTGCATTCACCATTGTAATGCCCACTCAGTTTGGAGAGGTCCTTTCGGAGCTCTTTGGAATCTTTTTGTTTGTTTGTTTGTTTTAACAACCCTAAATACAATTTAGGGTCTCCCTGGAAAAGAACCTGATGTTGGGAAAGATAGAGGGCACAAGGAGAAGGGGATGACAGAGGATGAGATGGTGGGACAGTGTTCTCGAAGCGACTGGCATGAGTTTGGCCAAACTGCGGGAGGCAGTGGAAGATAGGAGTGCCTGGCGTGCTCTGGTCCATGGGGTCACGAAGAGTCGGACACGACTGAACGACTGAACAACAACAAAATACAATTTAGCGTCATCAGCGAACTTGACCACCTCCCAGCTCAGTCTAGAACATTTATGAACAACTTTAAAAGCACATGTGCCAATATCAATAATTGGGGGACGACGACAACGACTCAGCTTTCTACATTTCTGCATTTGGAGAACTATCTGTTTGTCCCTATTCTGTTTCTTCTTCTTGTTGTTGTTCAGTCATTCAGTCGTGCCCGACTCTTCGTGACCCCATGGACCAGAGCACGCCAGGCACGCCTATCCTTCACTGCCTCTCGCAGTTTGGCCAAACTCATGTTAGTAGCTTCAAGAACACTGTCCAACCATCTCATAACTTTTATATGCCTGTTGTCTTTGTCCGCGGAGTTTTCTTGGCAGGGATACTGGAGTGGCTTGCCAGTTCCTCCTCAAGGTGGATCACGTTTGGTCCAAACTGTCCACTATGACCTGTCCATAGCTTCCCTGAGTAATTCTTTTTTTTTTTTTTTTACAAATCATATTTATTGTGGTTTCCCATTAAACAAAATCATATGAAACATTCCAAATTACATTCCAAATTATTTCTCCAATTATAAAACAAAAAGAAAGGTTCCAAATTGTCCAGATTATTACTTTAAATTTTGTTTTAGGGTTCCCATGCTTCAAATTCCAGAGGCTCTATTATCATAACTATTACTTTGCTTTCACTTCCAAAATATTTTCACAGTCACTGATATATCCAACAAGTAAGATAAGTCCAAACAAACAGTATCGCTGTGTGATTTTAAGTCTGTACTCCACATTCCTTCCTTCTCCCTTGCTGGTTGAAATCCAAAAGTCACATTTGGACGGTCGCCATCTTCTTCTTTATTATTTTCATATATTTTCCCACTTTTAAAAGCCCCGATCTGCACCAGCTTATAAATCTTCGGAGGGTTAGCCATCTCACTTATAAATCATCACGTAAAAAGAGAAAGGAATGCGGCAAAATCCTCCTTCGATCTCACTTTGCAGTCCGGGCATAATTCTAACTGCGTCATTTCTGGGCAGTCAACCAAATTCTTCCAATTAAAGTCCGTCAATGTCCAAGGGGTTCATCTTTTGCCAAAAATTACAGATAAGAATGCTCTTCTCTCTTTCAGATGTTGACAAAAACTTTCCACTCGAAGGGAATAGCGTCTCTTTTTCATATTCACACATTTATAGATTAATACTTCAAATATTTTCCTCCATATTCAATTTTTCAGTCCTTCAAATCTCACTTGTTATATAAACATTGGGTCTTCTGGGGGGCGGGGGTATTTGCCCAGTATAGAATCATACAATCACATAGTCCAGGGCTCCTCCCCCCCTTCTGTCCCGTTTCACATACCGATACAGTCGTAATTTCTCATCCTCTTCTTTTCAAACAGTGGCTGGATTCTTTAGCAAAATGCTTTCTCCTCTTTCGTTTGAAGCATGCCCAAGGCTACTCACTAATTTATATTTCTTAGCGTTGGGAATCTCGGATGGACAGGCCGGTCGCAGGAGTGCCGAACCAAAAAACCCATGGGGGCTTTCTGCCCAGGCTCCCCTGCTCTTTTTCCCAAAGGGTCAGAGCAGGTTTTGGAGCACCGCGGGCAAGCTGCCCTTCCCACATTCCTGGGAAGGTAGGGAGGCTGCATACTCCCAAAACAGCCTCAAATTTCCCCTTGGGGGTCGGGAGCAGATGGAATTCCGACCATACCAGTCCGTAACCGGAACCGGAACCTCCCAGAGTAATTCAAGCCCCTTCGCCATGACAAGGCAGTGATCCATGAAGGGGACTCTGTTTCTTGAAACTTAACCAATTCCTAATCCACAAGAAGACCTCTCCTCACATCCCTTGACTGATAAGATTACTCAGGAGTCTTTGGTGAGGGACTCTGTCAAAAGCTTTTTCAAAATCCAAGCACACTATGTCAACCAGATCACCTCTCCCTATATGCTTGTTGACACTTTCAAAGAACTCTTGATAGGTTTGTGAGACAGGACTTTCCCTTGCAGAAACCATGCTGGCTTTGCTTCAGCAGGGCTTGTTCTTCTATAGTAATATACAGTACATTGAAATTAAACAATGGCGTTCAAAAGTGGAAAGAGGAGAGAGGGAGGTACAGTTCAATCAGGTATGTTTTATTGAATTAACTCTTTTGCTCCTTAGAATTAAGGCCTGTGGGTGCACTTTAAAAAATAAATAAAATCAAGACTTTTTAAAAGCAAATTTAACGTAACAGCCCAGTAAAAAATATTTAATAATTTGTTTATTTCATAATAAAGGATTCTGCTGCTTTAGTCCTGCTTGTAAACTGCTTTGAGCTTCCATTGCAACCAAGCAGTGAATAAATATTGTGAAATCAATCAATCAATCAATCAATCAATCAATGCTGCTTATAAACACATAGGTGTGTCTTTCAGGCACAAGATTTCTGGTTATGTGAACCTCTAATGCCTAATAGAGAAAGAATGTTGCATCCCCCCCAAGAGCTGATTCTGCATCAGAAATTAACGTTTTCATTAAAAATAAATAAAATAAACGTGATTTTGCTTTGGTAGAGGCAACGTCCTTTGACTTCCACAATCTGGATCAGGCCAGTGGCCCATCTAGTTCAGCATCTTGCTCTCAGTGACCAACCAGGTGCCCCAAAGGAGCAGGATTTGAGCACAACAGCTCCCTCCCATCCTGCAGCTTCCAGAAACTGGCAAGACTCATAGAACGATAGCGTTGGAAGGGGCCACGAGGGTCATCTAGTCCAACCCCTGGCACTGCAGGAATCTTCCAATGCAGGAATCAAACCCATGGCCCTGAGATTTAAGAGTCTCATGCTCTACCAACTTAGCAAAGAGGATTGCAGGCTCCAACCGCACAGCCATTCTGGCTAGTAGCCATCGATAGCTCTCTCATCCATGAAATAGTCTAATCCCCTTTGAAGGCCACCTAGGCTCCTGTGGCAGCAAGTTCCATAGTTTAACTGTGTGCTGCATTTTTTTTAAAAAAATCTTTTTATTGTACGAGAATTTTTTTTACATACATTGTATAATCTCCGTCAAGTATTGAATTTCCTGTACAGTTTTTTTCCTTTTGCCCTTCCCACCCCCTCCCCACCCAAGTTCCATTGCAAGAGTTCAACAGTAGTCCTCAGAGTCATTAATTTCTACCGAATGTCTTCCCCCCCCCCCCGGTTGTTATTATCCATTGAAAATAGAGCTTCCATCTGGTCTTGATCATCGTAGCCTTGACCTTCCATGATGTTTCCTGTGTCGTGACTGCGACGATATCCGATTGGATAAAATCAAACAGATAATTAGACCAGACCTCTTCTGTCCATTTCTTTCTATCCTTCCACCCCAGCGCTATTGTTGCCTTTCCTGCTAGAATCATGGCTTTGAATGTAAACTGGTCCCCTTTCTCTATGGCTGTATTTCCAACTAATCCCATTGTCATCAGGTTAAAGTCTATAGATAACTTCACTTTAAAAACTTCATTAATGATCTTAAGAATTTTATTCCAGAATCTCCTTGCCTCTGGGCAATCCCAGTACATATGGGAAAACCAGCCCCTGGCCCATTCACAGTGCCAGCAGTTTGGGTTGAGTCCTGGTACCATATTGGCTAGCTGGGCCGGAGTTCTGTACCATTTTTGAAATTTTTTTAGTTCGAGCTCTCTGAATTTGTTTACTTTAATCTCACTTATTTCCTTCATTATCCTCACTATCTTTGATTCACTAATTTGTTCTTCCTTGCTCCATAATGTTTGAACAAGTAGGGTTGTCTGTTTCCTATTTGAAATCATTCTCCTATAGATTTTGCCTATCATTCCTTGTTTAGTTTTTCCCATTTGTTTATATAGTTCCTCTACTGGCTCTTCTAAGTTCATATTTCCTTTCTCTTGGGCTTTGAAAATTTTGTTGTATAGTCATAGAATCATAGAATCCTAGAGTTGGAAGAGACCCCAAGGGCCATCCAGGTCCAACCCCCTGCCAAGCAGGAAACACCATCAAAGCATTCCTGACAGATGGCTGTCAAGCCTCTGCTTAAAGACCTCCAAAGAAGGAGACTCCACCACACTCCTTGGCAGCAAATTCCACTGAACAGCTCTCACTGTCAGGAAGTTCTTCCTAATGTTTAGGTGGAATCTTCTTTCTTGTAGTTTGAATCCATTGCCCCGTGTCCACTTCTCTGGAGCAGCAGAAAACAACCTTTCTCCCTCCTCTATATGACATCCTTTTATATATTTGAACATGGCTATCATGTCACCCCTTAACCTTCTCTTCTCCAGGCTAAACATACCCAGCTCCCTAAGCCTTTCCTCATAAGGCATCGTTTCCAGGCCTTTGACCATTTGGTTGCCCTCCTCTGGACACGTTCCAGCTTGTCAGTATCCTTCTTGAACTGTGGTGCCCAGAACCAATTTTAACCAGTGTTGGTTACCTATATTCTCTGTTACTTCCTGCAGTGAGTATAAGGAACCTCATCTATACATGTCATTGACTATGTAGTAGCCCTTGGCTTTAATAATTTTCCACCATTTGGGGTCCTCTATTACCTTGTATATACTCTCTAAGTGTGCCCATAGAGAGATCCTTTTCAACAATAAGGGTTACCATTTCCTCCATGTGTGCTGCGTTTAAACAGAGGTTGAGTGGCCATCTGTCATGGCTGAGATTTCTGCATTGCAGGGGGTTTGGACTAGATGACTCTCGGGGGTCCTTCCGACTCTACGATTCCATGATAAACGACTTTCTTGGTACTCAAGGACTGAGCCAGGACACTGTCCAACACAGCAGCAAACCCACCACGTGAGAAGCTTTCTCGACGCCCCAGACTCCAAATAGTCCAGGTGGTATTGCAACGAACAATTCATGCAAACCAGTTCAACGCCTGCAATCAACCAGAAGAGTTTGCTGACATCTTAGTTCTAAGAATTCTTCCCCGGTGTCATTAACTGGTTATTCTAAATAGCAGTTTAATAGCTTTGGTTTCAGCATGGAATTTCCCATCGCTGAATCTCTCCCCTCGGGACCTGCACCCAAATGCCGGGAAGCGTCTCTATGGGGCAGATCACTGGGGTGCGCTAATGGGGAGGAGCTGGCATCGCCGCCGGGGGTTCGTTAGCCAGGATATTTTTCCATAACAATCAAACGAGAGGCCAAGGGAGCCATTAAAAGTTTGCTTGCCAGAGACAGGCCCCACGGCTGCGCCTCTGTTCGATTGCTCCCTTGTCAGAAACACCCTTTGATGAGAAAGGCAATTAATTTCATCATTTTCATCTTGCAACTGAGCGAAGTTACATTATTGCTCCCGTCTGTCTTTCGGTTCACTCCCCACGGAGCAGAAATCACAGCAGGGCGTTCAGAAGACTGTCGAGCGCGTTCATTATGAAACCCCCTTGCGACCCACATCAGTGCTGACATAATTGAGTTGTGCTCTCTTGTTTCAAGTGATGAAATGTCCGTTGCTCTTTATTATTACTTTTCACACTGGAACTTCCAGATTTCTGACATGCCCCCCGATATCTCCATCAGCTTCCGGCAGACGCCACTCTTAATTCATCCAGGCTGCCTTCTCAGCGGCCTTGGGCTAAGCGGAACCACAATGGCCAAGTGTTTGAAAACCACGGTTTTTGCAGCCCCAAGCAGTGAAGATCAGGAAGTTATTTAATTCCGAATCTTTCTGGGCCCACCTTACATGTCAGTACCTTTCATTAAGAACATTAAGAGCGTGCTGGATCAGGCCAGTGGCCCATCTTGTCCAGCATCCTGTTCTTCTACACCACACAGAGAGCCAGTGTAGTGTAGTGGTTAAGAGCGGTGGACTCGTAATCTGGTGAACCGGGTTCGCATCCCCGCTCCTCCACATGCAGCTCCACATGGGTGACCTTGGGCTAGTCACACTTCTCTGAAGTCTCTCAGCCCCACTCACCTCACAGAGTGTTTGTTGTGGAGGAGGAAGGGAAAGGAGAATGTGAGCCGCTTGGAGACTCCTTCGGGTAGTGATAAAGCGGGATATCAAATCCAAACTCTTCTTCTTCTTCTCACAGTGGCCAACCAGATGCCTATCACAGGAAACCTGCAAGCTTGATCCGAGCGCAGTTTCCAGCATCTGGTATTCAGAAGCAATGCTGCCTCCAACTGCGGTTAGTGTGAAAGAGGCAACACGTAGAGCGTTGAATGGTGGGCACAATTATGTCTTTATAATTTGCAGCGAAGTAATAATAGCTGTACATCTGAGTAAATAATACATCCAGTGATGAATTTACTAGAGAATCACCTGTGGTTGAGCTTCTGTATATCGGCTCTTTATTTCCTATGTTAGGCAGTAGTGGTTACATTTGGACTCTTGTTTCTGATGGTCACTGTCCTTCATATGATTAGTTATATATATTTTGTTATTCTTTATAGTGATATACTGAAGAAGACCACGTCGAAACAGTGTATTTATCCGGAACGCTGTCTCACCGGATGTATTTCGTTATTCAGATTGTACAGCTATTATTACTTCTCTGCAAATTATAAAGACACAATTGTGCCCATCATTCATTGCTCTACGTGTTGCCTCTTTCACACTAGGCTTGAAGTTTGCAACACGGGGGTTTATCTTAACCTCCACTGTGGGGCCGGAGCCAAGCCATTGTGGCTAGCACCCATCGACAGTCCTCTCCCGCTTCTCCCTGAATGTCTCATTCTCTTTTAAAGCCATCCAAGTTGGTGACCATCGCCGCCTCCTGCAGCAGTGAGTTCCAGAGTTTGACTACGCGCTGCTTTTGCCTCCCCTGAATACTCCACCATTCAGCTTCACTGGGTGTCCAGGAGTTCTGGTGTTAGGAGAGAGGGAGAACCACTTTTTCCTCCATTCGCTTTCTCCTTAATTCATCCATAATTTTTATAAACTGAAAGGTACCTAAACCAATTCACTTCCTACAAGACGTAGCACAGAGGCCACCAACTTGGTCAGCTTTGAAAGAGGACTAGACAATTTCGCAGAGGAAAAAGTTTTATCAGCAGTTACTAGCCACAGTTGGAGAGTTATGCTTCTGAATCCTGGTTGCTGGAAACCGCAGGAGGGGAGAGGGCCCTTGCGGTCGGATCCTGCTTGTAGGCTTCCGAAAGACTTCTGTTAAGCCCCTGTGAGAACAGAATGCTGCCCTAGATGGGTACTACTACTACTACTACTACTACTAATAATAATAATAATAATGGGCCATTCCATGAAAAATGAACCTGATAAGAATGCTAGATGAGCGCTGGACTTGGTGAGGAAGATTCCAAACGTGCAGTCTAATCATTTTTTTTTTAAGCTAAAGGCAAAAGAAGTTTAGTTTATGGACCTTCTTTTCAAAAGTCCACCCACGTAGTCTTCACAGAAGTGTTCAAGTTAAAAGTTTTCTGATGATTGTCCCACCCGTGACAGCATTTTTTCCTTAATTTTGTATCGTTAAATTTCTTAATTTCTGGTTGCATAGTTGTAACCAATAAACATTGATTTAAACAGATATGCTGAGTTTATCATTGATTCACCTCCCAACTCAAAGAGTTTTTCCATAAATCAAACTTATCTCAAGCTCCATGTCCTTTTTTTGTCCCACCCGTGACAATACATTTAATACAATTGTCAAAAATATCCATTAAAATAATAAAAAAAATTAGTAAAATGTTCAGTATCTTATTAATAACACAGTTTAAATTTTTGTTGTTAATTTTTATGTATATATACATTGTTACACATGTGTGAATACCAAAAAACATGGTCCAAGTGTCCCACCTGTGACAATGGAATGGCCCTAATAATACTTTATTTTTTATACCCTGTTCATCTGGCTGGGTTTCCCCAGCTACCCTGGGCGCTCCCAACAGAATATTAATAATAATAAAAAATAAGTCAGATAGTTGTTTATTTCCTTGACATCTGATGGAGGGCGTTACAGGGCGGGCGCCACCACCGAGAAGGCCCTCTGCCTGGTTCCCTGTAACCTCGCTTCTCGCAGGGAGGGAACTGCCAGAAGGCCCTCGGAGCTAGGACCTCGGTGTCCGGGCTGAACGATGGGGGTGGAGACGCTCCTTCAGGGATACTGACCCTTTGATCTCCTGCATTTGTGTCCAAGCCGCTTCCACCTAACCTGGTTGCCAGCAGGACTTTCTTTCTAAGCATCGTGGGATAGCAGTGCGCCAGCTTCACCCCCGACGGCAGGCCAAGACTGCCTGCGATTCAGCTCCAGAGTTTGTTTCCAGAGTTGGTTCTCTACCACGGAAAACATAAAGGAAAGAGTGTGGTCTGTGCATGTGCAGAGGACCGGGTCTTTACCTTGACCAAGAAACCACAGGAAGCCGACACACGTTTTGGATCAAAAGGCGAGTTTATCACTATTAGGAATCGTGTCCTTTCGCCACGACCTTGAATCAAGGCATCTCTCCCTTTGGCAATTAAACCCTGACGACGCACCCCACCCCCTCCCCCTGCCCAGTAAATGTTATGGGATTTGTGGGTCACAGTGAAGACGGCCCATGGGCCCATGGCTACAGAGTTGGCACAGACCTGTGGAAATGGCAGTTGCAACCGAGAGAAAAAGGCATGATTGAGTCAATAAGAAATTTAGCGCTTCTGCTGGAGCCCAAATGGGCATCCTTTAACCAGCCTGGGCAAGGCTATAACTGGCTGCCTGGCAAAGCATGGCAGATGCCTGCTCTTATCCGGGGGGAAGGGAACGTACACACCTCAGCAGCCATCCCTGAGTAAGCTGCGACATGTTTAGTGCTGATGCTCATTTTGGGGAAGAGAGGAGGAGACCCCCGTCTCCAACGCAGAATCTCGCATCCGTTCTGGCAGTGTCTCCCGTGCAAATTGTCCTTCAGTCTGCCTCTGCCCAGCCATCTCTGGGCACATGGCGAGGGATCGCCTTGGTATCACGGCCAGCCTCCCTCTCCCGCAGCAGAGGCTCTTCCTGCTGGTACCACCGCTCTTCGTTGAAATCTGGGAAGAAGAAGGCGATTTCCCTGCTGGCTGATGCGGCCGAATCTGCAAGGGAGGGGGGAAATGTGAGCGAGTGCGGGGCCAGGTGGGTCTTTGGAGTGGAGTTCGAAATCAGCTGGCTGCACCGGCAGCCGAGAAAAATCCCATTTGATTTCGAGGTGTCAGAAATCGCTTTCAATGTCCTACATAGCTTTTCACTTTCCTAACTGCAGTAACAAAAATAAACCACTAATTCAGTTCTAGGCTGCATCCACAGAGGTACAGTGGCCAGATCAAGGGAAGTACAGTGGTCCCTTGGTTCTCAAACGTAATCTGTTCCAGAAGTCTGTTCCAAAACCAAAGCGTTCCAAAACCAAGGCACACTTTCCCATAGAAAGTAATGCAAATTGGATTCATCCGTTCTAGACTTTTAAAAACAACCCCTAAAACAGCAACTTAACATGGATTTTACTATCTAATGCAGGGGTAGGCAACCTAAGGCCCGTGGGCCGGATACGGCTCAATCGCCTTCTCAATCCGGCCCCTGGTCCGGGAATCAGTGTGTTTTTTACATGAGTAGAATGTGTGCTTTTATTTAAAATGCATCTCTGGGTTATTTGTGGGGCATAGGAATTCGTTCACCCCCCCCCCCAAAAAAAATAGTCCGGCCCACCACCTGGTCTGAGGGACGGTGGACCGGCTCCCTGCTGAAAAAGGTTGCTGACACCTGATCTAACGAGAACATCGATCCATAAAACGAAAGCAATAAACAATGTACTGCAGTCACACAATCAATCAGTAGCTGAACTGGGTTCCACACAGTCACAAAAATGAAAAAGCCTCTCCTCCTCCGGGAGGGGAGGGGTTGTGGTTGGGAGCCGGTTCCCACATCATCGTGGGGGCGTTTCGCCCCCACCCTTACCTGCCTTACCTTGCCCGGATGCCGCGCCGCGCCCCTAGCAGTCAGCCAATAGGGCTGGTGAGGGGGCAGGGTTTTAGCTGCTCTTAGGGCAGACCGCGGCACCGTCCTCCGCCACTCTGGTCCGCTGCTTTCGTCGGATCACACCGTCCACCCTCCCTTAGGTTGGCCCTGGTTAGGACATTGCTATGGACTTCGGTTGGTCACCTTGTTTGGGCAAGGGGCCTGGTAGGAGTTTTTCTCCAACTGGCAAATTGGCTCAGCCTCTTGGTTTTTCGCCTACTTCATAGCAAATTGTCACAACTCTGTTAGATTGGCGGTTAGGCATTGGGTTTAGTGTGGTATCGGAGGGGAAGGTTCGGGCCACCGCCTAACCCTCCAACTGCTGGGTATTCCGTAAGGAATCCGGCGGTCGTGGATCTTGTCCGACGCCCTGTTGGTGGCTAGGGCCATGGCACGACCCCCGGTGACTTCAGGGGTGGAGCTTCCAGTTGTATTTCGCATCAACAGGCTCCACCTCCTGGGCGGTTAACCCTTGAGTGACTCCACGCTCTGCGGGGGGGAGTCTACTGTAGTTTCTTCAACCCAGTGCCTAAGCCAATACCACTCACATGCTGTAACCAATAAAAAGTTGTGGCCTTTTTCCTTCCGTTAACCAAAATGTTTTGTGTCACTGAGTTTTATTTCTGCATGCGGGGGATTACAAAGTCCTCGATTACAAATAAGAGCCGCAAAAACAAAAAACGCAAAATGAATAGCAAAAACAGACAGACCTCGACGTAACACTCAAATCGGAAGTGTGGCACTCAAATCGGAGCACGTTCAGCATCTGGAAAAAGTTCGCAAACCGGAACACTTACTTCCGAGTTTCAGTGTTTGGGTTCCAAGTTGTTTGAGTACCAAGGCGTTTGAGAACCAAGGTGCCACTGTAATAGTATCGCTCTACCCTCAAAACAGACGGAAGATGGCAATCATAACAATATTCTGCCAGGGAGCAGCCATCAGAGCAGGAGAGGGCCTTCTTGGTGGTGGCTCCCAAACTTTGGCATTCCCTCCCTGGAGAAGCTAGACTGGCTCCCTCCTTGATGTCCTACAGTTGGCAGGCACTTGTTCCAACAGACTTAGGGAACTGACTGCTCTTAACTAAAGGGTTGGTGCCGTGCTGTTCTTATTGTAATTATTTGCACGTTTTAAACAGATTTTATATATGATTACAGTTTGGATTCTATCAACATTTAATTGCTTTTAATGATACTTTAAATGTTCTTAGCGTTTTTTGTTTTTATCTGTAAGCTGCCTTCCCTGTCAGGGGAAAAGGCAGGGTATAAATAATCATCACTGCCATCATCATCAGCCCCCCCCCCCCCCCAGAGTCCTGTGTCCAGGTTCTGGGCACCACAATTTAAGAAGGATATTGACAAGCTGGAAGTTGGCAGAGGAGGGCGGACCAAGAGGATCAAGGGTCTGGAAATCAAATCTTGCGAGGAATGGGTGAGGGAGTTGTGGATGTTTAACCTAGAGAAGGTCATACCATCTGGAACAGCAGAAAACAAACTTGCTCCAGTTTCCATGGGATAGCCTGTCAGACATTTGAAGATGGCTATCAGTCTTCGCTAGGTCTTCCTCCATGCAAGATATTTTTTATTCACTGGAAAATCCCATATACTCACTTCCACATTATGATTATTGCTTCCCAACCAAAACACAAATGTCAGAATTCATCATTTTTCCAGCTTTGAACTTCTACGTCCCTAGGATTCTAGAATCCTAGAATTGTAGCACTTGGAGGGACCCCGACGGTCCATCTACTCCCACCCCCTGCAATGCAGGAATCTTATGATGGATTCCAAAGGATCCCTTGGTACAATCCCGCTCTCTTGGCTATGATTCCTTAGCCCTCTTTGCTGGGCCCAGTCTTTGGGGCTCCTTTGCAAAGGAATATTTTACAAGTTGCCTGGAGAGCTTGGCAAGAGTTCTCCCGTTTCCCACCCCCTCCCGGACTCACCTGAGCCGTGCACGGTGTCCGAGTGTCCGTGAGGCCGAACGATCCGCGGATGGACTCTGGGTCTGTGTGCTGGGCGCGGAAAACCTTGGTGGGACCCATCAGAGACCTCCAGAGCGGGATGGCATCCTCGTGGGCAAGGATGTAGGTCCTCATGGGGCCGCTGGGAAGGAGGAGAGAGAAGGCGCAAGGGAGGTCAGGGGTCGCGTCACACGGATCTTGCAAGCAGCCCGAATGGCTGACCAACTGGCTTCCATGCACAAGTCAAAAGCGCAGGTGATCAATCTTAAAGTCCTAGGTCAGGGGTCAGCAACCTTTTTCAGCCGTGGGCCGTCCACCGTCCCTCAGACCATGTGGTGGTCCGGACTATATTTTTTGGGGGGAAATGAACGAATTCCTATGCCCCACAAATAACTCAGAGATGCATTTTAAATAAAAGCACACATTCTACTCATGTAAAAACACGCCGGTTCCCAGACCGTCTGCGGGCCGGATTGAGAAGGCGATTGGGTGGGATCCGACCCACGGGCCTTAGGTTGCCTACCCCTGCCCTAGGTGGTGGTAGCCTTGGCCCAGGATGTCTCCCTCCCAGTGTTCAAAACTGGCCAGGCGCCGCCAGTTGCATTTTGCGACTGGCACAGGTCCAATTGCAACCAAGTGGGCATCTCTGGATGGCAGGCTGTCGACCGGGGAAAGCAAAACGTCTCTTAAGAGAAGGGTCGGAAATATTGATTTTCCTGGATTAAAAAGTAGTATGCGCCAGAATATACAGTCGTTTTAGTCTGTATGTAACAGATACAACAGGAAAGGTGTAAAAGTGAAGAATATGTAGAAAGCACAATGAGGTGAATCAGAAGTCAAAAAGTGTGTGTGATGTTAGACGATTTTTTGTTAGTTAATGTTTAGTTGTCATTGAGGTACTGTCTTTGTCTGTGTTATAAGTAAATTGTTTTGCAATAAAGTATTTTTTTTTTTAAAGGATGAATGGTGTGTCTCTGGAGATTCAACACGGGAGCAGTGTACTGATGGAGTGTTCAAATCAGGGGTCAGCAAACTTTTTCAACAGGGGGGCCGGTCCCACTGTCCGGAGGGCCGGACTATATTTGAAGGGGGGAAAAATGAACGAATTTCCTATGCCCCACAAATAACCCAGAGATGCATTTAAATAAAAAGCACACATTCTTCTCATGTAAAAACACGCTGATTCCTGGACCGTCCGCGGGCCTCATTTAGAAGGAGATTGGGCCGCATCTGGCCCCCGGGCCTTACCTTAGGCTGCCTACCCATGGTTTAATTTCTCTCTGCCTATGCTCAAGCTGTATATTTGCTAATAAATGCACTCATTTAATGTGAGAAAGAAAGAAAGAAAGAAAGAAAGAGTTTTAGTCTGGATTGTTTTATTTGATGTTTCCATGGAACTGCAGAGTTAGAAGGGACCCTGAGGATCCTCTAGCCCAACCCCTCCCCCAGCAATGCAGGAATATGCAGCTGTCCCATATGGGATCGAACCTGCAAACTTGCATGATCAACACCACACTGTAACCAACTGAGCTATCCAGGTGTCGTAAAACCACTCTGAGATTTGTTCTTTAATGGCAAAACAAGATGGTGGACTATGCTGAAATGGCAAAGCTGAGTGGAATACTCAGGAACCAAGAGGACAAAAACTTCATAAAAGGATGGGGGAAATTATAACTTTTAAAAGAGACACTGTAAGCAGATGGGAACATTGGCAGGATTTTGATTTCACTTGTAGTGTAACAATTATCATGGAAAATATGGAATAATATACTACCGTATTTCCGGCGTATAAGACGACCCCCAACTTTTCCAGTTAAAAATACAGAGTTTTGAGAGATACTCGGCCGCAGATTCTCCACCCGGCGTATAAGACGACCCCCGACTTTTGAGATTTTCCTGGATTAAAAAGTAGTCTTATACACCAGAATATACAGTAGTTATACAGTTTGGAGAAGATGCAGTTTTAAATGATTTAAAAGGGACTCCAGGGAAAGGGGGGGGGGGAGAGAGAAATCCTGAGACTCCGAGGAATCTCTTTATATGAATATGTAACTGAATTTTTTTTAATATAATTTTGCATTGTAAACACAAAATAAAAATGATTTCAAAAAGAGATTTGTTCTTTAAAATATAAGTGGTATGATAATATAATAATAATAATAATAAGAATAATAATAATAATACAGGGCACCAACCTGGTGTCATCCAGATGTTTTGTACTACAACTCCCACCAGCCTCCATTATGTCTTATGTGTTTTGTATTTTATTACGCAATTTTAGTTTCCTTGAAATCTCTCTCTCTCTCTCTATATATATATGTATATATGCTGCGGACATACCTGGCCATGAATTCCACCAGCCTCTGGTAGAAGAAACGCCCTGAAAAAGAGACCGAGAGCCCTGAGACAAAGGCACGCTTCGGGAGAGGTATTGAGAGCATCCTTCCCCAGAGTTATTGCCATCCTTTCCCTATGTGCCAGGGGTGGCACACCAACTCCCATCTGCCCCAGCCAGGAGAGCTACAGGCCAGGGCTGATGGGATCTGTAGTCCCAGACGCCAGAAGGACCACCGGGGGTCCCCCAACCTGCGCTGTGTACAAACTGCAAGAGACCTTCCTGTCTCAAGTCATCTCTTGAAGGACACCAGGGCCCTGAGGACAGACCCTTGGAGAAGGGCCCCAGTTCATAGAATCATAGAATCCTAGAGTTGGAAGAGACCCCAAGGGCCATCCAGTCCAACCCCCTGCCAAGCAGGAAACACCATCAAAGCATTCCTGACAGATGGCTGCCAAGCCTCCGCTTAAAGACCTCCAAAGAAGGAGACTCCACCACACTCCTTGCCAGCAATTCCACTGCTGAAAAGCTCTTACTGTCAGGAAGTTCTTCCTAATGTTTAGGTGGATCATTCTTGTAGTTTGAATCCATTGCCCCATGTCTGCTTCTCTGGAGCAGCAGAAAACAACCTTTCATCCTCCTCTATATGACATCCTTTGATATATTTGAACATGGCTATCATATCACCCCTTAACCTTCTCTCTCCAGGCTAAACATACCCAGCTCCCTAAGCCGTTCCTCCTAAGGCATCGTTTCCAGGCCTTGGACCATTTTGGTTGCCCTCCTCTGGACACGTTCCAGCTTGTCAGTATCCTTCTTGAACTGTGGTGCCCAGAACTGGACACAAATATTCCAGGTGAGGTCTGACCAGAGCGGAATACAGTGGTACTATTACTTCCCTTGATCTAGATGCTATACTCCTATTGATGCAGCCCAGAATTGCATTGGCTTTTTAGCTGCTGCATCACACTGTTGACTCATGTGCCACGTTGATGGTCTACCAAGACTCCTAGTTCAGTTGCAGAACACCTGCCTTGCATGCAGAAGGTCTCAAATTCAATCTCCAGGTAAGGTCGCGAGAGACTCCATCGTTCTGCCTCGACACTGAGGTCCAGCTCCGAGGTCCTTCTGGCGGTTCCCTCGCTGCGAGAAGTGAGATTACAGGAAACCAGGCAGAGGGCCTCCTCAGTGGTGGCGCCCTCCCTGTGGAACGCCCTCCCATTGGATGTCAAAGAAATGAACAACTATCTGACTTTTAGAAGACATCTGAATGCAGCCCTGTTTAGGGAAGTTTTTAATGTTTGATTCTATTTTTAATATCCTGTTGGGAGCCACCCAGAGTGCCTGGGGAAACCCATCCAGATGGGCAGGATATAAATAAATTCTTCTTCTTCTTCTTCTTCTTCTTCTTCTTCTTCTTCTTCTTCTTCTTCTTCTTCTTCCTACCTAAAACCCTGGCGTGCAGCTGCTGCCAGTGAGGGTTGGCAGCTCTGCGTGAGATGCTCTGACGGTCCAACTCAGCAGTGCTATAGCTTAGGGCCCCACTCTCTTGGGGGTCCCCCAAAAAATTTAAAGGGGGAAAACTGGATGTACATTTCCAAAATAGAAGATAAAACCTACATACAGCAGCAGTGTTTTGTGTTATGTAGGGCCCTGCCTGCTCCCTGCCTGCTCCCTAAAATATCACTGGTTTGCTCCTTTCTATATATAGGGTGCCTAAATTCTGCATGGACTGGTTGGACGGCAACACGTGCAAATGGCTTTAGATACCTATCAGGTCCATCAGTTACCATTTAACATATATTTCACACAAAAAACAGTGCCCATTTGTTGTTGACAGAGGACAGCTGGACATATCAAGGGCCCCATTACCTTCAGTAGCTTAGGGCCTCATCGGACCTAAATCCAGTCCTGTTACACAGTAAAAGCCAGCTTCCTAGGCTCCACACAAAAAGTTTCATGTCTACCCCAGACAAGACACAGTTCCTACTTGGATGCATCAATTCCATGTAGGATACTTGTCGTAACCTGTATGAAGTACATCGCGTGGCATGTGCTTCGCAAGACCATGGGAGCTCGTAAGTTGTTCTAAACTATGTTCAAGACCACAGAATCATAGAATTGTAGAGTTGAACGGGACCCCCAAGGGTCATGTAGCCCAACCCCCTGCAATGCAGGAATCTCAACTAAAGCGTTCATGACAGATGGCCATCCAACCTCTGCTTGAAAACCTCCAACGAAGGAGAGCCCACAAGATTGCGTTTTAATGTTTCAGCCTGCCCTGAGACCTTAGGGTGCGGAGCGGGTGATTAATCATGATAACAAAATCATAGAGGTGGATTATTGAATGTGTTAATATGGGTAGACGTTATAAACATTGCAGCTGTTGAATGGATTATTATTACAACTGGAATACAACTGCATTAAATAAGGCTTTGGAAGCAGAATCAAAAAATAAATAAATTATTAAACCTGGAATTCAAGCATGCAGTGGGCCACCAAAATTATACAGTTGGATATTTGATTAATTGATACAGTGGTATACCTCTGGTTGCGAACGGGATCCATTCCGGAGCCCCGTTGCAACATGAGCAGCGTGCAACCTGAAGTGCCGTGTCTGCGCATGTGTGTGGCGCGATTCAGCACTTCTGTGCATGCGCGAACCGCCGAACACGGAAGTAACCCATTCCGGTACTTCCGGGTTCGGCACATTCGTATCCCGTGACAAACGCAACCCACAGCTATCATAACTACAGGTATGACTGTATTTGATTTGGTATTGTGATTTGATACGGATATAATGTATTTTGGATTCTTGTAATTGGAAACTATTAAAAAGTATTGTTAAAAAAAAATCACGAGGTGGAAGGGACCCAAAGGTTTATCTAACCCACCCGCCGCAGTCCAAAACCCACTAATAATAATAATAATAATAATAATAATAATAATAAAGTCATACCTCTAGATACGAACGCTGCATGTTGCGTTCATCACGGGTTACGAACATGCCAAACCCAGAAGTACCGGAACGGGTTACTTCCGGGTTCGGCAGTTTGTGCATGTGCAGTAGCGCCAAATCGCACTTTGCGCATGCACAGAAGCATCAAATCGCATCGCACACATGCACAGATGCGGCGCTTCAGGTTGCGCGCTGCTCATGTTGCAAACGGGGCTCCGGAATGGATCCCGTTCGCAACCAGAGGTAAGACTGTAATATTTCTTTGTGTACCTGCGGTGGGCTCCTAACTTAGCTGCGTGGACCAGCGTGTAACCGCCATGAGTTGCATCTGTCATGGATGTCTGAGCTGACATTCCTGCATTGCGGGGGGTTGGACTAGAGGACCCTTGGGGGTCCCTTCCAACTCTAAGATTCTAAGTAACGAAACAGCTTCCATGTTTCCCCCGGATTAGAGCCATCTGTCTAAGTGCCCATTCCTAGATTCTCTGCTGCCCCCACCTACTTCCTGGACTTACCAATGGGGTATTTTTGGGGGTGGGGGTGGAGGCATGCTCCTGACCTGAGTGCTCCTGGTAGAATTTCTGGCTCTCCTCCTTGCTCCACATCAGATCCTTGCTCCTGACGATCAATAACCGGTTGTCCAGGATGGTCTGGTGGACGGCCTGGGGAAAAGAAGAGGACGGGTCACACTGAAGCCAACGCTACAGACGAGGAGAAGGGCAGGAGGGGCAGTGGGGAGACTTTTTGCAGCCTTGGGATCCAGGTTCGAATCGACTGGCCGCAACCTAGAGCAAAGCTCTCTGGAACAGCTCCGCACGCAGTTGGCTCAGAGTTATTCCTAATGCCACACAGAGGGGCAGTCCCAAAGGGAAAGACACAAAGGGCAAAATGCCCCTTTGGGTCTCTCCTTCGGTGTGTGACGACTGTGAAATATTGGAGCAGCAAGCATCTGAAATAATTAAGTCACCTGTTCAGGCCTCCCATACAACTGAATATGTGGTCTGACAACATGAAAGAACTTCTGATATGGATGTGTACTGCAAGCTGGGATTTCAACAGCCCAGCCATGGAAAACCTGGGGGTGGGGGGTGGGGTGGGAATCTACATTTAATTTGTTTTATTCTGGATTGTTTTGCTTGATATTTTAATGTAAATCTCTTTGAGATTTTTTTTTCTTTAAAACATATAGCAGTATAGAAACGAATAACAACAACAACAATTTATTATTACATGCTGTTCTTAACTTAGCTGGCTTGCTAAAATCTGTCTGCTTATTTGCAGGATGGATGGCGGCTAATGGATTGAAGTTGAATCCTGACAAGACAGAAGGACTGTTTTGGGGGGACAGGGGGCGGACGGGTGTGGGGGGACTCCCTGGTCCTGAATGGGGCAACTGTGCCCCTAAAGGACCAGGTGCGCAGCCTGGGAGTCATTTTGGACTCAGCACTGTCCATGGAGGCGCAGGTCAGTTCTGTGTCCAGGGCAGCTGTCTACCAGCTCCATCTGTTACACAGGATGAGACCCTCCCTGCCCGCAGACTGTCTCCCCAGAGTGGTGCATGCTCTGGTTATCTCCCGCTTGGACTACTGCAATGCGCTCTTCGTGGGGCTACCTTTGAAGGTGACCTGGAAATTACAACTAATCCAGAACGAGTCAGCTAGACTGGTGACTGGGAGCGGCCGCCGAGACCATATAACATTATTGCTTTAGTTGAATAAATTGTTTAAATTGTTATTAAGGAAATGATTATTTTTCTCCTTCCAAAAGTACAGAAGAAAAGTTGTCCAAATATAAACAGTGAACTTATTAAACCTCACAATCATTTCATGATTATCGGTCTATGTATTTCTAACAGTAAAACCAAAGCAGTAATTTCTGATAAATTTCTGTAAAAACTACTCTGAAAATTTATGATTCCAAAAATGAAACCTTCATCTGGTTGTAAATATTAAGATTATACCAGCAGGAATGAGTCTTTCTGTAAATAAATAAATAAAAATTAAATCAAGTCTTACTGACAAGTGATAATGACTACTGATTTAAATCAACTCCACCCTGTTTTGTCCTTACCTCGAGGAAGAGAGGGTGAGCCACAGCATCAGGCTTGATGATGGCAAGGGTGAGTTGCAGCACCCGCCGCGGAGCACGCAGGACGGCCCTCATCCTGCTCACAGGTTGGGGCTGGGGCTGGCGGGTGCTCTGTCTGTCCGCCTCGTGGTGGCCCGTCCCCAAAGCATCAGCCTGGCAATACAAAGTCAGGTCAGTGCGGTGTAGTGGTTAGAGCAGGGGTCGGCAAGGTTTACAGTGGGTGGAGAATGCTTTTCTTTCTTATTTGTAAAAAGATTCTTTGTAGGAGCTAACACTTTATTATCTCTTTGTGATTTTATGCTGTGGACTACACTGAGACCTGTGGGTATAGGGCAGTATCATGAGAAGAAGAAGAAGAAGAAGAAGAAGAAGAAGGAGGAGGAGGAGGAGGAGGAGGAGGAGGAGGAGGTTAATATTTTATTGCAATGTTGGTGGCAAGCAGGTCAATAGTGGGGGGGGGGGACCCTACATTGCCAAAAAATATTACCCTTCTCTTAAAATTGTATGTATCGAGTTCTTGCATTTTGTATAAAGTACATCAAAGTAAAGCAAGCAAAACAGTAACAACAAATTCTTTTATTATTATTATTATTACTACTACTACTACTACTACTACTACTCTTTTAGGTGGGGCAGGAACTGAATCAATAAGTAATATAAAAAGCAATGGTGCACAGAGATGGACAGTTCTGCTCCAGATATTGTGGGATGCAGAGGAGAGTCCCCCAGCATATATAAAAGCATAATGAAACATTGAACATTTAAAGAAAATAAAACACTTCCCAATAAAGCTTTGTTTTCAGTTGTCTTCTGAAGGTGGTTGTTGTTGTTGTTGTTGTTGTTGTTGTTAGAATTTGTCTACAGCCCTATACCTGCAGGTCTCCGGGTGGTTCCCTGATTCCCTTGGCATCTGGTGGGAGGGCGCCAGAAGAAGAAAGGAAGAAACAGAAAGGAAGGAAGGAGAGTAAGAGGAAGAGTGGGGTGGGGAGGGATGGAGGATGGAAGGATGGAAGGAAGAAGGGAAGGGAAAAGGGAAAGGGGAGGAAGGTAGGATGGAAGGGAAAGGAAAGGAAAGGATGGAGGGGAGGGGAGGGGAGGGAAAAGGGAAGGAAGGAAGAAGGGAAGGGAAAGGAAAAGGAAGGGAAGGGAAGGATGGAAGGAAGGAAGGAAAAAGAAAGAAAGGGAGAGGGGTTTTCCCCTCCGCCTTGAAGCCCAGCCATGGGGGTGGGGGCCCCAACTCCTCCCCCCTCGTGAGTGGGGCTGGCGGGGGGGTGAGGGAGAGGGGGGAGGTCTCTTTCGGGGGAGGGGAGGGGAGGGGAGGAGGCCTCATCCTGCTCCGGTACCTGCTCTGTCCCCGGCGGCTGCTCCTCCTTCCTTCCTTCCTTCCTCCCTCCCTTCCCCCGGTCTCCGTGGCGACGCGGGGCTCCGTCTCTTCTCCCTCCTCCTCCGGCGAGGCCTACCTTCCTTCCTGCGCGGGGCGCCCCGGCCTCGCGTAGCCTCTTTGCCCGGCGAGGCGGAGGCGGCGCGTGGGCGGGGCAGCGGGCGAAGACGGCGGAAGGCGCCTCCCTCTTCCTCGGGGGCCCGGAGAGGAGGTGCGGGGGGGGCGCGCTCGGGGGGGGGGGCGGACAACGAGGCACCGGCCCTGCCTTTCCCAAAGGGGGGTTGCTTTGTTTTGCAAGGGGGGCAGAATTGGGGGGGGGCTGCTGCTGCTCCCCTCGCCTTAGGAGGGGGGGGGAGATTACCCCTCACACACGAGCTGGGGGTGTGTGTCTCTGCTGGTCGCCTATGGGCAGGGGGGGTCTGCCCTGCTAGAGCCAGGCAAAGGGTGTGTGTGCAAAATTATTATTATTATTATTATTATTATTATTTATGGGCGGGGTATAAATAAATTATTATTATTATTTATAAAGATGTCTGGCTGGGGGGGGGGCACATTCTGGTGCCAGGTGAGCTCCATAATGCACAGGTGGTGGTGGTGCTGGCAGTCAATAATAATAATAATAAGTGGTTTTTCCGGGGGGGACGGGACGCAGGGGTACGCATACCCCTAAACATTTGGTGAATTAAGTTTGGCCTCATTGAGGGGCAGTATTTCAATATCAGTAGGAAAATGAGAGTCCTCTAAACATTTTTTGGGGGGTGGGGAAGCAATAATAATATTAATAATAATAATAGGGGTGCAGCACAGCCAGGAAAGATGCCTGGTTGGGGGGGGGGCTCATTTTGGTGCCAGGTGGGCTCCATGATGCACAGGTGGTCCTGACAGGTGGCGGTGGTGCTGGCAGTCAATAATAATAATAATAATAATAATAATAAGTGCTTTTTCTGGGGGGATACAGGGGTACGCATACCCCTAAATGTTTTGTGAATCAAATTTGGCCTTATTGACGGGAATTATCTCAATATGAGTCGGAAAATGGGTGGCTCCCAACAGAATTAAAGGCACAATAAGCAGAAAACATTAAAAACTTCTCTAAACAGCATCAGGCTTGGTAGTGGGATCCCTGGATGCTAATATAATAATAATAATAATAGTAATAATAATGTTGTTGTTTGTATCCCCACCTGTCTGACTGGGTTCCTTTTCAGTTATTTATTGAATTTATATACCGCTCTATACCTGGAGGTTTCAGAGCGGTTCACAGAAAAGGTCAACATAAAAACCACAATCCAGTAACACGCCCCCCCCCCCCAAGAAACCTCATTTTAAAAGGGCACCGGATGGCGCAGCCACTCTACCCAGGCTGGTACCAGCAAATGTAAAAACAATAAAAGGGCTGCCACTTGGCATCGGGTCTGCACCAGTGACATGCTTGCAAAATTAAACCTATAAATGCAGTAATATCATTTATGCAATTTTATTAATATCGTGTCTGTGTGATTGATTGTAAATTGCTTCCAGACTTTCTTAGTGGGAAAAGCCGTGGAAAACCTAATCAATTTAATTCCATTCCATTTTGCGCCGTGTCTTTTAGATTGCAATGGCTGTCTGCTTATTGCTCTTAGTAAGCTGTGATTTTCTTTAATTTCATTATCAATTAGTATTGCCATTTAAAAAAAATAAAATTGAGTCTAAATTGCTTCGAGGCTTTACAAATCCAGTAAAACCTAACTCTAAGGTGCTACTGGAAAGAATTTCCTATTTTGTTTCCTATTTTGTCCCGACTGGAGAATTTGGCATCCCCTTTGCCCTGTGGCAAGCTGCAGTCTGGGCAGGGAAAAGACTCCCAGGGGGCGGCAAACTTTTGCAGCAGGGGTCCGGTCCACTGTCCCTCAGACCTTGTGGGGGCCGGACTATATTTTGGAAAAGAAAAAAAAAAGAACGAATTCCAATGACTCACAAATAACCCAGAGATGCATTTTAAATAAAAGCACACATTCTACTCATGTAGAAACACGCTGATTCCCGGACCATCCCCGAGCCGGATTTAGAAGGCGATTGGGCTGGATCTGGCCCCCGGGCCTTAGTTTGCCTACCCATGGAAAAGAGGGTACCATGCCTAACAGGATGCAGAGTTCCACCGTTGTCCCTCTGGCCTTACAGGTGCTGCTCTGATCCTGCCAAAGCCCGATGGCCGAGGAGATGGCCGATGGAGACGCCAGCCTGGAGCTGGACCAGGAGAAATACGACGCTGATGAGAACGTGAAGATCATCTGTCTTGGGGACAGCGCAGTGGGGAAGTCCAAGTGAGTGGCCGAGAGAAAGTTCCAAAGGATGTCTGGCTTACCTGGCTATTCCTGCACGGAGGTTCTGCGCTTTGCTTCCATCGCTGACATTTCCATTGCCGTTACGGAGCTCCAGCGCTACTAAAACCTGTTTTCTTTTGGTCGGGCAGCATAGATTGATACATGGCACCCTCTCTGTGTTTTGGACAGGGCCGGATTTAGGTTTGATGAGGCCATAAGCTACTAGAGGTAATGGGGCCCTTTACCAACAACAAATTGTCGCTGCTTTTTTGTGTTGAATATACAGGTGAAACTCGAAAAATTAGAATATCGTGGAGAAGTCCATTTATGTAAGCAATTGTTTTCATTAGCTACTGGAGTTTGATATATGAAAGCTCATACCAAGAACAAACTTAGTTGGTCTCTAAGGTGCTACTGGAAAGAATTTTTTATTTTGTTTTGACTATGGCAGACCAACACGGCTACCCACCTGTAACTTTAATATGTGAGATAGACTCGTGACATGCAAAGCGAGATACGTCATCCCTTTATTTGTTATAATTGTGACGATTATGGCGCACAGCTGATGAGAACCCCCAAGCTGAGATTGTTAATTTGGGGTTCTCATCAGCTGTACACCATAATCGTCACAATTATAACAAATAAAGGCATGACGTATCTCGCTTTGCATGTCATGAGTCTATCTCATATATTAAAGTTACAGGTGGGTAGCCGTATATTAGTTTCACCTTTTAAGTTGAATTACTGAGAGAAATGAACCTTTCCATGATACTCTAATTTTTCGAGTTTCACCTGGATGCTATGTGGTAATTTATAGACCTAATAGCTATCTAAAGCCATTTGCACATCACAAAATATGTATTGCATGCACATGAAAGCTCATACCAAGAACAAACTTAGCTGGTCTCTAAGGTGCTAGTGGAAGGAATTTTTTTTTATTTTTCATTTTGTTTATCAAAGTAATCGTTGAACTGAAATACAATTAAGAAGAAGTACAGTGGTACCTCCGGTTGTGGTGTGGATCCGTTCCAGAGCTCCGGTCGGATCCCGAGGTTTTCACAACCGGAGGCACCGCTTCTGCACATGTGTGCGTGGCGAAACCCGGAAAAATACTTCTGGGTTTACCGCATTCACGTCCTGAAGGATACGTGTCAGGGATTTGCCTTCTCCTCGTGAGGAGAGCCCGGGGGGAGGTCCTACTCGTGAGGAGAGCCCGGGCGGGAGTACTCCTCGCGGGGAAGGTGATCCTGCTAGTAGGGAGGAGCAGGGTAGGGAACCTCCTCGAGAGGAGGTCTTGCTCAGGTACAGGGAGCCCCAGCCACTGCTGTCACCTGACTCCTCTCAAAGCCCATCGCCAGAGCTCTCTCCCACGGAAGAGGAGGAGGAGCCGTGGGTCAGGGATGCTGGGCAGAGACCCAGCAACGCCAGGCAGAGGCGATCAGAGGGGGAGTTGCAGCTTCCGGCGCCAGCACAGCATCAGGGGGGCCAGAGGACACAGAAGACGTCGTTTCAGGGTGCCGAGGCTTTGGTGCTGGGCGGGAAACAGGAGAGGGTCACTTCCGGATTCTGCAAGTGACTGAGCGCTCATGTTTTTAGCTAGCTCCGCACTGTAAATAGTTATGCACAATAAAGTAGTCTTTAGTGTAAGAGGGCTCTGTCGTTACTCATGAGCAACACTGTGGTGTACCCTGGCAATACGCAACTGGAGGTGTGCGTATCCAGAGGTACCATTGTATGTTAAGAAGAAGTATATTACAAAACACTCTTGCTTTTATTTTATTGGTTTTTCATCTTCTATTTTGGAAATGTACATCCAGTGGTTTTTTCCTTTAATTTTTTGGGGGGCCCCAATAGAGTGGGGCCCTAAGCTGTAGCTTGTTTAGCATATACGTAAACCCGGCACTGGTTTTGGACTACAACTCCCATTGACCCCAGAGGTAGAGCATAGGCATTGTGGCAAGTAGCCACAGAGTCCGTATTCTCTGGCGCAGCTCAGAATGGAGGATGCAGATTATTCCGAGGGTTGGGGGAAGAGTCTGTGGCCAAAAAAAAGCCTTTTTATCTTTCCATCTCTGTGATATTTCTGAACGGGCCTGTTCCTCACTAGGCTTCTGTTTCCTTCTCTTTCAGGTTAATGGAACGCTTTCTCCTGGATGGGTTGTATCCTTTGAGATCTTGCAAACTTACACAATCTGCAGCCCAGAAAGCAGGGTGGTGGGTCGTGGCAACATTTAATTCATTTGCTCGTTTGATATTAAAACTCCCTTGCACTCATGGCAACGGCTCTTAGTGATTAGAGCAGTTTCCATACTTGGGCCTACAGCTGCTTTTGGACTAGAACTCCCAACATCCAAAAGGCACAAATACAGGATGGGTGACACCTGGCTTGAGAGCAGTACATGTGAAAAGGATCTAGGAGTCTTGGTAGGCCATAAACTTGACATGAGTCAACAGTGTGATGCAGCAGCTAAAAAAGCCAATGCAATTCTGGGCTGCATCAATAGGAGTATAGCATCTAGATCAAGGGAGGTAATAGTACCACTGTATTCCGCTCTGGTCAGACCTCACCTGGAATACTGTGTCCAGTTCTGGGCACCACAGTTCAAGAAGGATACTGACAAGCTGGAACGTGTCCAGAGGAGGGCAACCAAAATGGTCAAAGGCCTGGAAACGATGCCTTATGAGGAACGGCTTAGGGAGCTGGGTATGTTTAGCCTGGAGAAGAGAAGGTTAAGGGGTGATATGATAGCCATGTTCAAATATATCAAAGGAATATAGAGGAGGGTGAAAGGTTGTTTTCTGCTGCCCCAGAGAAGCGGACACAGGGCAATGGATTCAAACTCCAAGAAAGAAGATTCCACCTAAACCTTAGGAAGAACTTCCTGACAGTGAGAGCTGTTCGGCAGTGGAATTTGCTGCCATGGAGTGTGGTGGAGTCTCCTTCTTTGGAGGTCTTGAAGCGGAGGCTTGACAGCCATCTGTCAGGAATGC